>NC_092467.1:27633180-27955295 GCF_047495875.1 Pithys albifrons albifrons | reverse complement strand
GGGCTCCACCCTCATCCGGTGCCTCGGTGGGGTCTCAGGACAGGCAAAGCAGGGGGTCATGGAGAGGGGTCGCACCTCTGTTGGACTCAGGGCTCCTGTGGGAAAAGCTCCACATAAACTTTGTTGTTTCTGAGATCAGTCTCCTGCTGGTTTCAGAGGGCCTTTCAGGCCACTTCTCTTGAAAAATTGGGGCCCAAATTGTCATTCTGTTACCAGTAAGAAAGAGCCTCTCCTGAGGGAAGGCCAGGCAGATCTCAGCTCAAGGTGACACGCCTGCCTGTCGTGCTCCTTTGCATGTGATTTGGCTGATGGGAAGAAGGATAATAAAGAGCCTTTGGGAGAGGAATGGGAGACTACCCCATCCAAGGACCTCAGTCTCCTCTCTAGATCCAGGTCAGCCTGGATCAAGCTTTACCACACAAGTGACCTCCTCTTGGAAAAGTTCAGGTTTAGAGGGAAAGGGAAGTTGTGCAATGTCAATAGAGCTTGACTTGAATTAATAAGACCATATTAAGTCAGCTAACACTGTACAGTTTGAATTCAGGCCTTGCCTTGAGATGAACGCCAGGCAAGGTGAAGTGTCACGACTTCCACAGCCAGGCAACAGCGGGAGCCAGGAGTGCTGGGAGCCGAGGGACATGCAGTCCTGCAGGATCCGAACACAGAGAGGCTGCAACAGGCACCGTCAGCAGAGCCAGGCCAGGTAAGCCACTGAGTCCACCCAGGAGGCAGGGCAGGAGGCAGTTTACCCACAGCATAGCTCTAAAGTTCATTCAGGAGTACCAATATGCCATCCAGGTCAGCAGGAGACCCGACTGAGCACAGGTATAACCTCTGGCATAGCTTAGGGAAGGTCAGGCTGCCCTAGCAGAGCTTAAATGGGGCTCCTGGACAGATGGGCAGAGGATGAGGATGTGGTGAGGATCCAAATGATGCTGGTCAGGGCCTGTTCGTGCCTGCTTAGAGCCCTGACAATGAGCTCTGCCACTACTTCATACAGTTCCTCTGTATTAGACTGTACTTGCTAAAAAGTACAAATGTTCTTCAGTTGCTCGGTTGGTTTTACTTTGTGAGATCAAGCCTGACTTAACATCAATTGAAATGAATTCAAAACTTTAGTCAGAGTATTTCTACTGAATTACAGATTTGCCTTGCTAGTACTTAGATGTATACATGAAGAGCCAGGGAAGATTCAAATTATTAAAATGTTAAGCTTGAGCAATTTGAGAATTTGACTTTAGGTAACTCAAAAACAGACTCAACACTTAATGATGCACTGGACAAAGTGAGAGGATGAATGACAATGATGTGGCTGGTGCAAAGACTCCAGAAAAGGGGAGACCAGGAGGAATCTATGAGTATTGAACATCAACAGAGAAAAAGGCTATAACTATGAGATTTTGTGAGAGTTGTAACTTCAGCACTTGTATTGTTCAGATGAAATCAGATATAATCAGATCAATTACTTTTATGATAGAATTGAGGATTGACTGATTTGAAATGTGTACAGGAAAATGATCTGTCAAAGACCAGAAGGCAGCCTTTTTACCACAGTTATGTCAATGCTGTCAGTACATGTTAGGATTTAATTGTCTCTTGTGTAACTTGAGACTTTTTATAGAGACCAGTTTCCTGGTCATTTGATTCACAATGACATGAGGACTGTTTTGCTGTGATTAAAGGGAGTCTCTAAGGAGGGAAGGAAGGGTGAATCTCAGCTCAAAAGCCATCAGTTGGTTGGCCAGATGGTGTGTGTGGTTGAAACCAAGAAGTACAGTGATAAATGTCATGGTTTTGGAGACTGATTCAAGACTTCATGAGGTTGCCAATACTATGTTCAAAAGAGAGACCTAAGTAAGTCCTACAACTTCCCAGGATGGAGAAACATCTGATTCCAGTCTAATAACTATTAGTCTTTTGCAATATCTTCATGTACCTTTTTCAGTTGCTAATAACTATTTTCTTCCAAAACCTGAATTCCCACCTTTGTTTTTCTCTCTGATTCTTTTTATACCTCTGGGTTTTTTTCCCCTCAAGTTATCCTCCATTTGTTTCCACCAAGGTTATGTTCATACCAGAATTCAACAACCATGGCAGAGAGAATTGAATTCAGGAGCCATTCAATTAATCTTTTCAAGTGAGTATTCTCAAATCAAGTGGTCAAGAGATGTTTAAGAATATAGAACAATCTTGGTTATTTTTGTATTTCACATTGTTATTTTACTTTTAGAGATTTTTCTCCTGTTATTCAGAACTCAAATAACTATTCTCCTCTCAGAATTATTACTGCAGTGATTTGGAACAAATAAAATTACCTATCACAGTTTTATGCTCAGTCTTACACAAACTTCCCCTCATACTTAAGAAGGCAGATCTGCATCAGAGTTGGAGTAAGGGTGGAGTCTTTCTCCAAACTTAATGAAATTTTGTTTCAAAATGTTCTGCAGTGGCAAAATATATATTTTTTTTACTCAATCAGTATACTCATTTATATCATGCAATCAGTTTGTACTTGCTGTGATTATTGGGTGACAATAATTAGTGCGCTCTGCTGTTCCAATTATTTGGAAAGATTTATATGAAACATTAGAAACTGACTTTGGGTTATCTGCCTCAGTGGCTGAATTAACCATGTGATTGCTGGAGGATTGAAATAAAAAAACATTCTCTTTGATAACATTAAAAAACAGGATTTGAAGTCGGAGTGGGAAGCTTTCCACTGACTACTGGATGACATGTATCATCTTTTAGGTCAGAAGAAAACCAAATCAAGTTCTTTTTTCATTCCAATTACAAAATACAAACCTCTTGCAGTAAGAGCTGGTGGTTTGAACCTCATAAAATATGCTGCCCTCACTCTCTCTTCACTATTGCCAATATCAGTGTAAGGTACTATACAGATGCCTGCAGCAGTTCCCTCTGCTGAGTGAGGAGGGTGTTTCAACCTCACAGTGAGATCATCCAGCGTTCAGAATAACACAGATCAAAGACCTTTGCAGGATAAATGTCAGTAACTGACAAATTATGTAGGTAATTCAGGAGCAGCTTTCAGAACTGCATTCAAAACATGATACTTCTATTCCCTGAGTGCTGAATTATCATCCTTGTGGATATGAGTCTCTTCTGCAGTGAAGCTCTACCTGTAAGTCTGATAAAATGTGTCAGATTTCTCACATGCTTGCAACCCAGACTCTTCTGCAGGTCTTTAACTGGTTTACTGGCACTCATATTGGCTTCCAAGAGATTGGTTTGGCTGTGCTTAAAGCCCCTTTCCAAAATACTTGGTGCCATGGAACTGCATCTCTGCCTTTTTTTTTCTTATGAGTGGTTTCAAGCCTTTCCAATTAACTAATCAACATAAATATATGCATGTTGTCCATGCAATGATTAGAACAACAGCATTTTCTGTAATCATTCAAAATAATTGTAATCTTCATCTAAACTACAACTAATGTGAAAAGCATACAGCCTCCTATTTACTTATCCTGACTCCACAATACACTGGCCAGCAGAACTGGGCTGGTTTGGTTTTCCAGCAAGTTACAAAAGTTCCTCTGACTGATACAGCTTAGAGCAAAGAGGGCTTGAGGGAGAAGCTGAACTTTCTGACGTAGCCATTCCATTTAGAGACAGCTCAAAGTGAGTTATGCCTCTGTGCTGACCACTGAGAAAAGCAGACAAGGAGCATTCACATTAACAGCTGCGGGACACATTTCTACCAGTCAACCTTCTAATAAACACAAAATTAATTATGAACTACCACTACAGCTGTGAGCTCAGCATCAATCCTCAGACCTACATGGCAAGTTTTTCCTTAAGAGCATAATCTAATTATTAATATCCAAAGAGCTGCATAAATTACTTTCAAAAGTAATCTGGCGGCAAATTATGCAATTAAACCAAATTGTCATGCCAAGATGGTATAACTAGCTCTGACTAGGAGTAAAAGCTTCAGCTGACATCAGGGTTAGTGTAGACAACCTGTTTTATCAGACATGAGTAGCAGGCAATTCAGAAAGGCAGGTGACAGCATGAGGTTCAGAACAGAAAGGGGAACAGAAGTTTTAAGTGCTACACACTTGGAGCACAGTGAGATGCTGTCACTCAGAGGACTGAAGAAGAAGGACTGATGAGAGGAGCATTACAAAGGGAGTGTCTGCTTTGGCACTCCTGTGCATTAGCAAAGGACTGACATCTGACAAGAGGAGATGGTACATCTTGGGTTCTGCTCTCACTTCAGCCAAGGCACTGCTGTAAGCCAGTTGTTTTCCCAGTGTGTGCTTCAATTCAGCTCTGTAAATTTGTGGTAGTGATGGAGTTGTCTGTCACTCGTATGCAAAAGTATTTGTATTTTGAGATCCTCTCCGTGCAAGTGAACACATGTATGAACTGTTGTCATGAGTTTTTCATATCACTCTAGAGCCTACTAATTTTTCTAGTCATTTGAACTGACAGTTACTCTTTAATGATTCCATTGTATAGATTTTGCTTTCATACTCTCTTGGCTTCACAGAATGAATTAATGAAAAAGGAGAAAGTGATTTTGAGCATCCGGAGGTAAGAAGAGGTTTCAGTGAAAATTTCAAGGAAGAGGGAAAATCAGTGAAACACAGTGAAGTAGGAAGTGTTGACACTGGTAATTTTGAGGTGAGGATGGAGCTCCGAGAGGTAGTTTGTGTTTATATGTGTAAGGGCCTCAGCATCTCCAGTGCTTTATGGGCTGTAATTGGTAAATATTTCAGAATAATGACTCACTTAAGCAATTCTCACCCTTTTACACTTACTCTTCTATCTAGAAATAGAATAATCAGATAGATAATACAGTTTTCAACAATGAACCTGGCCAAACAGTCTTGACTGCTGTTTGTCTTTATGGAGTGGTTTGCACTTCTCTTCCCTTTTCAGAGAGGAAAATTCTTTTTACTCTTCTGAGTAAAAGGCACAGAAATTATATGCTCCTTACTTACAAAAAATAACAATGTGACACTTTGCTTTTATTTACCCTGCTTGTAAAATATAACTATTTGTTATTTTAGAGACAAATTATATGTTGTGATGCAATTTCTACTTGAATAGGAGGATGCAAATTTTAAAGGATTCTACCAAGTACGTAGTTTCTGTATGTGGGAGATAATTATAGAGATAATTCTGAAACTGAGTTACTCAATTACAAGACAGTTAGAAATGATGGGCCTATTATTTCAGACCATTTAAGCAAGACATCCACCAGATAGCACTTGTAAAACATGTAAGTTGCTTAATCTTTTCAGCATTTTTTCTACATTAATAGACAAAATAGAAAATTATAGATTCACAGGCTCATAATGAATTGTCACTTTCCATTACAGTTTGAATTTACCTTGTCTGATACAGAAGATTTAATAAAAAGACTTAAGAAAACAGTTTTGAAGCATTGACTTCTGTATATCAGTGAATAAATAATACAATAAAACATATTCTCACCATTTCCACTGTAAACTTGAACTGAAACTTATTTTCTTCATTTTGTTCAAGCTCTTGGGCAAATAATTTAGATTTAGTTCTACTAAGTCCTTTTAAATATCAAAATCTGACTTGTTATATAAATATTTCTTACATATTTTGGTGTGCCTTGTCTCAGAATTCTTTCTCTCACTTGGCCATCATAGAGAACTTTGGTTCTAATTTATAATTCAAAGAGATTCAGATATCAATAGCAGCAATAACTGTTCCTCTTTAACCCTCCCACACAACTGTCTTTTTATTTTGTGTGTAGGGGGTAACATCATCTATTGGTAAAGTTCTGCAGCAGGAGAGAAGCTTTTCACAGGAGCCTATTTGCAATTGCTGCTTGTCCTACCAAGCTTTATTGTTGGGACCAAAGTTTTCTATCCTGTGTGAAGGAAGATGTTAAGGCCAAAGGTTTGGGGTAAGAAACTGGAACTGGCATGATAAATGTGAGGATCAGGGGCTGGGATGAAGAGATGGGAGTAGGAAAGAGGCCAACTGAAAGGACAAGGCAAAGAGGATCAGTCTTTGGAGTAACAGGAAGTCTGCTCTCCCTATGAAGCTTGGAATAAAGCCCAAGTTTCCTGCTTGTCCCTCTTCCTTTTCACTGTCAGACATGACGAACATCTCAACAGGAGGAGTCAAAGCAAAATCAAGCTAAATAATCTTAATTTACAGTAGCACTGCTTTTGTCTTATGGAAGGGAATGTAATTAGTTCATTTGTCTGTTGCTGGCTATTTCTGACTTTAACTGCTGCCAAATTATTCAGCTTTTCCCTGGTAGCTTGCCTTCTCCAGCTGGATTAACTGAAGGTGATGATACATCTGTGCAGGCTTGGAAGGAGATTAAATTCGTTCTATTCTTTTCTTTTCATTGACTTGTTACATGGTTTTGGGAAAATGGTGTCACTGACAGGCTTAGTCACTTCATATAGAAGATCAATATCAAGCCCTTTTTAATGATGCTCTGAGGTTTCTGTGAGTTACCATAACAGAATAGAATTATTACCAGATTTGGCTAAAACTGTTCCACTTTACATCCTTACTATTACTTTAGTTCCTCCATCAGAAACAAATATTCTTGTTTTTCATCTCACTAAAACCTTTCATGTTTTGTTTTGAACCTCATTACATTCAGTATTGATTAAATTTAGAACAAGGCACTTAACATTTTTTAAAAATTGTAAACACTGTGTTCTAAAATTTAAAAAAAGGATAATTGTTTGGGTTGGTTTTTTTTTGTTTACCATAACTAGGGATCTGCTGAGAAATTGCTTTTTCATTGGCACAAGAATCCACCCTACGGGACTAAGAGTCAAGTTTTAATTATTCACAGAATAACTGTCCAAATAGTGTAAATTTATGAAGGCAAGGCAGCCAAGGCCTGGTCAGTGTTAAACCACAGTTACATTATCTGAACTGTAAAAAACAAGGGATCCTCAGGTGAGGAGGAGCTGCAGGAGCTTGTCTTGAGCTGTGAATTCTGGATGGACTCGTGGAAGCTCGAGCCTGTGAGCAGAGCAGTGTGTGGCTGCTTCAGCCATGCAGTCAGTGGAAAAAGGCTGCAAAAAAGACTGATATCACTTTTGATCATGGATGTTTCCCAGCAGTCTGTGTTGATTCACTTCATTTTAACAAGTTCTCTAAAGCAGCACCAGATGTGTTTCCAAACCAGCTGGTTCAGGTATTGGGGAGTGCTTCCATCCCACATGTACAGCTTTGTACACATGTTTATGGCTTGAAGCCTCTTTCCTTCAGCACCAGTGCCATAACACTGAGCTGGGAGTGCTCACATATGAATGTGATTCTACATGATTCCTTTTATTATTTGACCTTAAATCAGCACTTGTACCAAAGTAAAGAAAGATAAGAATAAAAGAAGAAATTTCATTAATTCTTGTCTTTGCTTCACTGGTTGCTATTTTACAACTGAATTGCATTTTAAATTTCAGATCCAAATGTTCAGGCTGACACACAGGCACTGCACTGCCTATGCCAATGGAAATCTGAATTTTTATCTCATTATAGGTCTAAATTCAGAATTCTTATCACACCAGACATTTTTACATTAGAATCTCCCACTAAGTTCTAATCTCTTTACTGTTTCAGAATGCCTATAGGAAATCTGTAATGTTTTTATTATTGCCTTTTGTTTTTGGAATGTCTAAGGTCTTGCTAAAAAAACCCCAAAAGATGAAGAATTATGGCTGTATAAACAATGAAAGCCAACATCCTACATAAGACCAAACATAAATGGTAATCCTCCTTACCTTTAAGGCTTTTCACATTATTTCTTGGGTGCAGAAATTTTCAAACCTGACTATACTACAGCAGCAGCCCTTATGAAATTGTCCATGGCTTTGGACAGAGTGTGAGTGAGGTCGTCCTGTGATGAGCAGGGAGTTGGAAATTTTATGGGTCCCTTCCTACTCAAGATATTCTGTGGTTCTATGATATTAACTGCAAAGAACTTTGTGAGCTTTCTTTCAAAATAAAGCAGCGTTGTCATCTCATTGCTTGTATTGAAGTCTTGCACCCATTGTTATAATAAATTTAAAAGTAGTCCTCTCCCACACAAGAATGTGAAAGGAAGAGAAGCAGCAACTGTGCTGATTCACTTGAAGCCTGTGCAAAAGCAAACCTGGCCTGACCATGAGGAGAGTGCTGGGGATTCGATATTTTTCTGGGAATAATGGATGTGTTTCTGTCTGTTCCTTTTAGGAAACAAACCATTCAGCTCATAAATCAGGGGCTGAAATGTATTTAGAGCAGTGGTAACAAAATCAGTCCCCTGCCATGAGGTCACTTTTTGATGAGTCACCATCGAGTCCCAGAGACGTCATCCTGCTCTTCCCAACAGGTAATTATTGTGAACAGGAAAGGGGACCAGTAAGTGGAATATGTAATTATGAGAGTTGCTGTATATATTGAGGGGGATTTTAATTTATTTTGGGAGCTCCTAGAGTATATGAACTAAGATTGCTAACCAAACAACATCAACAGTGATGTGCTAGAAGCACAACTGATTCTTTTCAAGTGGTTTTACTTCATTATTCCCCAGTTACTGTGGCTCAGGATGGGTTTGGTTCCTGAGAAGAGCTGATTTCCTACATTTCTGACATTCAAGCCAACAGAGATCTACAAGAAACTGAGTTTATAACTGACTGTTAGTAATGTAATAAACACAAAAAAGCCAGATCTTTATAGATGCCGGACACTTGGTCCTTCCCTCACATCTATGTACCTATTGCTGGTAGACAGAGTTGTTTCTTGATTTATGGCTTCTGTTCATATTATATGGTGTATTTTAAGCACCAGCCTCCACATAGGAAGTTATTTTATTCACTTGTTAATTAAATCACAAGTATTTTGTGTAGTTTTACCAACTCTATTAAATGAGAGGAACATAAGATTGTAGACAGATTAATTCATATGCTTAGTAACAGAAAGGAGGCATTTACAGTGGAAGGAGCCAAGTCCAACACTGATAGCAGCCAGTCTGAACACCACATGATGCAGAAATCTGCAGCAGGTTTTTCCCATGCAATGCTTTAGTGCACAGAAAATGCTTTTGGAAGGAAGAATAAAATTATGTTGTCTTTGACAATGCACTGTGTCTCAAAAAAGGAGTTCAGAGTAGCTTATTTGGAAGGACCAGGTGCATTTCAGCCCAGTTGACAGGATTTTGAGCGAGGATTCTTCAGGAGGATTTTCAATTAATATTGAAGTACTTAGAAATGATGTTTTGCAGGATATAAAACAAACAGAGACAAGTATTCACTGCCAGATTGGGATGCACAGTAGACTCAGGTAACATTTGTTCCTTGATCTTGCCATCTGCAGTAGTTACTGAGCTTGTGAATCTGGTACAGAACTTAAGGAACAGCATATCTTAGGACAGACTCACAGGAGAGTTTTTTCAGAGAGATTTTCAGAGATAATTCAGTTGCCCTTGATCCTGGGCAACTGAATTTCTGCTACACTTTTCTAGCAGAAGCACAGGAGGGTGAGGCTCATGTTTTGAGTTTTACAGCACAAAAGTATGGCCAGAGCATTGGTGGAGAGCCAAGTCAGAATGACTCCACCAAGTAAGAGTAGTCCCTTGTGCTAAAATCTAATTACCAGTAGTCCTGGCACCAAACTAGAATGATCCTCCTCCATCCTGTATGAAGCCAAGATTCCCCTTTCAAAACATCACCAACAAAGGGATCCTAAACTTTTATCCTTTAATGCTTTGTTGTCCTGCTGTTACCAGAGAAAGGGAGAAAATCAACACTGATTATGAACTAAACCTGAAGAAAGAGAAAATAACATGGCTTCAAGTTAGTGCACCTTCCATTGGCCCCCTTTTCCTCCTTTCATCTATTGTGTTCTGACCTACCAACAGGTGTTTTAAGAATACTCTTTAATAGGTGTGGGGATACTTTGTGGAGTGAGATTTTCAACTTTAATTATGACAGAAAGAGATATCAGGGAAAGAGTGAAAAGAAATGGTCAGAAATGAAAGGCGAGAAAAGCAATGAACTTTAAATTGACAGGTAGAATTGACAGAGAACTAAATCAGAGCAAATATTCACAGGGCAGAGAAATTTCCGGATAGATGACAAAATACAGGCACTTGCACACCTGCAGTAACACAGGTTTTTAGCAGTGCTTGTAACAAAGGAATCCCTCTGCTCCAGGATCTTCCTCTGGCAGTGAAATCATTTACCCTGTACATGCAAAGATGCCTTTCCATGGCACACAACTTCCCACAAGAACCTTGGGAGAAGTTTATCCCTTACCAGCTGGCTGTCTATTGGTGTTCTCTTAACTTCCTAAATCCTGCAAAAACATCTGTATTACATCCTTTCTTCTGTTTAAATTATTAAAATGACATTGAGTACATGCTTACTGCATGGATTATTCACATGATATTATTTTAAGTCTGTTCCTTGAAATGTTTTGGTTTTCTGAAACTGCTTCAACGAACTCTTTGTTCCCAGTTTTGTAATGGCTTGACAAACACATTTACTGTGCATGCAGTTAACAACTAGAAAGGGTGTCTTGCAATTCCCAGGATTCAATAAAACTGAATGATTCATATCACTGAGAGACTCGAGACTGCAATTTTACTCAGTGATATATTCCTGTCCACTTCAGTCTAGCTAGAGGCAGAATGGATTGGCAGCCTCTGAAGCACGCAAGACTTTTTCAAAAGAATTTGTCGACTTTTTTAAAGCAAACTCTTCCCTAAGCTGAAACCTGCAGAAAAATATGTTCTGACAAAATTCACAAAATCAGTTTTCTAAGTTTTAAAACCATCAAAGCCATTTAGATTCTGTTTCTTGGTTTGAAATTAGTTTAATTTTTAATGTTTTATTTATAAAATCTGAAAATATGAATATCAGCTTTGAAATGTTTGTCATCAATTGTGTCCAACTAAGTGTTTCAGCTTTACCAAACTGATGGTTTTGGGGTTACTTTCGCTCGAAAACTTAAAATACTGTGTCTGGTTTGAAAGAGGAGATTTCAAAGATAAAATGCTTATATGACAGAAGAGCATTTCCCTACATATCTCTAGTGGTTAGTGGTCTCTCCAGAGGACAGTAAAATACCAGTCATAAAATAAACAGTATTTTGAATATAGAAGTAATGACAAATCAAAATGAGCAGTGTGGCTCTAACTAAGAGTTAGACAAGCTGATTTATAATTTAAGCAGGGAATTCAGCAAGCTCTTTGATCACAAGACCAGTTTGACCATTATGCCTTTTTTTAAAGGATGGATGAACAATCTGTGGGTTATGGATATTTTCCTTGCCAGGTGTTCTTTAGTCATCATTGTCAGATTTCCTTGCTTGATAAATGAAAGTATAATGGTTTACCATATCAATCAGGTTAAAGCACTAACTGTGATGAAACAGCAATGCCTTTAGAGCAAGAGGGACAAAAGAGACAGAGGACTATTTTATATAATACAATAACAGCTTTCTTAGTGCACCTTTCACTTAAGGAAACTAAAACTACAGCTCCCTGAAGCTGGAATTTGTGACTTCTGTCTGATGGGGAAGTGTTCCACACAACTGCATTTATAGATCAGGCATTACACAGGTTTGTTCTCCAGCAAATTGTACTTCAATCTTTTCTGTTGTTCTAGAATACTGTTATTTCCTTTTACTGTCACTGTTCCACCAATTCCTGCTTAGGAGAGAAGCTGCCCCTGACCCTGTGAGAGCTTTTGCTTCTGTTTGGGGGGGGGGGGGAAGGAAAGAATCTCCATCAGCAAAATCACCTTAAAAACTTCCCTGCCTGTGCTCACCTTTCAGAATGCAGAGCTGCTTACCTAAAACTCAATGATCCCTCAGCTGTGCTCATTTTCTGGAATTACTTCAGAAGGTATTTCTTGGAGCAGGTATCTTGCAGTGCTTGCAGATAAAGCAGCCTGTCTTATCTCTCAGGCAGGCAGACTGACAGCTGGGATCAGGTGCTCTGGGCTGAGGATGGAAAGTTCCTCGGGGCTGGTTCAGCTCCTGTGCAGACACAGCTGGCAAAGGGCAGCACTGCCACTAGACAGGCCCCACTGTTATCCATGCCAGGAGTTGGCTTAAAAGACATAGCTGGGTTTTGCTGTTTCTCGTCCTTTATTGTGGCCATCAGTATGTTTGTGAGCTGCCTGGGCAGATGAATTAGCTGTGCAGCATCAGACCACAGAGTGACCTTTGAGATGATGTTCAGCTACAGCTCAGTGACTTCCCTCTGCCCTGTGCTTTGGAGCTTTAATATGGTTAAGAATTAGTCCTGAAATTTGATGCTTTTAGTATCTCATCCATCAAAAGGTTTGTAAACACCCTTGTGTTTTGTCAGTGATGTTTTTATTGCAGCATCTGTTAATTGTAAGAGAGAATACCTGATTTCTCTGCTTGATTCTTTCTGTGAGTGAGTCAGAAGAAAGCTTGTTAAATTTAATTTGGCTCTATGAGTAGGTGCAGTATAGATTTACATGTGTAGAAAAGGGATTTGCTTGATCCAATAAATGAAGTATAAAATTTATTTGCTTAACCAAAAGTATGTCCAGTCTTCTGAAGTCCTGACTATGGCCAGCAACTTAGTGAATGAGTTGGTTATATGTTGGAAAGGATAAATTGAGAAATTGTGTCTGGTTTGCCACTGAGATTTTGGACTAAAATCACAACAGAAACTCGAGTGAAACTTCCCTAGTGTGTAACTAAAATACAACTAAAATACTAGATGTGGGTGTAAGGATAACCACTCTATTTGGTTTTGTTCTCCTTATAATGCCAAGAAAGTGGGTTAAACCCCTCTCTATCACTTCATCCAATTGCTCCATTTCAATGAAGCAGATTCCATTTCAAACAGAGCTTTGGATACATGTAGGTCTGATTTTACATTCCTTATGAGACAGAGTTTTGAAAGATGAAACATGCCCTGCCTAATTTTAAAGTTATAGTTAGGCTTTAAAGTTATTTCTGCTCCCTCTGGCAAGCCCCAGGGGGCACGTGGCTGCAGATAGTCATGTCCAGGTGCTTAGTTTGTGGTTTAAATGAATATGCCAAGAGTTTACACCTTCAAAGTCATAAACTGTGGGAGATCAAGAGAGGTGATTGCTCTCCGTGCATCAATGTGCTCATCAGTTAATGCACACTAAGATTTTCTCTGCAAAGTAGATAAGTGGCAAAGAAAAATGTCTCCTGCTCAATATTCAGAGGTGGTTTGCAGTTTTCAGGACTTCCTGTAGGGAGTATCTCTGTCAGATTAAAACAGTGCTGGAACTCACGAGGCAAAAAAATAAGTAATTTCTGATCTCTGCATGCTCTCTATCCAGTCTCAGCAGACAAATCCGAGCCAGTGCAATGCCATTTGCAATTCTTCTGAGCAGGAATTCCTAAAGGACTTACAGCATGACTAGACAGGAATTAATCTACAGCTGAGAATATTTACTTTTACTCTATAACTTTGATTAAAAGACCAAAACATTTGTTCTACAAACTGATTGAGTGCAACAAAGGATGGAATATATGCCATATGCCTAATCTAATAATGAAAACATCTCTGTTAACTTGAGAGAGAGTAGTTATGTGCTTAAAATCATGTGCCTGTTCAAATTTGTTCTTGTTCAAGGCTTGCATATGTAATACTTACCTTAGTTCTCTTTACATGGCCAGACTGGTGAGCACCCCAGTTGTACCAGTCACCAGCCTGAGTTACTCCTGGCACTCAGGCATCTGCTCAGGCTGCAGAACTCCTTAGCTCATGCTACAATAATAACACCAACAATTGCAGCCTCATTGTTCCTTGACAGAAACTTTTGAAAATCTTGTCAGAAGAGCTCTTTTTATCTCAACAAGAACATAACACACAGCTCCAGCTCTTAACCCCAGGATGCTTTAAGAAGAATCTAGTCATGTCCAATTGCAGTATTATTGACAAGTGAAAGCTTTTTTTTGTGCCTTGTAATGTCTTTAAAAGCAGCACAAACAGTATTTGTCCAGATAGTACAAAACCTTCCCAACTGATCCTTGGCATTATATCTCCTTAGACTTGTAAAATTTGTCTCATAGGGAATGGGACATTGTTTCTATGTAAATCCAGAGTTCTGTTTGAAGTTGAACACACAAAATTGAAATAGAAAGGGCTTAAAAAGTTTTAAAAGCCTGATGTGGGCTCATCCAGGCTTCAGTTACAAACTAGAACCATACTTTCTAAGAAGGAAGCTTTGAGCCCTGCAGCACGTGGTAACAGCAGGCTGGGGCATTGCATCAATATTGAGGGAGAGAGAGCAACAGTGGATGAATAATAAAGATCTCCTTTTCCAGCAGTTGGATCCTCTGTCCCAGCACAGCATCAGCTGGGCCTGGTTTTGCCATCTATGTGATATCCTTAGCAATCATTGTTTTAGAGTGATCCCTGTAAGAATAGACTAAATGACTGAATCAAGCACAGAGATCACTTTTCTCACCATCAGAGAAGGAAAATACAGACATTCACTGCCACAAGCACCAATCTCCTGCACTCTTAAGTTACAGAACAAGTAAGAAATAGCTGATATAGCTTGGAACATACCCATTAGTATCAGTGTTCAGACTGGAACATTTCTATGCCCCATTTGTCCCAAAGGTTCTTTGGCTGCGAACTTTCATTTCCTTCTCATTTCTTCCTTCTTACTTGAGTTCTTTTTTCTTTTGTTCTTCTGATACTTCTTCCTTTTATTCTCTCTTCCACATGCCCCTCACCTTTATTTTTCCACTGAAAACTAAAAACCTTGCTCTCAGCTTCTTCCAGGCAATTTGAGATTGTTTTGTGCAGTACAATCTCTGCCCTTCACAGTCTTCTTCCTGGAAATCCTAAAGTACCTTGGGCTCTTACTTCCTTGGACAACTCCACAGAACAAGTCTCTTCGTTCCCCTCTTTTTCTGCAAACCAGTGCAGGCCACAACACTTGTCTCTGATTGGCAGTGGTGAGTTGGAAAAAGTCCTTACTGTGGTCAGGGCAATTAAAGCTTATTTGTACACTTGGGCCCTGACAACTTTATGGACAAACATTGTTTGTGCTACCTGAAAAACCATTACAAAGCACAAAAAAGCTTTCACTTGTCAATAATAGTGCAACTGGACAAGACTGGATTCTTCTTAAAGCATCCCGGGGTTAAGAACATTGTGTTTTTGTTGAGATACAAGAGCTCTTCTGACAAGATTTTCCAAGGGTTTCTGTCAAGGTACAATGAGGTGCAATTATTGGAATTATTATTTTAGCATCAGCTAAGGAGTTCTGCAGCCTCAACTCTGAGCAGATACCTGACTGCTACATTTGGAAAAAGTGCCATTAAACATTTGAAACATCAATGTGGTATTAAACTATGTAACATTATGCAAGAATTAAATATTTGTAAAAATTACTTCCATGGGAAAAAATGTTGTCTAATGTTTGTCTGTAAATGCAGCAAAGTTGGATGGTGTCATAAATTGAAAAATAAATTTAACATCAGTTTTATGAGAGTTTTATGAGAGAGAGTAATTCTAAGGCAAAATGCTATTAGAAGAAAGAAACAGCCATTTCATGCAGGCTCTGGTCCTACAGGTGTTCAAAAGACTATTCCAGTATCATCTGATAATCTTGGTGAAAAATGCAGCAATTCTTCTCATGGATTATGGAGAATTTTTACAGAGACTTTGTGTATTTCTTTTGTTGAAGTTTTATACATGTATTTTCCCTTCTTAACTGACTTTCTAGACAGATGAAATCAAATATGTTTGGCTGTGGTAATTGGAAAGATGTATTCATGTAAGTCTGCCTGCTCTGAGGATATCTGTTCTGTGTCTCTTCTTAGCACAGAAGAAGAGTCAATCATGCACTTTTTACTCTTTATTTTATTCAGTTTGCAATCAAAATATAACAACAGAATGGTAGATATCCCAGTTAGGAAATTATCATTATTCTGAGCCTTCTTCCTACAGGTACAGGAACTGACTTCCTATAGTGTCATCTAGAATTAATAATTTGGTTTGGGGAAGAAACAATCACTGAGGATTTCTTCTTTCCCAGAAAGGTCAAACTGAATTCAATTGGAGACAAAATTTAAATTACCTTGACCACACTAACTTGCTCTTTTCTACATTCTTAGGATGGTGAATATGATTCAACTGGTCCTAATATCCCTTCCCCATATCTTCTCTTTTGGAATGTGAAAAGACAAGGTCCAGCCCTAATTCTCAATGGAGATGTAACTGGCATGCTGGGATTTTTGAAAGTCATAATTCATCTTTCTTTTTCAGGATGATTTTCCTTACAAGTTCTGTAACATGAGGTCTTATTTCTTCCACAGAGACAGTAGAGTCCCAGGCCTTTACTACTTTCCCATTGGGGTCCACTAGGTATTTCCAAAAGTTCCACGTTGGTTCTTCTCCTGTAGAATCTACAGACAAAACAAAAAAGTGAAATATTAGAAAACCACGTTGGCCAATTCCTGACATTTGTTCATGTCAATTTGATGATTACCCTCTCAGAGGAAGAACAAATGTAAAATTAATAGGGAGTTCAGACTGAATAAAATTAATTTTCTGACAGACTGGGAGCTTTCACCAGACAGTAGGCCCCTGGAGGGAAATGGGAACAGGGAAGCTCAGACAGGAGAAAGCACCGTAATGGGTGTTAAAGTGTGTGAGGGCATCTGTGTGTCTGTGCCATACAGATAAACCTGAAACTGTTGAACTTTGATAGGAAAATGGAATTTGGCATAACAGCACAACTGTGCCAGCACTGTTTGCTTTCCTGACCACAGTTTTCCCTCCAAAGGCACCCAGAATGTCCTCCTTCAGGAGATTGTTTCAACAAATGCTACATGAGGAAGTAACAAAGTAACTATTCCAGGTTTCCTCCCACATCCTCATCAACTACAGTTCTCCCCTCCTGGTCACATTCTTATTTCACACCAGTTCCATTCTTATCCTTCACTATCCTGCAACATGACCCACAAATTTTTCAGGATTTTCCATTAGACCAGGAACCTCAGCCCACTAAAAGCACAAGTACAGACACTACAGACAAATTAGCATCTTTTTCCCACTGATTATACATTTGGCAAAACCTCCTAAGGAATCGGAAGATATTTCAAAGCGTCATCAAGACACAGCCAGACCTACAATGTTGACCATCTTGTCATTGTGCTGCTTAAATGCTGCCTCCAGCAGCCTCCTCCTTCCTGAGGGACAACAGGGAAACTCAGCTTTGGAAAGTGTCATGTGAGATGTCTGCAGGAACAACCCTGCCGGGCAAAACAGAAGTGGAAGGATGTGAGGAATTTTAAAGGGAAGTTTGGCTAGCAGGAAGATCTATCACAGACACCTGAAGGAGGTGTGCTTGGGGTAGCCAAAAATATTATCCACACTCATCTAAATTCATGGTACTTGGGCGAATACTGCGGTGCTGCAGAGAAGCAGCAGCCACACAGTCCTTGCAGGATGGAGCTCAGGTGACTCTGTGTCACTTGGGCTTTATTGTATTTCATTGCTGGAAGACATTTCCCTCATATTGGGTTAAGACTGACATTTTAGTTTAGCATTTAAATGGTATCTAGAGCATTTTTCAATGCAAGAAAAGTAGTGCCTTGATAGAGAACACATCCTGCTTTACAGTGTATTCTGTCAGCTGGTTGCTGAGAACCTGCAAAACCTCTTCAGGCTTCAGAGATATCGCTCAGGCAGATTGGAACTGGAGGAACTGAACAACAGGGCTATCCCAGTGCTTGGGGAGGAATGAGCAGGGAGTATTCAAAGACATCCTTTAGTGCCTATTTGACTTTCTGATTGTTGAAGTAAAGGATGGGGTGCTTTGCTTCCACTTACACTACAGCTCTTGAGATGAATCTTACAAATCCAGCCTGCAGCACTGGAGTCACAGGAGGAGCACTCACGAGGCAGCAAAGTGGCAAAGGAAAATGAGGTGTTGGATGCATACAGGGGAATATTTCAAGATCTATATTCCATGTAGAGGTTTATTAGATGAGCTTTCAGAGGGCAACTGTTACTGAAGTGTCTTCATCTCTGGAGATCTTTTTAGAGCATAAGACGAAGTTGTCAGAAGTGAGAGAGAGAGAAATCCTGCCTTGTGCAGGAAGGGCTACATGACTTCTGACCTCTTTGAGCCTGACAATTCTGTGAACACAGTTATCTTTTTTTCTGTTGGATGGTATTTTATATCAGAGGAATCCTATGCCACAGAAATAACCCTCCAGAGTTCCAGATTACTCACCAATTAAGTACTTGTAGGCAGGAATTGCACCAGCTCCACTGACTGTGATCTTGCTGAACATGGGAAAGGAGGCACCGTAAGTTTTCCGTGCAAAACTCTCGATTTCTCTGTTGGAGTCTGGTTCTTGCTGCCCAAACTGGTTGCATGGGAATGCCAGCACATTGAAATGGTAGGGGCCCAGGTCTCTCTGTAGCTGCTGTAGGGCCTTGTAGTGGCTGTCTGTGTAGCCACACTCACTTGCAACATTGACAACCAGTGACACCTGAAGAACAAGAGAGATTTCAAAACATGCTGCACATGTTGGTTTTCCAAAAGGCAGGCTGGGATGCAGGTTATTTAAAGAGAGAAAGAATGTCTAGAGAACTGTGACTGAATACATATTTGAAAATGCATCGAGTTCTGTTCACCACAGGAAGATTTAATATTTATCTATTCCTATTTGGCAACCATGAAAATGATCAATAAACTTCTAAGCAATCTAAATTTTCAGTTTACAGAGAAAGGTATTTCTCCATTCTGCCCTTTGGACAATAATTCTGCCCTTTGGACAATAACGAGTAAAGAAAAAGCTAAGGGGATGCTGATAATTTCTTACATTAAATATTAACACTTTGTGTATGTTCTACCTTGTATAGGTATATTGCTATCAGAGAATCACAGAATATCCTGAGTTGGAAGGAATCCACAAGGTTCAACCCCTGAATTCGAAGTAGTTTCAGAGTGGCACTGTTTTCCCTGGAAGACAGGTAATCTCACAAAGCACAGGATGGTGTAATCTCCTTTGTGGAGTAGTGTGTCAACAGAACACAATCTAAGCACTCCCTGTACACTTGCATATGAAATATGACCTGCAGCCATCCAGCCAACCTCAAAAGCAGCACTTTCATTCAGACATTTAAAAGCTCTGTCTGAAATTTTAAATCCAGTTTCCTAAAACATTCGAAGATATGGCGCATAAGTAGATTTTTTTTCTGAGAGAAGAGGTAATAGTTTTGTGATGCATTCCTGTTGCAGACTGTCAGCATTTCAAATGGGCCTTTAATATTGGCCAAAAAAAAAATAACCATTGGCAGTTCTGTTATTTTCAAATAATATTATTTACCAAGCATAGTGATAACTGTAGTTTAGTATGAAGTAAAGACAAATTGTACCACTAAGAGTTGAAGTCATATGTAGTTCTTTCATATAAAATTTTAGAAGCTTTTTTAAATATAAATTGAGGCTTGGCCCTTTCATGATGCAAAGTTATTCATATCCCTTATTGTATTCACATCTGTTGGTACTTTATCATAAATAGAATGGAAATGTAAGAATTTATCATTGGAGGTTTGGGGGAATAAAGTTGTGTAGGCATTGTGTTTGTATTAAAACAGATAAGAAAGATGAAAACAATCAAACTTTTATAACTTTTACCTGATTTTACGTAAAAAGAGGGCTTGAAAGAATTCATTCACAAATAAATAATTTTAATTTACAGCTGTTTAGAACCAGTGGTTACTTGGTGTGGTGGTGAAAGGCTTGAGAGCTCACAGTGGAAACAATGCAAACTTCCAAACATACTCCCATAAAAAAGAAGGAATCTACATGCAGTATTTCTTAGTATAGCAGACACATTATCCTTAGAAAAATGCATTCCCTGTAATTGAATTCTCCACTACTGAACTCCATAATTTAATAGTGCAAACCTCCTAAAAGTGTAACTAAGACATATAATCAAAACCTTCAGGATTTATTAGTATTTCATAAAGGAATGTTTAAAATGTTTCTTTATAAATATTTACCAAATTATCTTTCAAGTGTCTGGTACTAGGAAGTGATTAAATGTGGTGTTTATTTTGTCTGTATTTTATTTCTAATAAATAAGAGTTCTCATGTAGAGGCTGTACTTTGACTTCTTAGAACTATTAATGATTTCAATAAAGTTCAATATGCCTGACTTAAGGCTCTTGAGAGTGCAGGTCAAGCACACCACCTAGTGTGCAGTGCAAAGAGTTCATCATGGACCTCGCAAAAATTAGTTCATTTAAGCTGAATTCTCTACTAGTCACTGTCTGATCTCTTAAACACTATCCTATCCTTCCCTTTCTTAGGGAACCCATGAGTTCCAGTACTGAACTGATTTATTTAATGCTTCAAAAATACTTCTTGGTTTACTTAATGTTTACACCAGAGTGTAACAGTCCCTGGTCTCAGCTTCAAGTAACCCTTTGTGGATCTTTCAGCAGAGACAGTAGATACTTGAGTTTTCAGACCTGGAGATTCTCAACTGGCCGCATGTGACTGATGGCAGACCCACCACAAGAGACAGATCACAGCAACTCACAGAGCTGTTCCCCTCACGGAGCAACCAGCAGTGTTTGTGCAGTAATGAAATGCTGCTCTCCACACTCGTAACGCCACACCCGCGGCCTGCGGGGAGCTCTGAGCCAGTGCCTGGCAATACTTTCAGTAGCCAAATAACACAGGCTGTTGTAGTGCCTAATGCTTTTACATGATTATAGTACCTTTGGTTCAAGATTCCCAAAGGCACTGCACAGACAGTGCTTAATTCCACCCCAGCACATCGCACTCAGCTCAATGGGAGGCTGGGACAATTGTATCAAAGACTGGTACAAACACAGCAGGAAATGGTTGATGCTTTGGAGTTCTGATTCCCAAATAGGTCCTATATATCTTACAGTCTATCTGATATAGATCATAAAGTAAAAGATAAGATTCTTGAATTAGATAGTTAGATAGGTTAGATACATAACTAATGATCATAGAATCATAGAATCATACATTTTTAATGTAGATGGGTCAACACCAGTATGGAAGCCTGGAAAAACCATGGAAGGATGGCCTTCTTCCATGACACAGGAAACCAGACAGCTTTGGGGTCTATTCCACCTGTGGTACTCTTTCCTCAGTTGGAATAGTCACCTCTCTCCTTACCTCCAGGTAGACGTCAAACAATACCCGATTTTGTAGCATGTTTGCCAAATTTTTAGCATTCTGGAAATATAATGTCTTATGTCCCCATAAAAAGGGAGTACTCCCTTAGATGTTTTTGGTATTTTTATTCAAGTGGAGATTATGTCTGTGCACACTTATTTCAGAAAAAAAACCCCAAAACTGTTCCCTAATATTTTTAAATTTTGTTATTGCACCATTGCTAGTACATTTCTTCTTTACTACATAACAGAAGGCACTTTTTTATTAAGATGCACTCAAATAGAAATTGAATTAATATCAGTCTTTTTTCTTAATAGGAAAAAATTGTTTCAAAGATCTGAATACACAAAAGTTTCTATTAATAATGAGTTATTGAAGAAAGATTGTGCAAGTCATGAATTGCACTGTTTGTGTATACTTAGCTTGGCTCTTGTGTTTTTAGAATTAGCACACCTTTTTTTTTATAGTCTGGAAGCTTTTGAATTTTTTCAATTCCAAGTTAGTTTCTTGACTACCAATTAAGTACCTATTTAAATAAATTAGTTGAGTGGCTGAATTGAAGAAAAAGTCTTGTCTACATCTGCCAGAAAGCTTAAGGCTGTTAAAAGCTGGTTTGGCAATTAGCAGACCATTGTTCCAGGAGCTAACTAGTGACTCACTTTCTTTAGAACACCACCAGCACACATGTAGTACTTTAATATTATTTGCTTTTAATAGCTTTAAAATATTATGATAAACCTACGCCTTAACATTACTTATCTAACTGCAGATTTGAGCAAGTTTATTTTAAGAAGTAAATGGGAGTTCTAATTAACTTTTTCTATCTTAATACTGAGTTCTGACAACATAATGACAGAAAGGGATGTGTTTTATTGCTGTAATTGTCTTTAATATGGTGCACATGCATTATCGAAGAGCAGCTGGCCTGAACATCAATAGGATCTCGGAATGCAAATCTTTTTATTCCATACAGAGGCTGGTTGCCACGTTTTTGGAATAAACTATTTCGTGTGGCCTAGCAGAGATCAAGGAATACCATTCACCAGTGGTGTTCCCTTTTCCAAGGTACAGCTCTAGAGCTCTCCCTTATGAAACCAGTCCTGCCTCAGGATGGCCTGGAATCACAGCCCTGGGATACAGGCACACCACCCAACTGCCTGTTCAGGAGATTCCAGATCTGGCTCTGCAGCTTGTTCTGGAGGGGATGAACACCCACAGCTGTCTGCGGGATGGCTGTAAGGAATTCTAAGTTCCCCCTTAAGTCTTTTCCATGTGGACTTTGGCCCTGAGGTAGAAAAGCTACAAGTGGCATTTGCTTATTCAGATGTGCAATGGCCTGTAGACAAAACATTCTCCAGTAGCAGGATTTATTGACAGAGACTTTGAAAAGAATTCATTTAAAAGCACAAATATTGCTCAATATTAAACAGCTTCCATGTTTTTTTCCAGTAGAGACAATTGAATGGGGATGGGACCAGTGCTGCTGTATTTCAGTTGTGAATGAACAGGGACAAGGATTTTAACCAGGTAAGATTCAGAACTCTCATTCATTCCAAAGCCACCAGCCCTTTGTGCTGAGCTCAGAAAAATGTGCATCTATCTCCCCATATGCCTTCTCTCTCTTTCTGCCAATGTTTTAGTGACCTGCTGCTGCAGAATAGAGAGCTCAGACACCTCAGTGAAGCACCTGAGGAGGGGGAAAAGGAAGGTGGAAGCATAACACTGGAGCTTGAGGTGGAAGTGAGAGGAGGTGCTGCTTTTTTGGGCAGCAGGTAAGCTCTTGGTCTGCCTGGCTGTATCACAGTTGTGTCACCTGACTGCTAAGGGATGCAGTTGTGGGATTTATGTTGATTTTAGTCTCTGTAACTTGTGATTGGGGCTATAAGAGCTTGTATTATTAAGCCCTCAGTGTGCTAAATTCTCTTATCACTCTTCCATAGGTACTGACCAACTTTCCTAGATGACCAAACCACTAAAAAAACTGAACTGAACTAAAATCGGGTTATAGTCAAGGAAACTGTTTTAAAATGGCATGGGAAACTCTGCCTAAAACTCCTTAATGTAATATGTAAATAGAATTTAAAACACATGATAAAGTATATGTGTGTCTACGTGCCCTTCTTCATTCACTAAAAGAGAAAGAGGAATAGCATGTTACAATTCCACTATGCTCTGATGTTACTATAATTACTTTAGAATCTCTCACGTTTTTACTAACTATGGTGAAATCTGTTTACTCCACTAGCCACGGATTAAATCCCATTTTTTAATGTAGAACATTAAAAAGGAATGGGATTTAAGTAAAAATAATATACAAAAATTCATGCAGTTAAAAGGCAGAAATAAGCTCCAAACGTCAGTTAGACAAAGACACAAACTTCCTGAGCCTCCCAGTGAATAGCCACGATCCAGCGCAATCCATCCTGCTGCAGAACGGCGGCCGGGTAGCACTCCCTGCCTGCCACGTCTACAGGCAGCAGCCCGCAGCGGGAGAAGACGCGGACACACAGGGGTTAGGTTGCAAACTTTTATTGAAAAGGAGCCTGTATTAACTACATAGCATCGCTAAATAGTATTGCAGAGATCTGGGGAGCGGCACTCGGGCAGCATGCAGGCGACTCCCCATCAGCCCGGGAGTGGTGAGTTAGAGAGGGACAAACCCAGATCTACACGCGACTGTGCCCCAGGTTTCCGTGCTCTCTGTCCCCCCGCAAGCTCCAAAGACATGCAAGGACGGGCTGTTAGTGAGCCCGGGCCGAGCCCGGCGCCGCGGGACTTACCGAGCCCCTGTACTTCTCCAGGGAGACTAACTTGCCCCTGATGTTTACAACTTTGAAAGTGTAAAAATCAGGCTCTTTCTGCCGCGAGGCGGAAAAGGCTAAGAGCAGGAGCGCTGCAATTGCGAGGAGCATGGCTAGAGGGATGAGCAGCACTTTGGAGAAGGAGGGGGAAGGCTGGTGCTCCACACTGCCCTCCGGGTCCAGCATGCTGCACGGCCGCCGCGACTCTGCCCGGCCGCGCCGCGCCGCCGCAAAGGACCGGCTGCTGCAAACCAGCCTTTTGCAGCACTCCCGAGCCCTGTCCATACCAAACCAACAGCGCGGATTCATGGAGGATCCACGCGCTCTGACATGGAGCGTTTAGTTGTGGAACTGGTGCATTGAGTACTGCATACGGTATTAAAGTACTGGTTGGCTAGAACGGGTCTGTGGAATGCCAGTCAGAGTTAAAGATCCTGCTTTAACTGTGTCCTAGAAAAATAAGGGATAGAGCTGTTGTGCTTTTTGACATATTTGCAAACGTGGGGTTTTTTAGTGTACTGAGTATAGCATCTAATAGCTACGGTGTAATGTCAAAGGATACCAGTGGCTTGGTTGCTAGTGGTTACTGATGTGAGTGCTCTGAACAGGACTCCCAGCTGACAGTCAGCAAAACCAGAGCTGCAAATACTCCGTTCACAACATCACATGAAACAGCCCCACAGGAGACAGGCCTGAAGGAAATTCACCTCTGTACTCACCTGGCGAGTGAGAAGTGCGTAGCCAGACCACTGGTCTTGCAGTGTGGTGCGGGAGAAACTGTGTTGCCAAGGGGGTTTCTAAGCAAGAGGCATTAAGCACCAGGAGCTGAATTTGGTACCAAAGCTTTCAGACATACAGAGCCAAACCACTGCTTCAGTTCACTGATGTCATTCCTGGGTTGTCTGCAACAAAAAACTGCCATTTGTGCAATTTGCTGCTGTGCTTGCTGGAAGAAAAGGACTTGTACGTATAAAGTAGCAACAATAGAAAGATTTAAATGGTCATTGATTTCTTCTTGGCCCAAGAAACTGGTCACCCATGGCTAGGATTCTGATAGTTCTTGGCAAAGGAAAGCAAAATGCAGTGATTTACAGAAAACAATTAAGTAGAACCTCCAAGGCATATTGGAAATTTTATCTTTTGAAGAGCAAATTACATTTTATAATCTCATTTATTTATTTATTTTCCAACTGAGTTTTGGTAGATCTTTGACATTTTGATTAAATTTGCTTTGGTAATTCAAGCATGACTGGCATTACTGTAAGTGAAGAAGACATGTATAGCTAGTTGAAAAATTTCATTATAGTTTTTAAGCATTTCAGATTTTCACATCTTTTTTATGTATTTCAGCTTAAGTAGACATCCAGCATCAAGAAGTAACGTAATATGCTACAAAAACATATAGATGGAAAATCTATTATGCTGTCTACAGGGAAGATACACTATGCTAAGAACCTGAAGTTCTTCACAGATAAGTTCTAATCTTTCTGTATAATGTAATATTGACCAGGAACCTTTCCTTCAGATGACAACCAAGTATGAGTTCCTCATTTGATAAGTAAATTATCTAAGAAGCTTTAGAGTTTCTTCCAACACATCTAGAGACAGAACAGGGCTTTAATATAGTAGATACATTTAAATAGATGTTAAAAACCTAGTAAATCCTAAAAATAATTAAAAAGATAATTCCAGCAGTGATCAACATAAGCATTTTTTGGCCAGAAAATGAAAAAGAAATCTACAATACACTTGTACATTTTTGGAGGCATAATGTTATAGTGGTTTGGGTATGGGACTGAAAATGAGATGTCATACTGCAACAGGAGATAAGTAAGTTTTGGCTCTGGAAAGGGGCTTCATAAAATCTGCTTCCTACAGCTTTATGATTATTGTATCTGATTTCATGATAAATTTAGTGGCTTCTAGGATTATATTTTATCCTACAAACTGAGCCCAGAATCTGTAAGGTTTTGATCCCTGGCAGTTCTGGGAATTCTTTAAATAATGGCCAGCTGGCAGTAGAACTCAGCTTCCTCTTTTATTGCCATGTTTCTATATTGCTCCCTTCAATAAAACATTCTTTAACATCAGCAAAGAAGGCAGCATTGCTCCTGAACACAGAGAGAGAGACTGTGTCAAAGACCACTGGCTATTTTATAATGCTTCAAGTTTTCAGAGCCAAACTGCACTAGCATTTCATATTAAAGTCTATCCAACTATTTGAAGGAAATATGCCAGTCAGGTTTGCAAACTGACATGTTTGCTCACTAGCATGTCTAAATGTTGATCTAGGAGGACTGTATCCAGCAGCAATTTACTCTTTGGCCTACTAAACCTAATAAAAATCATGGTCAAACAGGACTGACTGAAGCCACCACCCAATTAACCTGAGCTGGCCCTGTGGCAGCACTGCTGTTTCTGTCACTGCTGCCCTGGACTGGCCCTCGTTCCTCAAGGTGAAACCTCTACAGCACATACCCTGAGCTAGCCAGTCCTAATTTTGTAAGTGTGAACTTCAAGTGAACCTAAAAAATAGCAGGTTACCTCTAGGGATTGTGCTGACTTCACAATACATTCAGAAGTGTGTCTCGTCAGTATTTATAGAATCCACTATTACAGATTTTGCAACTTTTGTTTACCTGCACAGACTCCCTGAGGCAGTGTTTACAGCACTACTGTTTTTGGTATTTTTAATATTTTTCTTTGAACCCCTTTAGTAGTTCAACACTAATCTTTTACATGCCTTGTTTTTCTGGAAAGGCCTCCTTATCCTGGGCTAGGAAGTGCCAGAACATGACATTTCACTGCCAAAAAGGGGTAGTAGAGGATCACAGAGGAACTTTGCTCAGACGAGCACTTGCCAGTGCCTTTATGTCAGCGTCCAGCAGTGCCAAGAGCCGGCAGACTGGCTCCTGTCCCCGCAGCCCTGCGGCTGTGCCAGCAGCCGGCCTGACCGAGCCGCTGTCCCTGGCAGGGGCAGCTCCCTGGCCGCGGGCAGCGAGCCTGGAGCCCTGTCCCCAGGGTCTGGGGACACACCTGCGCTCCCCACCGGCTCGGCAGGACAGGAGGAGGAGAGGAACTCCGGGCAGGGAGAGCAAGGCCCGGGCTGTGGCGTGGGGCTCCAGGGCCCCCTGCCCAGCTCCTCAGCTCCTGGGGTGCAGGTGCCTCTCTACAGCCCTGCTGAGCTTGGGGCGAGGTGAGCGCCCGTCTCCTCTGCTGTGCCTGCAGCGAGAGAGTGAGAGCAAATGGCTTTGAGCACAGCCAGGAGTTCAGACTAGATGAGACAAAAATTTCGGTGTTAGGATAGTCAGGCACTGAATAGCTGCCCAGGGAGGTGGTGGAGTCTCCATCCCGGAGGTGCTTGGATGTGGCGCCGGGTGATGTGGTTCAGTGTTTTAAGGATTACAGGGGACTCGATGATTTTAAAAGTCTCTTCCAGCATTGACGACTCTATGATTTTATGCGCAAGGGAGGCCTGGCCTGAGAAACGATGGGGGAAAATTAGTATGGCTGTAGCCGGGGGGCAATTAAACCGTGCTGCTTATTCCGCGAGTTCCCCCATCCCCGCTCGCCGCTGTGGCACGAGGGGACGTGTCGCCCCCTCCGCCAAGGGGGAGCTGTGGGGCGGCGGGTGCCCCCGGGGGTGCCCGGGATGCCGTGTCGGGGGTGCCGTGCCGGGGGTGCCCGGGATGTCGAGCCGTGCCGGGGGTCCCGGGCCGTGCGGGGCCGTGCCATGCCGGGTGTGTGCCAGCCGCCGCCCCCGGCGCCGCCGCCCGCCCTCGCCCCACAATGCAGCGCGCGGCGCGGCTGACATGGCGGCCGGGCCGGACTGAGGCGCTGCCGTCGGGGCCTGCAGGAGCCGCAGCCGCAGCCGCGGCCGGGCATGGCGGGGGCGCCGCGCCGGCTCCGCTAGCGCCGCGCACAGGCACAGGTACAGGTACAGGAGTTGGGGCCGGGGCCGGGGCCGGCGCCGGGGCTGCCCGCGCCGGGGCGGGGGGCGGCGGCGGCGGCCGCGGCGGCCGCGTCTCCAGGCGGGGCCTGCCCGCGCCCCCCTCCCAGCCCTGCCCTGCCCCGCCGGGCCGGGTGTTGGCCCCGGTCCCGGGGCTGGGCGGAGGGCGCAGGGGGAGCGGGGCGGACGCAGGGGCAGCGCGGGGCCGGGGCCGGGGGCGCGGCGTGCGGGGTGTTGTTGGCACGCCCTGGCCATGGATACGGCGGGGACAGACCTCCGGGGCCCGCGGGGAAGTGCCCCGTGTTGGCGCTGTCCCGGCCGCCCGTGCCTCTCCGCCCCGAGGGGTTCTGCTTTCCGTGTGACACCCGGGCGTGCACACGGGGCTGTGCGCTTTTGTTGGCTTATTTTGTGTACCAATACAGCTGAACGACTTTGCCGCTTTTGCAGTGTGCTGCAATTCGCCAGCTGGCTGAATGTGACATGTTACCTGAGGCCTCCCTGCTTTTAAGGTTGTTTCTGGGTGTATCAAAGGAGGATGAGCTCGTAACATGCAGAGGAACAATATAATCGGATTTAGGCTAAGGTAGGGATTAGTACATTAAAAAGATAGTTGTCTCTAAGTATGGATCTAGTAATTTTTTTTATATCCCTGCCACCTCTATGTCACTTGGCTTGCTGGGCACTGTGTCCTGGATCCAAGGGTCATTGTGTTTGCTTTAAAATAGGGGATATGTGTTGTCTGTGGTTTTGTTTGAGTTGTGCTTCAGTCTCAGTAGATGCTTTGGACAGTCTGACTCCAGGTAGTTATGACATAATTATTTCCGTGACAAGAAAAGTAAGCCAGCCATGGAAGTGTGACTTAATTACAGTATCTGGCAGAAGATGCTATATTAGGAGGAAGAGGTCTGTTTTGCAAACACCAATTTTGCACTGAGCTTTTTTTAATCATTTTTCTACTTAACTTTAGTGAAAATACCTTAATGAAATTAATGTTGGGATGAAATTGCCATTTCCCAGAACATACATATTGGGATATGTTCCCAGAAGATAAACACAGAGGGATCAGAAAGTTCCTTCAGTGTTCTGTTCTTGCACAGAGGACAGCTTACCTCTGATCCCTCAGCGTGCAGTGGAAAAGAAACTGCTGGATGCTGTGGGAAACCTGCACGGTGCAGGGCATTTACCTGCTTCTTCCTCTGAAGGGAATTGCTGCTGTGGGGAGAAAGAAAGGGCAGCAGGATTTCCCTTGTCCTGCTTGAAAGCAGGATATCCCCAGGGAGCTCCTGTAAAATGTCTTGTGGATCTGCTTGTCAGGATAATGGTTTGGGATTGTGTGTTCATGTTGATGCCATGAGGCAATTCAGAATTTTGACTGAGAGTATATCCTGTTTTCTACTTGTAGTGCTGGCTTTTGAAATTTTACAAAGCATTTCTACTAAATTAACTTTATTTTTGTCACTTGCTTAATGAAATACTGTAATACTGGTACTGACTTTTATTGAGAATTCACAAAAAGAAGGATTCTGCAATTTTTTAGTGGATTAATTTGCACAATGGAAGCAATCCAGTGGAAGTCAACATTTCTGGTGCTTTTGGCACATTAAGAATATTTTGTATATTGTTTGATAAATTGTTTAATTTAGAAGTACTGAAACCTAATTACCTAAATTTAGTAACAATGCACATGAATCTAATTTTTACTTTTTTTTCTTTTCCTTAGAAATGCATACACACATGCATATGTGCTCATACCATATCCTTGGTTCATAGTTCTGATTCTAAGGTTTCAGCAAATCTTTGGGAAAAAACAATTTATCAGATATTCTTAGATTTTATACTTTTATTTCTGTAGATATGTGGAATACTGTTTTCAGCAAGAAGTTTGCAAGTGGTATGAAGTAGTTCAAAGGCCATCCCTTCCTCGAGGATTCCAGTTGGGGTGAAGAGATCATTTATTGCTTAATTACAGGATCCAGATAAGCTTCTATGCTTACTGCTATATTTTTATTTAGCATAAGCACCACATAAGTGGAGGTTAAGAACAAGGTGGATAAATTGAGTTTCAGTGTATGGCTGCCCTTCAGGCCAGTTTCATGATCATTTAAGGCCCCTGCAAGGCAGTGAAGCCTCTGAAAGGCTTTAAACCTGTGAGTGCTGTACTGTGTTTTCTGGCCTCCTCGAGTGCATTGATACAAATACGGTGTGTGTTTGGTTTTAAAGTTAGAGCCTCCTTGGAGCAGTTTCTGGTCTGGTCACAGCACGTGGTGGGATTTGAGGCAGGTGCTGCCCCTCTGGCTCCAGTGCTTGATGCATCAATTGTGAAGGGTTTAAAGGACTAAGAGAGTAAAACCCAGTATCAGAACCAAAATGGACTAAAGCATTAGAAGCCTGTATGAAATGGAGAGTAGGGGAAGCTGCTGTAGCTTGATTACACAGCTGGTGTGACAGAGGATGGCTGTCCCCAGTTTGGAATGGAGTCAGCAGCAGTAGTAGGGTCAGAAGTGTGTTCTTGGCATTGGATGATGGTGATGGTGCCTCTCTCACCTTCCCTGAGTCATTCTGTTGTAGGAAAAACAGTGTCAATGCAGAGAGTGATCTGTAACAAGCACGGCCCTTATGGATCTCACTCACTTCATAATACAATTGTAAGATTTGCACCTACATATGTTAACAAGTTTTGTATCAAGCAAAGCCTTTCCTGTTACTTTAGTTACTCAACAGTACTGTTATAATTCTAGTATCATCCTGTTACAGTGTTACATATTTTTACTTATATATACACAGTTAATCTAATGATCACTCCTTAGAACTTTTCAGTCTTTCTCATTGTAACTACAGCATCAAGAGTTTCCTACTCAGTTCTACATCTTCACTGAGCCCAGAGTCCTAGTTTTGTTGCATCCCTGATTTGTGTGTTCAATTTTTTGTGCACTGCACCGACTTCCTTCTAGGTAGATTTTGGTAGTATTGTACTTGCTAAGATAAATTCTGTAACCTGTAGTAACAGGAAAATCTGAAACTCTGTGTAGCACTTGTGTTTGTTACTAAGAATACTGATGGGTTTAGTGCTGGTGGAGCCTGAGGCGCTTTCGTGGCCAGTAATCTCTGGTAGTTTTAGTTTCAAGTGCTCTGGAAGAATATCAAGCATTGGTAATAGTTTGTACTAAGTTATGTCTTGTTCATCATAAACCAAACATAAGTGTGTGGTAACTTTTTTAAACTCTTGACACAGAATGTGGAGAGGCTTGACTGATTAGTAGAAGTTCTCAGGCAGCAGAAAGTGGGCCTAAGGCTGCCAACAGTCCTGGAAGGACCCTCTTCCCATCACATTAGGGGTGTCTGTGGACATTACTTGTGCTGCAGTGTGAACAAAGTGCAAAGACAACCTTTCCTGCTGTTCCTGACTGTGGCTGTAACCTTTGTTTGCAGAATTTCCTTTTATTTTGCTGAGGAAGTTCAGCTGGGTTATATTGGTAAGGGGGGGCACTGAGGTTAATCACCCCACTTACTGGTGCAAGGCTGGCTGGGAGATTGGAGCTTAAGGACAGTCATAATGGGGCAGATAAAAGCAGGTCTTGGATAAAACACGTCTCCCTATCTCAAAGGAGGGAATGCTTTGTAGGAGGAGGGTGATAACACTGATGTTTGTAGTACTTTCGGTGTTTATATTTAATCGAGTACTCCCTGGGGAAACAAAACTTGCAAGGCTGTTCTCTTTCCCTTTAGTTGCTCTTCTACATGCTTGTTACTCTTGGACGTTTCAGGCAGTTGGGACTACATTTTAGAGCATATTTGAAGTAATGTCAAAAGATCCTCGAGTTTTGTGCGTTTTCTGGAACAATCGTGGCTTGGGTGAGGAGAGGGCTGTGCTGAGGGGGGAGCCAGGAGGAAGTTACATTTCCTCACAGGGAGTAGCTGCAAACCAGCCCATGGATTTGTTTCCCCGGCGCGTCTGCTCTGCTTGCCCGAAGGGCTGTGAGCCAGTGTGACTGAGGAGCACAAAATGAATGGGTAGGAAACCAGGTAGAGTCAGTTCTGCTCCTAATGAAATGATTAAAAAGAGCAGCTCAGAATGCAAGAGCCGACAGTTTAGCTTGGCCTTTATGTTTGAAGAGGCCCTGTTACGGTGAATTTCAACCCAAAATGTATGTGTTTGAGGGAGTTAATACAGTGGAACAACTTGAGGGGAAGAAGGGGAAGGGCAAATGGGTAGAAATAGCTTCTAGAAAGTTTTTTGGCCTTTTTCCCCCCAGTTTGGAAGTAAACCTTACCCTGAGATTTTGCAATTCAAATGTAGAATTTTCTAATGCTAGTCTGAGAAGTGGAGGAAACAATTGAAACGGGCAGAAATGAAAGTGAAACATTCTCCCTCCTTCATTTCGTGAGCCTACAGCTAATTCTGATCGGATTTGAAACATTTTTAATTTGGTTGCTCTAGGTAAGTATAGATTTAATAATTTTCCAGAGCTTGAGGTCAGATGGTATATTGTCTGACTTCAAGCTGTTGTGTTTCAGCCAGATTATTTTTCTGAAAAGAGTCAAGAGCTGGGCTTGATTTCAGAGGAGTACCTGGCACTGTGCATGCCGAAAGCAAGGGAAACAAGTCCCCCAGAACTCAGGGTAGTGAATAAATGAAATGTGCTCTAATGCTTTCAGCAGGTTAATCACACCCCACTCTGCAGGCACAGGTGAGTAGCTCTGGTTTTGTTGCCAGCCTGTCTGGGAAAAAAATTCTTTGATTCCAGATCTGGCAATTTGGTATGGCCTGAGCCTGTGCCATCCAGGTTTCTAGAAAAATGCCACCTCAGCACTGATTCACTCCACTCCAGTGTTTTGTTTCCAACCATGTTATTTTTTCAGAGGCACCCTCTTCCCTCTCCCTCCCTCCCCTCTCTCCTATGTAGATGGCCAATATCTGACAGGGGAATCTTTCTGAGACCCTCTTGGGTTTGGGAGTGGTCTCTTTGTTTCTCACGTTAAATTTCATTAGTTGGTTTACTTTGCAATTCTTTGGGAGGTGGTAATTTGGTCGTATATCGTGTATGTGCAGCAGTTTAAATTATTTTGTGTTTGCTCAATCATTTCAGGATTAAAGAGTAAGAATAAAGGAGGAAGAGGCAAAAAACCCCCCAACAAACCCCACCAAAATTCACCAATGTTATTATTGCACTTGCGTTTTGGATTCTCTTTAACTTTTTTGTGGAGTACAAAATATTCTTTTCTTGTGAAATGTCATGACCTCTGTGTGTTTGTCAGGAATAAAGAATATGTCTGTGTTGTTTAACATTAGCTACTTGGGTTTGATGTGTGGTATCATCACAATACTCAGTTTATTAGCTGGGTTCTAGTTTTTCCTTAGAGTCTCCTTAGTTTTTTCCCATCACATTCATACATTTGGTTAAAGATTATGTATTCTCTTTGAATATGTAACCGTGTATTTTATTGAATGGATAAAATAATTTGAATAATTTTTGTGGGTTTTTTAAAACCTTCTTTCACAATCCGGGTCCAGCGCCAGCACCTTGGCACACACAAGAGGCAGAGCAAACCAGGCTCCTTTTCCTGCCCTGCCGGAGTTCCGTGGCAGCCTCAGTGTGGAAGTGGTGCCAACAGAGTTGTCCCCACCCTGCGCGTTGTTTGTCATTACCGGCCGTGCTCCTCCTCCTGCTCCCGGTGCCAGCTTTAGTCGGGCTGTCCCGGGGTGGATGGTTCATGCGGAGGAAGGAGCAGCCCCGGCAGTGCCCGTGAGTAGCCGCGCTGGATGGAGAGGGGATCGGTTTGGGCTGGCCCTCGGTGTGTGTGGGGGGTGTGGGTGGCAGAAATGGAGCTGATCCCGTGTGTGTGTGTGGCTTTCTTTTTGTTGGTTTGGATGCTTCTTCCTCCTCTTGAGGCTGAGCAAGTGAAACACTAGAAATAGTTTGGAGTTTGAAAAGTCCTACTCTCCTTTCTCTTTGGTGACATTAAAAACCCCAGAGCCACAGTACAGTTAAAGGCAGTGCCATCCCGTACAGAGCTGGAGCAGCTCCCCATCCATAGGGGCAGAGCTTTACTCTCTGCTCAGGGACTGGAGTCACTGGAATTCAGCCAACCAGGGGGGCCCTGGGCTCTCCCCACCCTGGGCCTGGAGCAGGAACCTACCTCTGTGTCACAGGAATGGTGTGGGAAAGAGGCTGCAGTTCTGAGGCAAACACTGTTTCATCTGCTCGGTTTTGGATCTAGAAGCAAGAGCCAGGTGCAGTCAGTGGACATAGTTACACTGTTAACTAAATGTGTTTCTGAGATAAAATACTTAGCCATTGGAACAAATTTGGAAATACACATTTTTTTTCAGGTTTTGTATTTTACTAAATACTGTGGTGCTAACATCAGCCTCAGGAAAATTCTTGTGGGTTCTGTTTGTTTCTTTGACTTTCATTTTTGAAAGATAATATGTCTTTCCAATTATCTCAAGAGAGACTTAAGATAACCATTTTAGTCTGTGCTTTGTGTCCTGAAGTGTATTCTGATTTGTGTCTCTTGAAAGTGAGAGGTAGTAACTATGTTATGTAGTCTGAAAAAAAATTAGTTTTTTATACTGATAATATTCAGAAAGGTTTTTGTGGTTTTTAAGCAGACATTTTAGTCTGATTCTTGCTTCTGGTTCTTATTATTAAAATACAAAAGTACGTTGTGATAGTTTTAATAGTTGTAATTTATAGACTTTCCTATTATTCCTTTTCTTCACTGAATGATGAGTTACTTGTTTTGATGGGGTCTCTGAAGACCAGATGTTTCCATGGATCATTCATTTATCTACCAAATCTGCAGCTGGACAGGGAAGAGAGAAACTCTGCTCTCCATACCTTGCTATAGTTTTACGAAATTTATTTTCTTCTATGTCTAATTCTTCTTTCTCATAATTTTTACCTGCTGTCTCAGGGTTATTGAAAAACAAATTCCAATTTCTTGTTACAGATTCTCCCCCTTCATTGTCTATATAAATAAGAGTAATTCCTTACTAACAGACCCACTTACTCCTGCTTAACTTCCTGTTGGAAGTACAGCCTTTGAGCTGTGGCCAAGAGGGAGCTCAGATGATGACATATCACCTAAAGCTCTGAGGTTTACATGAGTAAAGTTAATCTTCAGCTAAACAAAATATTTACTGTTTGTCGGGTTTCTTTGCTAAGCAAAGTCTCATTTAATTGTTGGCACTTGACTTACATGAGAGTTGGACGTGTCAAAAACTTGCTGAGTGTGGATGCAGGTGATCAGTCAGGTTTATTACTAATACTTTGCATCATATCTCTAAATGCATTTTGAAATCAGTTAATAAAATGGAACTTGCTTGCTGGAAGCGAATTAGTTTTCTCTAGTGGCTAATTTGAGCTGTGTGTTTATTGAGTGGGATTTTTTAGATGTGTTAATTTTTTTTCCAATGTTCTTACAGACATCTTCGTTCTTGTTTTTGTTCAGAAAGCCAGAAATAGGAAGGGAAGAAAAAAGCAAGCTGTTGGCAGGTTTATCACTGAGTGGTTTTTACAGTGTTCTGCCATTTTTTGTCTCTTCATATCCCCTCCTTTTTAAAATACAAATCAGGATGATCAAAATTTTCATGAGTTTTACTTTAATACAGAATGTATTTTGGAAATTCACTTATGCCTGTGGGGGGAATATGCTTCCTATAATAATTTGTAGTTACCCCTTCCTTTAGAGGAGTTTATTCACTGTGCTGTCTACAGTGAATTTTTTCTTTTAATTTAATTTTTTTTCAATTTAAAAATGTGTTATAATTATTTCTTCAGTAGACAATCAGCTACGATCCTTGCCTGCACAGAGGATTTAAAATCAGCTGCACATTGCTGAAGAATCACACTTCAGGTGGTCTCAAGAGGCAGCAGAAGCAGGTCTTCACTATAATGGAAGAGGCCAAGAGTTCAAAGAATGGAAATCATGACCCAAGGAAGTCTGTCCGTCTTGTCTGTGAGGAGGGAAAATCAGTCAAAGTTACCATTAATCAAAATTATAAACATAATAGAAATGACAAATCTGTGAAGGATGTTGGGAGAAGTTCTCCAAGTGGGAATAGCAGCAAAAAGAGTAAACAAAATGATGTTTGTCCTGAAAAACAAGGAGAAAGTAAATCATGCAAAGTAAATAGTTGTATTCCTGGAACTAAAGATATGGGATCAAACGTTCAGGATCGAAGTCATGGAAAAGCAAAAAAATTTTCTAATTTATCATCAGCGATGGAAAACGTGAAACAGCCAAAGGCTCAGCCAGTGGGAGAAGGCGCTGCCGGCTCCCCTGTTCCAGGGAACGGGGCCGGTGTGGAAAGCTCAGCAGCTCCACAGAAAGGGAAACTGGTGCTGGAAAATCCACTGGGAGTTCCTGCCTCCAAGGCTGGTGTTGATCAGGCTGGTGGGGATCCCGCTAAGGCTGCTGCAGATCAGAGGAAAATGGAACATAAGCCTGATGACTTCAGTGAGTATTATTTAACACTGCTTTATTCCATTTTCTTCTGGTGCAATTTGGAGCAGTCTGAAAAGGGCTTTGAAATGTTTCTGTTCACATATTTTCTTCACACAGAGTAAGTTGCTGGTTTCATTTGGAGAGAACATACTGTTAATACAAGCATTTTGCTTGGAGAACAAGAGATTATGATAATAGCTGTCCTTTTTTCTTATGCCTGAGACCTAAACATCTTTATAAGCTACTTAGTGTGTGTGGGTTTCAGGCAATTTTGTGAATACAGTGCCTTTTGAAGGGGGAACCCTTCATAATATCATTGCCACTTATGGAAATGCCAGTTATTATTGCTTTTCAGAGAGATCAGGGGAAAAATCAGCAAGAAAAGTTCTTTATTATAAGTAGAGGGAAAATACTCTTTTTTTTATCCTATGACTGTTGTGCACTTTTGGTTATTAAAAATGTTTAAAATAGGTTTTAGCAGATGGCTTTTTGATTTAGGAAGCTGTGGGATATGTATCATCCATCAGCAGTTACCCTTATGAGTGTGCAGAGCTTATGCATATTTTTCAATGTCAAAATTAAACATCCTGATCAGGCTTTGTCTCACCAGGTTAATTCCATACTTCAGAATTTCTCACACTTTTTCAGAATCCATTTTTTCTTTAATAAAAATGCTGGTTTAAGATACCACACCAGTGCAGACCTTCTGTTTGAAGTACTTCCCACAGCTACAGGCAATTTTGTGAATATTGCCTGTGCAGCAGTTGTTTGTGTGGAAATAGTAGGAAAATAGTAAAGTGCACATTTTTTTAGCCATCTTAATAAAACTGAACAGGAAAACCAAGCTGAAGTGGCAGCATCCTGTGATCAGCCAGCTCTTTGTAGACCCCCATCATACACTGTGGGGACCATCTGTCACTGGAAAACCAGGACTTGGAAATCCATCCAGTTTTAATTCCTCATTGGTCTGGGGACACAGATCTCATCTGAAAGGAAACAAAAAGAAAAAAAAAAGGAAAAACCCAGCACACAAATAACCCTCACTTTTGCTTATGTGAAAACAACTGGAAAAAATTGCTGTAGATGTTTGTGCAGCTCAGTGCCCTGTGACCAATCCATAGGCATCTGGAGGAACTGGCCCCGTGGAGCTGCCCGTGTTTGGGAGCAGCAGCGTTCCAGAGCTGTGGGTGGTGAGGTGTCCCTGCTCAGGTGCAGCTCCAGCAGCTTCCAAACTGAGGGCCTGGAATGCTGGTGACTGACCCTGTAAGGGCATGTGGGTCAGTGGCTTTAGGGCAGTTCTGTCACTGGCTCCCTTCAAATGTGCTGTGTAAAATAATTTCATGCCTAATATTTCTTATTTCTGTTACAGCAGGACATCAGGATCTTGCATACTCTGTTCTGCATGACAAAACATGCCCTTTTTTTCCCCTAATAAGAGACTGTGAAGTTATGACTGAAACAGAGAATTAAACTACTCTTTCTTCTTCTCTTTTTGATAGCACTCTTAGTTAGCAGGCTACTCTCAGCAGTCTCTCCAAAATACTGGTTAACATACTGGAAAGATTCTAACATTTAAGGTGGTTTTGGGCAGCCTTTGGAAAAAAAACTGGAATGTAGCTCTAATTTGTTTTTGGCTTTTATTTAATTTTCACTTTTCCTCTCTGAGTTATTCTGAGAGAGTAACTGTTTCTTTCTCTAGGTAAAACCAAGAATTCTGAATCAACAAAAGAACATACTTTGGAAGCAGATTATTTAGAAAACACTGGTGTTATTGATGAATCTAATCTGACAGTTGAACAGCAACTGGGATTGAAACAAGCTGAGGAACGTCTGGAAAGAGATTATATCTCCCGACTTGAAAAAGTAGGTTGGGTTATTTATCAGATAAAGAAGAAAATGTGTGTCCTCTTTCATTATCATCACCATGTTTTGGTTGAGTGGTATTTCTGCTACAGCCTGTTGCCTCTTTTTCTTCTTCATAGTGAGTCACTTTATAGTCTGAGATTTATCCCTGGTAGTTGACTGGTCAGTCATTGTGGCAGATGATATGAATTGAAACTTTTGGTTCCTCTGGTGGGACATGTAGCCTTTGTAGAATAGTATTTTTTTAATTCTGCAGACTTAAAGGTTTACAGTTCCATTATTTACATAGGATTTTCTGGAAAGTCTGGTTCCGTGGAAGCTCAGAACACAGATTGCAAAAGAACCTTTTGCTATCTTTGGGATATCAGCCTCTCCCCAGCCCCAGTCACCTGTATTGGATATGGCTCTTAAAAATGTTCATCTAAACTGCTCTTAATAATTATCTCCAGTGAAATGAAAGTCCAAGCCAGTGTGGGCAACGCAGAAGTTTTTCTTAATGTCTAATTCAAGTGTCTCTTTTAGTATTTTAATCCCTCCTGTGTTGTCCTAGGAGAATAACCATAAGTTTATTACTTCTTTTTTACACCATTCTGCACACTGGAAGATCATTACCATTCCTGCACTCTTTCCTTCTTTAGACTCTCTTTGTTCCTTGGTCTTGGGGGCATTTTTAGTGGTTCATTTGTGTTACTTTCCTGCAGACACCCATCATGTCTCTGGTACCTGAAACTGGACATGCCACTCCAGCTGAAGCCTTGCATGGAAAGAGGGAACTCTATCTGTCAGGATGGGTGTTGGCTTGTAGTTTGATCAGCAATGGTCCCCACAACCTTTCCTTAAGGAATGCTCCATCAGGTGTTCCCAGCCCTGGATTTGTTGCAGTTGGCAGTCCCTAAGGATGAATGACACTTTGCTGTGGAATTATTTAGAGGCATCTTATTTATTCTCATTTATTCTCAGTGACCTCATCACTGTCTATAGTCTATAACTACCTGAAGGGAAGTTCCAGCCAGGTGGGGGTTGGTCTCTTCTCCCAGGCACTCAGCAATAGGACAAGGGGGCACAGGCTCAAGCTGTACCAGGGAAATTTAAGTTGGAGATCAGAAAAAAATTCTTTGCAGAGAGAGTAATCCGACATTGGAATGGGCTGCCCAGAGAGGGGGTGGATTCCCCATCCCTGGAGGTTTTTAAAGTGAGATTGGCCGTGGCACCGAGTGCCATGATCTGGTAAAGGGACTGGAGCTGGACCAAGGGTTGGACTTGATGATCTCGGAGGTCTTTTCCAATGCAATCAGTTCTATGATTCTGTTTCTCTAATTTGTTGTGATCACTGAATTGTCATTTTATATCTTCTGTATCCTCTCCCAAGTTTGCCTTTCACATTTGTAACACACCCTCTGCTGCATTTCCCAAGCCCTCAACAAAGATGTGGGTATTTCTGCCCCACAAGGACCTCTGCTGACAAATACCTGGCATGTGCTTTTAGGTGTGTGTATCTGAGGACAGTTCTCTGAGCAGTTTGGCTCTCACCTCACTGTTCTCCATTTAAACAGTATTTATGGTCTCCTTTTGAGACTGATACTATGACAAGTGACAAAAACTTCATAAAATTCAAGATACAGCATCTGCTGCTGCTTCTTCAAGCGCTGTGACTTTTATCTTTAAAAAAGCAACACTAAGATTGGGTTAGTGCAATTTGTTTGTAGCAGATCAGGTTGTCATTTTTTCCCTGTGTACTTACTAGTAATTTATTACAGTATTTTTCTGAATGCTAATTCTGACTAGTCTCTAAATTCCTGGCTCATCTTCTTTAGCCTTTTAAAGATATTCATAAATTTCTCTTTCCTAGTGGTCTGGAACCTTCCCATTCTTTAAAATACAACTGCTCTGTTATAAAATAGCTCCTTGAATATCCAAGTACAAATTTCATGAGGCCTGGTGTACTTGGATACATCTGTCTTTACACAAGTAGTAATCTGTAACTTTTTGGTCTTGCTGTTTTGAGTTCTTGCCCCTTTCATTGGAGTTAAGCATAACTAGAGGATTAAAAAAACCTTTACAATGAAGGCAAAATAAAAGTTGTTACACAATTCAGCCTTTTATCAACATCTATTGACATATAGCAGATCAATATTGTAAAGAAGTACACAAGGTTTTAAAATAGTTTTATTGCTGGTACTCATTTTATTAAAGAAGAGTAGTAAAATATTTTTCATCCAGTTTAGTCATCAGGTATCAAATACTTGAATCTTCTGAGCTACCCAAATGTAAGTATCAGTTGTTTTCCAAAGGGATGTCTAATTTCATCTTACTGGGTATTTGTCTCATAGAAAACAAGTGTAAGGAGAATTAGTAACAAAAGCATAATGACTATGTTAGTTTAAGTTGATATTTACTCTGCAGTTGGAGAGTATCAGACTTTTTTTTTTTCCAAAAGCAAAAGATCAAACTCAGTAAGTGGAAAAACCTGCCCAAGTTTAACAGTGCCTTAACTTTCCATACAGTAAGTTGAAATTTGTTTAACTGATCTGTGGTCCTCCTTAGTGTCTTAAAATGGTGCTCTCTGTTCATTAATTGTTCTGTCCCTGTTTAAGCATCTGGTGTTTTCAATATACCTTTTGGTTTTACCAAGTATAGGTGTAATAGAATTAGGATGAAAATGCCAAGTAGGGTTAGAAAATACAACTGCAGGATGAAACAGCTAAAGGGGGGATATTTGTAAATAACCCTTCCACTTTTCTGCCTTTTAGTCCTGTAGTTCTTCATTGGTTCCTGGTTGAATGAACTCCATGGCATCCTCTCTTGCTCCCCAGGAAAACAGTGATTTCCCTCCTTCCCCATCACCTCTGGAGCTCTGGCTGCTTCTTGCAGACTGGGGTCTCCCAGGTGGCCACTGTCCATTTGAACTCCATCTCTCTCAGCCTGTCTGCACAAAAAGGTTCTTGTTCTGCACATTTCTCCAGTTCTGAGCATCTCAGATCCATCAAACTGCACTAGCATGACCCTTGTCAGAGACCACCCCCAGAGCACCATCAGGGAGTGGCCACAGTCCCCCTTTTCATGGGGCAGGACCTGCAGCCCTGGCCAGGTGTGCTGGGGATGTGCTGCCAGACCCCACCACGTGCTGGCAGCACACACAGTCAGGAGCAGGGTGAACACTGCCATTATCTCATCAGAGAAACACTGAGATCTAATAAATCCAGTTAGTGTCAGCTGGAGCTGAGAGGGGAGTGGCTTACTGGCTTTTAGGTCAGTCTTAGGAAGCATAAACTCTTCAGTCTTAACCTTACCTCACTGAAATGTGCTGAGAAGTGTAATACTCAGCTTGTCTCACTTCCTGTCCTTGCTTTCCCCACTTGTCCTACAGGTCAAAACCATTTCTCCATGTTTTTTGAAGATTACTGAATGTTTGCAAAGCACCTTGACATTAAAAGTGTTACTACATAATTGTTAAATGCAGTTTATTATTCTAAGAATTGAGTTTTTCAGGCACTCTTGGCAGAAACTTTATCTCTTGATCTCTGGCCCTGTTTCCCCAGCGCTCCCCAGAATACACCAACTGTCAGTATCTATGCAAGCTCTGCTTAGTTCACATTGAGAATATCCAGGGAGCTCACAAGCATATTAAAGAGAAACGACACAAGAAAAACATAATGGTAAGTTAACAAATCAGATTTTGGCTATTTTTTCTCCCCCGCCCCCTTTTTTAAATTAAAAAATACCTTGTTTTGTTATGTGGTTTGTTTTCTTTGATCATGTTCATTTAGGTGAAAGTTTGTGTGCTGAGCAGAGATCCGCAAATTTCAGTTTTCTCTTTGAGGGGAAGGGCTTGATGATCTCAGGCAGAGAGGAAAGAACATTTTTGATCATTGCTTCTGAATTAGTGTCTCTGAGTGGTGGGCAGTTCATCCTCCTTTTAGTAACAAAATGCAAGGTAACTTAGGCAAGAAATACATATATTATATAGAAATATATTTAGTTTTCCTGGTTTTTCCCCAAAATAATGTCATTGATAGTAACACCTCCAGGGACTGGAGGTGGGATTGGGAATGCTGGTTTTTTTGTTTCTTTTACTTAGTGTAATTTATGAAGTTTAGAGGTTACAGGATTGAGTTCCTGAGTCACTCATCATCTCCTTGTGTTTATAAATGTGTTTAATATGAAAAACAGTTGTAAGGCTCACAAAGAGAAAGGCGGTTTCTTTGTCAGACACTATGGTGGTCTGGTTTGCTCCAAAGAACTGCTACCTGCATGAAATGCAGTAAAAGGTGCACAGATTTTCCTGCCAGCCCACTCCTGTGAGTACTGGTGAAGAGCTGCAAACTCCCCAGTATGTTGAGTTTGTGATTTAAATAGGTGAAATTACTCTTCCTACAACCATTCCCCAAAATTCAGTCAAATTACTTTTCTCCTGTTCCTATGTATTTCTTACCACAGTCCTGTTTTCAGTTAATGCTCTAATTCCATAATGTATGCAAGTCATCACCTAGAGAGCTCTGGATGACAGAAATCCATTCTATCTCAGAGAGTAACCTTTCTGTGTTATGTTCAGTGACTGTTGGTAGAAGATTCTGGTTCTCTTACTGTCTGCTAAATTGCATCATGGAAAAAACAATGAACCAGCCCCATGTTTGATATAAAACCACTTTTTTACCGTGCTTTTCATCTGGGCATGAAGATAAGAATGAGGAATAATGTTTCTTTGCCCCCCAATGGAACTCTGGAGGACAGGGAGCAGTTTCAATTTTTAACACTTTGTCCTGTGCCACATTATAGTGATACAGTGTAGCTGAGTCTTGCGTCATAAACTACACCTCTTTCCAGCCCTAGGAGGGACATGGCTGTCAAATAAGCTCAGGAGCAGCTGTCGTTCCACAACTCAAGAAAAATCCTAAAGCAGTGACATAAAAAAACCCAGAGCCTTTTAAAAATGCCCATATTCTTTCTTAGGCTAAATCTGTTCAGAGAAGAACAGGAGAGTTGAGAGGTGCAGCCTACCAAACACTTTCATACTGTACTGTGTTTTCTTAGTGTGTTATGATTACTGCTTATTTCTGTTGTCAGTCACACATTTCATTCAGTTGGTGAATTTATGAAACAAGGGTTTGTTGTACTTAGTCCTGAATGACTTGGTGCATCTGACATGTTCTTGCTGTTGGATAAGATGCATTAAACCCAGTGCTTTCTGGCACCAGCTGTTTAAGCAGCAATGTGACTGAACTTACAGAAATTTCTTGGAGCAAGGAATACCTTCTATGCCTCTGATACCTCTTCTTAAAGTACAGTCCACTCTGAAGAAATCTGTGTGACCTCTGTAGGTCAGTTACTTTTATTACGTAGGAACAATTACAGCTTTTTATTCTCCTGGATGAATTCTGTTTCAGAACTGTCAGAAAATGTGTTTCAGGAATGGAATTCAGCAGATTTCCTCCCCACTTGCCAGCTGTGGAATAACACTCCCTGTGTTAAACCCTGAGCATCTGCTGCCATTCCTGTGAGCCACACAGCTGGATTTGTTAGGCCAGGCTGAGCTCCTGTCTTTGGAAGCGTTTGGTCAGCACACCATCTAAATAGGAGAACACAAACAGTGTGTTCTAATATTATGAGATAACCTTTTTTTCCTTCAAATATCAGTTACTACTTTTGCCATCCAATAATTACAGGAAAAGCAAGAGGAGAATGAGCTGCGGGCCCTCCCGCCCCCCTCGCCTGCACAGTTGGCTGCTCTGAGCTTCACCCTCATTGAGGCAGCCCATGAGCAAGGCATCTCAGAGGAGGACTTCAGGATTCGCCAAGAAATTGTAAAGGAGATGGAGAAAATTATTCAGCAGCCCTTACCAGGTATTCAGTGTTATGCATTTTCTTTAGGTGAAAGTTTTTCTTTATTTTGATACCTTCATTCATGGGGAATTTGGGGTTAAATATTTTGATATTGTACATTGTTAATATATATAGTTGATTTAAAAGGAATTAACACATGGATAAAAAGAGGAAAATATGACGGTGTTTGTTTGTCCTTCTTTCTGATTTGTGTTTATTGAAGCTATTGATCCTCTGTAAAGTGATGGGATCACATAACAACAAGGTAATATGTGGCATTTGCTTCTGTGCATTGATTTCCCATCATCTCCCTCAGTTAATACAGTGGGAGTTTGAGAGCAGGTTTTGGAGCTGTGCTGATGTTGACATTATGGTAACAGTGGTTTGGTGTTCAGTGCCACTGAACAGAGGCAAATATTAATCTCATTACCAAAGTTTTCAAACTTTTTATTTCATCCATATTGGAACTGTGTGTTATTTCTTTTATTTTATAGATACCTTCTCTTTTCCCTTTGCTCTACAAAAGTGCAGGAGTAAGAAAGCTTTTTTTAGCTGCAGGATGGTCAGCTTTGGTTTTAGGGCCTCTGTTAAATATGTACTTACACACAAGGTGCTGAATAGAAGGGGCCTGTAAGGTGAGAGGTTTGCTCATCTGTTGGCTCTGTAGATTTGGCTCCTTGTGCAAACTGCTGTTCTGGTGGAGTTTTCCACTGACAGTATATTAGCACAAGACAAAGCTTTGTTACATAACATTTTACCATAAATGCTCAGAAAAACTTACTGTTCCTTGCCTGACTGACTTGTTTGGACTGATGAGCTTCTGTGGAGGTGCAGAAATAGTGGAAAGGGAGTCTGTAATAGTAAATAACAGTTTGTTATTCTCCTTTTCAGAGCCAGCTATGTTTTAGTGAATGTATTTCCCTAAGTTGTAAATTAGGAAAAATTGAATTCATGGACAGTGTAGAGAACATGGGGTGCTCTGGTGTGATTTTCTCTGGAGCTCACATTAGAACTAAGCAAAGATTGTTACTACTGTGAAAAGCCATTGGAAATAATTTCAAATCATTATATTGTTATTATTATTAACCATACGGCCATTAATTTTGAGAGGACTGGTTTCTAAGCAGTGAAAAATAGATTTTGTTTGAAGCTATGTGTGTGTAAGACTTATTTTCTCTGAAGAATAATTTTCTGATGGAGAGAGTTTGGTCAGGACACACATAAAGATCCTAAGAATAGAAGAAAAGCCTCTTTGCTGCGAGGCTGGTTGAACACTGGCACTGGTTGCCTGGAGAGACTGTGGACTCTCCACCCTTGGGGATTTTAAAGATCCAACTGGACACAGTTCTGGGCAGCCTGCTCTAGGTGACCCTCTTGAGCAGGTGTTGGATTTGGGAGGGATTGAGAACAGTCTCCATTTTCAGGTGATTTATGTGAGACCCTAATAGATATTATAGGAAAGTTTTCATCTACAAAAAGTGTATCATGAAATGGGATAAATTATCATTTATGGAATGGAATGACATTTCTCACATTATTTCTGAGTAGGTGCTTTCTAATCAGTTTGAATGTGTTCACAGCTTTGCAGGTAGGTGTGTTAACTCCAGAGCCACTGAATGGATCCTGGACTCTGCCTGGGGTTGTACTGAAGTTACGTTTTCTGTGCATGTTGCAGAATGAGCTGTGCATAGGAACTTGCTGATGAGATGAACAGATTGGTGTGAGGCACCAGAGAACTTTAGAGTTGGCTCCCTGCTGCAGTGGGAGCGAGCTGTGGTTAACAAAAGCTGTTCACAAAATCCTGCACTGGGATGGTGACGGTTATTACTATTACATGTGTAGTTTTATATTAAAAACAAACAGAACTAAAGCCACATTGCAAAAAAAAAAACCCCAAAACCAACCCACAAAACACGAACGTGAAAACAGCTTGCAAAATGTTGGCCATTTGGTAATTACAGTGTTTGAATGATTAGTTTTCCTGTGGTGTGTTGTGGAAGTGACTGACCTTCACAGGAGAGAGAAAGGGGCTCAGTGTTCCCCCATCTGGGAGCACCACTTGTGAGGTGCAGCGTCTAAAGCAGGGTATGCCTCATCCAGTGAGAAAAATGTATGAACTGGCTGTTAAATGCTGCTGTTTCTCTCCCCAGACTGTTCCCTGAGGATGTATGGCTCCTGCTTAACCAGATTCGCTTTCAAGACCAGTGATGTTAACATTGATATCAAATTCCCCCCCAAGGTGTGTGCATATTATTTTCTATTAATTAAGACTGTTTTTTAGATCAAGACCATCAACTTTTATTTCTATTCCATTGCCTTTAATGTTCTCTTTGGGCATATGGTGTTAGAACATTACAAAGCATTTGATCTTTGATTTGGTGTCAGCTCTGCTGTGGATAAAGTTTTCATTGCTTATTAGGTAACTTCAATTCTTGTTTGTTTGGGGATTTTTTGTGGACAATCTCATGCTGGCCTTTCTCTATTTTTTTTTAATAAGCATTGAAGGAGTTTGCAAATAATTAGCTCTGAATAAATGTACTTCCACAGGATCATGATTCAGACTGTAAATTCCTGTAGGTATTGATTCCCCCCCTTTTAAAGTTGGGGCTAGAAGTGACATTTGTTCCTTTTATGGTTTAGTCACTTGCAATTAAATATCACATCCCAGTTTACAGTTCACAGTACAAAAGTCCTGCAGACCAGTATAATTTACCTTTATTGAAGCTGTTGGTTCATGGTTAGTATGTGATTTTAGCAGCACGTTCTTGTTAGAGGCACAACTGCTGAACTTACTGTTTTTTCACTGTAGGTGTTACAGTGAAACTCAAGGTACCTGTTCGGGGTACACACTTACACATGGCATTTTGAAATGACCCTGCAGTCAGGAAGCAGAACTGAGCCCTTTTTCAAACAGTTGCATATGTAATTTTTTCACAAAAGCTCAAAGGTGCTGCTAATTTTTAGCCTTTCTTTGACTTATTTATGCTCATCTTTGAAACAGCATTTCAGCTGATTTCTGGGGAGAAAAATAAACGTGCTTAAAAAATACAACCTTTAAAAACCCTTGGAGGAAAGCACTGGCATTAAATTCTGTGGTGGTGCATTTCTAGTGGCATATGTTGACATTGAAATTGTCGAGTGTATGGCAAATGTTTTGTTTTAACTTTATGGAGTCTGGTAATAGGGACCTGGAGCAGAAGTGTTGGTGGAAAAGCTGGAGGCTGGAGGAAAGCTGGCTGACAGGTTTATGTACCTGTTCCCATGGTGCAGACAGACACAGTCAGCTTTTCATTAACACTGACACATGATTTCACTTCTGTTAAAGAACATAGTTACTGACTGTGCAACCCGAGTGGATTTAAATAAAGTGTAAAATAAAATAGGTTAGTCTGACTAATGTAACCTGCCCTGATTTTGTCATTGTAGATGAGTCAGCCAGATGTTCTGATCCAGGTGCTTGAGATCTTGAAGAACAGTGGTGAGTTATAGTTGCATCTCATTTCTATGGAACATTCCATCTGCTGCTTAGATGTGTTTATGCTTAGTTTTTCTGTAAACTTAAAAGAAATGGATTAGTTTTCAGGCAAAGTATCTGAGCTGTTCTTATGAATGTGTTTCTTATGAATACCAGCTCTTGTGTGAATGAGAGATGAGAACTCTCAGCAAGGGAATGGCAGCCCAGTTAGTCCAGTCCAGATTGCCAGAAGTTATGGCAATAGATGCCAGATCAAAAAGTGTTTAGCTTTTTGTGGGAGGAATGATAAGCAGTAACCTCAAGAGCTGCTTTCCACTGGCATATGAACACAAGTGAGAATTTTTACAAGCCTTCTGAGACTTGTAGCGTCGTCGTTCTGTCAGGAGCAGTTGGGCTGTGTGATAGTGATGGTGAGCACCAAAAAGTAACCAGAAAATACTGTTTACTGGCCAGCTATGCAGCACTTAATTTGAATTGTACTGAAAAATCATGGTATAAATATAATGGTTTTAAAAACAGAATTGGGAAAACTGTAAAAAACTTTGAAACAGAATGTTTTTTTTTTCTCCTTGCTTAGCTGTCTACTCAGATGTGGAGTCAGATTTCCATGCCAAAGTTCCTGTTGTCTTCTGCAAAGATGTTAAAAGGTGTGTGTCACTGAAGGGGGGTTTTAAGGAGATCCCAGTTTCTATTATGCTCCTTACAGCAGCTGATTGGCTGCACTGCTGACAAGCAGCATTTCTGTAACATTCCTGGTAAGAGGGAATTGCTCATACACGAAAATGGGATCAGGAGAGAAAGCTGCCTTAGCTTTTGTGCTTGTAGGAGTCTGAAAATATCTGTTCTGCTTGGAGTTAACTAAGGGAAAAGTGGAATGGTTTTCAGTTGTTATTTAAAATTGCTGCCAGCAGTTTAAGCCAAGGCTTTAAAAACATTTTAGAAGACACACATTGCCAGAAAGGACACATCATCTGACAGTTTCAGTAAATTCCTGAGAATCAGCAACCTCCAAAATGAAACAGGATTGCTTGACTGGCTGGAGGTACTGACTGGAACTCTGGGGAAGCAAATGCAACAAGGGTGGACATATCTTTTCCTGTGTTTGTAAGAGGATAGAAATAATTATTCTAAGAAGCAAAAGGAAAGGTTTTAGAGAGCTGTTCTGTGGACTTAACCAACTCTTAATATGCAGCATATTTGGAGTATTAATGTACTTGTTTCAGTGTTTGGAATGTGGACAATATACTTGGAGGTTGAATTGTGTAAGGTAGCACAATTAAGTAATGGCAGAACTTAGAGCAAATCCTTAATGCTGTTTTAAATTTTTAGCTGTAATGAGGTTCTGTATGTTCTAGATGAGTTAATAGTAAAGAAAATGTAATTATACTCTGTAGCTTTTGTTTAAAAACTTCAGGGAGACACTGATGCATGTTTTTATTATGGTGGGTGTGATACCTCCAGCATTATCTGTACACACAGAGTGATAACCCTTTATCTGCTTTATGTTTGCTGTTCCAGTGGTTTGACATGTAAAGTGAGTGCTAGGAATGATGTGGCTTGCCTTACAACTGACCTGCTGGCTGCACTGGGGAAACTGGAGCCTGTCCTCATTCCCTTAGTTCTGGCTTTCCGCTACTGGGCTAGGGTAAGTTATTTAATTATCCTCAGTGCTTATGGTGGTCATTTCTCCTTTTTAAGTACTACAAATAATGTAATGTATAAATCACATGATCGTATGTGTAAGTTAGATGAATATGTAGAACAAACTTCATGCCACTTGTTCACCCCATCTCCCTACATGAGATGCCACTGCACAGCAACACAGACCTGAGAGCTGAAATTAGAGGCATAAACATGTCCCATAGTAACAAAATGTGGTGAAACTGAAGAAAATAATGCACAATAAAATAGTATAACTTAAGGCACTGTCCGAGTTCCCATAGCTTGTATTTTGTCTGTATGTGGCGTGGCATGACAGCTGCAGTTTCTGAGATACAGGATTTTCTGTCTGTTACTCACATTTCTTTAGTATTTGTCCTTTTATAATAGATCATAAATTAAAATGCTGGTGTTAACATCAGAAAAATAATTATTCTCTTACAGCTCTGCCACATTGACTGTCAGGCTGAAGGTGGAATTCCCTCATATTCCTTTGCCTTAATGGTGATATTTTTTCTGCAACAAAGAAAACCACGTATTTTACCATCCTATTTGGGCAATTGGGTAAGTTCTTTGGTAATATGGTAACCTTGTTAATTTGTTGCCATTATCTCTGTGTTCAGAATTTGATTGTCCAAGGAGATTGTAAGTAAAATGCATTGGTATTTCGTCCTCACACAGGTGACACTTGATGATTCTGAAAACTTTTTAAATGAAAAGGCAGTTGCTGTAGCCTGTGCAGTTGTGTCATGCTGCATTTTAGACAAAAGGCAGTTATTTTCTTCTTTAGTTCTCTGAATCTGTTCCTCTGCTACCATTTGCTCTTGAGGGGTACAAATACCACACTTGTCAGTGTTACCTTTGGTGGAAACTGTTGGTTGTACGTGTCACAGAGTCTTGTTTCAGAGCCACTTTAATTGTTGTTAGATTGAGGGCTTTGACTCGAAGAGGCCTGACGACCACCAGCTGAAGGGCGTAGAGGATGAAGAGTTTGTGCGGTGGGAGTACAAACCTCCACCAAATGGGGCAGCCAAAAACTCCACTGGAGCAGAAAGTAAAGCTAAAGTTGAACAACAAAAGGGTGGTGGCAAGAAGGCAGCAAGCTCAGAAGTGGACAGCCAAAGTAATGGAAAGGAGAAACACGGGATTGTAAGTCATGGCTTTGTTTCACTGAAAACCATTCACTATCTCTTATCCCCATTTTTCTACCTTTAAACATTGACACTGGATGGAACAAGGGGGAGGAAGGGGAATATTGATTTCTTACTGCAGTTGAGCATTCTTGTCTGTGTTTTTCAGTCTCTCTTAGCACTCAAAACCCCTCACCAAGTTTCGCTGGGGCAGCTGTGGTTGGAACTTTTGAAGTTTTACACACTGGAATTTGCTCTGGAGGAATATGTCATCAGCATACGGGTACAGGAGCTCTTGACCAGAGAGAATAAAAACTGGCCTAAAAGGCGAATAGCCATCGAAGGTAGGAGAGTCCTGCCCAGCCAGGTCTCTGCTCATCCTGCACTATCACCTTGATTTACCTCACACTTACCAGGGAGTCTGGACAATAAGTGTCTTTTAATACATATTTTGTCTGCTGTTTAGTCTTTTTAAAGACAAGTTTTTCCTGTTGAGAAAAACAGGGAGAGTCACAGAGCAATGCATGGCATTCTTCATTGGCCTTAAGAACAGAGAAACTGGGTATTTGAGGAAATAAAGAAACCATGTAAGGTGATACTTTTGTAAAAGCATAAATAATGACTTTTGAACACTTTCTAGAGATGTTGCTGAAGTGGCTTATCTGTAACACTTGAGGCGATGGAGAGGACAAAGAGAATCATACAGACAGAGAATGAGGTACTAAAGGTACACTGAAGGATGAGTCAATAAGGTACAAGAACAGAGAGAAGGAAAAGTAAAACAGAAAAGCAATGACTTGTTGAGGCATATATTGACTAGTGGGTCTTGAGATCACTCCTGTGACTTTAATTTCCTCTCCTAATTCTTTTCTTCAATCACTTTTAGCTAGAGTAGAGTTAAATTAGAGTAAATTAGAGTAGTGTTTATTCAATATATGGCATGCAAGATGACAGGACGAATTATTGAGGAAGAAACAGGAAATAATTTCAAAAAACCCAGATTCCATTTTTCTGACACCTGCTGTTGTTGGCCTCTTTGTGTTGTTTTTGTTTGCTTTGTTGTTTTATTTTTTATTTTTTGCCTTTTTTTAATATTGAGTAGCTGAAATTATGAAGTAGCAGAATCTCAGTTTGGTAATAACTTCCCAGGCAAACTTACAGCATTTATGCAGGTGCTCTTTTTGCTTGGAAAACATGTTTGATCTAGAAATCACTAGGAAGGGCAAAGATGAAAGCTGGTGGGATTAATTTGTATGAACGAAAGTCTTAAGGGAAATGCAAAACCTTCAGTAGAGTTAAAAATGGTTACAGCAGGCCTATTTTTATTTTGCCTTTGTATGTTTATTTTAATTTCTAGTTTAGCAGTTGCTCATACTATAATGTACAATATACCCTCGGTTTTCTTTTTAAAGAACACTATTTGGAATGGGTTATGATAGCCAGCCATTCATGGCTGCATGTGAGTGTGTTTGGTATGGAAGAATTCTGGAAGAATCTTGTGGGCCTGACGTTCTCTAACTATACCAAATACAGTTCTGGATTATAATATAAGAATCTATTTTTAACTGCCATATAATAACTTAGGGTTTTCAGCTACTTTGTGAAATGCAGAAGTTAAAGATTACTAATGAAATTATTATTCTTCTTTTCTTCCTAGATCCTTTTGCACTAAAGAGGAATGTTGCACGAAGTCTGAATAGCCAGATGGTATTTGAGTACATCCTGGAGCGATTTAGGACAGCATATAAATATTTTGCATGTCCACAAAGTAAAGATGGGATTAAATCCAAGCCAGATACCAAGAAGAAAGAAAAAGGGAAAGTTAATAATAAGAAATCCACAGGATCTGAAGAGCCTGTAGCAAACTGTTGCCTTCCACAAGGGGAAAATGTAGATAAACAAAATATAGGAAGTGGGTGTAACATACCAGAGAATGAAGTTGAATGTACTGAGGTGGTAGAAGCTGTAGCCAAAAGATGCACTTCCAAGGACATGGACTCTCTGCTCCTTCCAACATCGGACTCTAGTTACGACGAGGACAAAGAAGAAGCTTTATCCCTCATGTCTAACGAATGCTGTGAAGTAAAGCAGAAATCACCTGAAGAGAGGGAGGGTTTGGAGGTTTCAGTGTGTGTCGCTGAGGGCGAGCTCAGCCCACGCTGTGGCTGCAGCCAGCACCATCCCGAGGACACGAACTCCAGCACTGACCTGTCTGATGCCGAGGGCAGGCAGGGCTCGGGCTCAGAGCCGGCCCCGCGGGCCCCCGGCACACCTCCTACCTCGCCCCTCTGCGCCACAGCGGGGCAGCCCCAGCAGCAAGGCAGGCTCTCCACACAGGAAATGCATTATGTGTTCGATAAGTTTATTTTTACTTCAGGAAAGGTAAGCGGCGCTGCTGTTCACGTGTTGCTTTTCAATCGCTCAGCTAAGGGTGAGTGGAGGGCTGGATTCTCCCAGAGGTTGTTTGGGTCTGTGTTAGGAATGGCCTTTGTAGAGTACCTGTTAATCGAGACTGGAAAACACCAACCTGTGCCCCATTTGGACTAGCTGGACTGTTGTCCCCATCGTATGCAAAGCTTTTTGATTTACACACACAAAAAAATCCTGGGTTTTGTCTTTTGGTTGTTCTTTGGGTTATTTCTCCCTTTCCTCCGCTCCTTGTAGAACTTCCAGGTGCCTTTAAGCACTGTGAGAACTAAATGCAACCTGATGATGAGGTGTTCTGCTCTTTGTAGACACTCTGTTGTTGTTCATGTCTCAAGTGTTCTTGGTTACTTGGAGGTGTTACCTGTGCTGAACTACCTTTAAAGTAAATGGCATCTGTGCACCTTTCTTCCCCCCAAAGCCACCAACTATAGTATGCAGCATCTGCAAACGGGATGGACATTCCAAAAATGACTGCCCAGAGGATTTCAAGAAAATTGATCTAAAACCACTACCACCAATGACAGACAGATTTCGGGAAATACTTGATATAGTGTGTAAAAGATGTTTTGGTAAGTTCAAAAAGTGGTTCAACTACTGTATGCTGTGATCTGTAACCTGGAAAAATTGAAAACTGTAGGATTAAATTACTTATTTATAATTATTTACAGTTCAGTAGGGAGAAGTCTTCCAGGTGCCCTAGACTGCAAATTGATCAATATTTTAATTTTTATATACTCCCTGGCTGTGATACCTTGTAACAGATCTAAGAAACTAATGCTGCATGGGATTTTTCACAGGGCCTGTAAAAAGTTACTGGGTTTTGTGCTTGCCAAATCCTGTGGTGTCTTTGGGGTAAAGCCCCTTTTGGGTGCTGTGGTGGTTAACCTTGGCTGGACACCAGGTACCCACCAAGCTACCCTGTGTTTGAATAACTGCAGTAAAATCAGATATTGAAATAAAACCCTGAAGACTCTGATGATACAAAACCACATATTTAGGCAAAGTAAACATAAAAAATATCCAATCTTTTAATTAGCTGGAAAAGATTTTAGAGGTAGCTGAATGTCACACCTAATCTGTTTTAACCTGTTTTTACTTAGATGAATTATCCCCTCCTTTGTCTGAGCAACAGAACAGAGAACAAATACTGGCAAGTTTGGAAAGATTTATTCGAAAAGAGTACAATGGTATGTAACAGGAGGTTGTGATTCTTGACAGTGCTCTCTTCAGTTGTGATGTCCAGAACATCAAAATGGGATTTGTCTCGTTTTATTTTCCTTGCCTAGAGCACTGTCATGTCTTTTCTCTCTACATGGAGAGCCATCTTGCAGACTTGACAGTGAACATCCCTTTGTGCTGTTCCATGGAAATGCCCTGGGAGTAGAGGTGGAACTGCCAGAATAGCAGTGCAGGCACAGGACTGTTGAAGTCAGGACAAAAAGACACTTTGGTTGGGTTTAGTGTTAGCTTTTGGTCATGGGCCAAGAGCTGTTGTTGCTTAGTCACCAATGTTTGATAGTCTTGGAAATCTTAATGAGTTTGTCTTCACATAAAACAGGCAAAGAGGTCTGACTGCAGTGATGGCAGTCAAGGCACAGAGATGCACAGTGATTGTTTTGTAGGTGGTGTAAAATGGTGCTGGAGCAGGTACCAAACACAGGTGTCCTGAATTTCAGTCACTGGAAGGCCATCCATTCTGCTGTAGCTGGCCAGTCATCCAGGAATTGTGAATTCCACTTCCATCCACTTACTGGATGTGCCTCCATGTACTGGCAGCAGCTGAGGATTGAGACCTCTTACAACGCCTTGAAAGACTTGAGGTTTTGGACTCTGTTGAAGGTTAGGAAGAAAGCTGTGCATAGGTGTTAGGTGTATTTCCCTAGCATTGATTTTAGTTGAACAGATAAATGCACTCTTTGCAGGTAGGAAGGAATTCCTCGTAACTACATAATTTCACTTTCCTTTACAAGACTGAAAAGACATTGTAATATTGTGTTGTAAACAAAGCAACTGGGAAAGAATGTTCCATGAAGGATAGTGACCTTACTGCTTGTGTCTTCTTGAGGAGTATGTTATGGATACAAAAACTTACTGGTTGGCCAAACTTACCTTGGCACAGGTGAAATATATAACCTAGATCAAGTGTGAGTGGAACCAAAGGTAGTATATGAGCTGTCTTAAGAGTAGCTCTGTCTTTATTGTGGGGTGAAGCTGCACTGGTGACTGGGTTTGCATGTTATTTTGATTTGTTTAAAACAGGAGAGTGCAGTCACATGCCACAAAACTTTGCACCACATTTAGAGATGCTATTTGATGATTATAGTGACTCTGTAATACACCTCAATCATAAGAAATTACGTGGGCTTTATCCTGCCTTAGTTTTGGTAAATAATTTTTGTATTGTGCTGCCTCCTTTATCAAAGCTGAAGTCTTTGAAGGATATTGGAAGGTCTCTCTTGAAGCTCATTTTTATGGGCATGTGCACATCACAGTTAAGGAGTATTCCATAGTAGTAAGCACTTACCATTCAGCTGCAAAAGAATTTACCTTTTTATTTTTGTCTATTCTTTTGATCAGACAAAGCCAGGCTTTGCTTATTTGGATCCTCAAAGAATGGATTTGGATTTCGGGACAGCGATCTGGATATCTGCATGACACTGGAAGGCCATGAAAATGCAGAGGTAAGAGTGTTGAAATTGATGAAATCTGCTATTTTAAGTTCAAGAATTCTTTAAGGCTTTTTAATGCAGTTAAGATTTCTGTCCACAGAAAAGGTAGGATTTGCTAGTAGCACACTGGCTTGTTGCACTCTGCACAACTGAAGCAAGATACAGCCTGTTTAACTTTTAGTGCCCTATGGACACACTGTACCTGTCCACATAGAGCATGTGAGTCCCCAGGTGTTTTAAATTCATGTGCTGGTTCATTGCCAGTGCATGGACTCTTCCTCTGTGAAATACATGTGACAGTAAAGGTATTTGTTGAAATAGCGTCCATGTTTTAATGTCTCATGCTGTGATATTTCTTCTTCCTAGAAATTAAACTGTAAAGAAATAATAGAAGGTTTGGCAAAAGTTCTTAAGAAGCATCCAGGTAGGTGTTTTGAAGTATTACATGTTTTGTAGTTAGATTTACTATAAATGTGGTTAATGGAAACGTTTTATGTACTAAAGTGTTGCTTCCCCAGGTCTGAGAAACATCTTGCCTATAACAACAGCCAAAGTGCCTATAGTGAAGTTTGAGCACAGGCGGAGTGGCTTAGAGGGAGATATCAGCTTATACAACACACTGGTGAGCATCTGCTTGGCTTTGCTTTGTGTGCAGCTTTTTAATTCTTTCTTCCTTCCTCAAATAGTCACTTAAGGGAGTAACTTTGAAACCAGAATTAAAATGTATTTGTATGTTGGTGTTTTTCCTCTGCATTATTTAAATTCAGTGGCCCACACCCTCCCACCTGTTTGCCTCTGTTTTCCCTGTTTCCAGGCACAGCACAACACCAGGATGCTGGCTACCTACGCAGCCATTGATCCCAGAGTGCAGTACCTGGGCTACACAATGAAGGTTTTTGCCAAGGTAATACAAAAAGGAACTATTTATTTGTGTAACACAGATTTTTCTGCTACAGCCACTGAAGTTACCTTTTGTTACTACCAGCTGGAAAGGAGACAACAGAATTCAGTGTCCATGTGTAGGACCAGCCCCAGGATTACTGCAGCTTTCTTGTGGCATACTTGCCTTGTTTAGCTTACTGTAGAAGTCAGGTGTAGAGAGCTGGGGGGTGATAAATGAATGCCTGAGTCTCTGCTTGACATGCCTAGGACATAGACCTGACTTTAGGACTTTGGAAAGATCAGATACCACATACCCTGTTATGATATTCTAACAAAATGTTTTACAGCCTTTGATAATTGATACGTGGTGTTGCTTTTTATTCAAAATTAAATACAGTCCCCAGACACATTCAAGGAAAGCTGAGTGAAACTGGGGCAAATAAAAAATGGCTTACGGAGAATGCATCATGCTACCAGATGTTCATGGAATAAAATACATCAAGATGAATAAAATAACTTTGTGCCAGAATGCAGTGGACATGCTTGTTATTCTGCCACCAAAACTGGGAATGATTGTTTTCTTGGTGTGATCACAGTAATGCACAATATGCCATGGCCTTCTGTGTCCAGAATAAAAATGCCTTGTGTTGATAATAATGACTCTTACAGGGATTTGGTAGCATTGCATATTACTGTGTACGTTCTTAAAATTTTAATGTAAAGATCCAATTTCCAAGCTGTGGGACATGCACTCCTGCATGTATATGCAAAATGCTTCCTGCTCTGTTTGCATTGGCAGGAAAACCAGGAACAGCTGTCACTGCTGCTGCTAATGCGAAAGTAATTTGTGAATCCCTGTTTTTGCAGACCTAGGAGGTTAAAAATGTGTTGTTTGCTATGACACTGCCTTGAAACAAAGGATATCTGAGATGCAGGTGCTGTGGAAAGGTTATACTGTAATAAGATCCTCTGTTCACTGAACACAGTCACAGAATGGTCTGGGTTGGAAGGGGCCTTAAAGCTCATCTGATTCCAACCCCTGCCATGGGCAGGGATGTTCCACACTGTGTTGTGCAGGCTGGATCATGGTTAATTAGGGATGTGTGTGTATGCCTGCAAAATACCTCCTATTCCCTAAGTTGCCAATACAACATTGAAATACTTGCCTATTAATTAATTTTTTTAAAAAACTGAGAGCGGAAACCAAGACAAGGAATCATAGAAACAGCTTGAGTAACATGAGTTGAAACTTGCGATTTATGTTTTGAGGATTTTGATTTTTTTTTTCAATTTGGCACATCATAAATTTTAAAGAAATTATTTTGGCTATGAGAAGCTTTTCTGTTTTTATGTTAATCAGATGATGCTGTGGATTTGCCAGATGGCACTTGACTCTTGGGGGCATTTATTTTTCAGGCTTCATAAACCAAATTTTAGTTACGAGATAAATGTATTTGCTGTTACTAGTATGAATTCTCTTTGCTCTCTGACATTGTTAGTCTTGAATGACAGGATGTGAATTCAGTGTTTTGTTTCAAATGTCTTTGTGCAGCGCTGCGATATTGGCGATGCATCCCGTGGGAGTCTGTCCTCCTATGCCTACATCCTTATGGTTTTGTACTTCCTACAGCAGAGAAACCCACCAGTTATTCCAGTTCTTCAGGAGGTAGGTTTGCAGAAAATGAGGCTATGAGAAAAGATTCACCCTTTTTTAAGTCAAATATGGGAAGTCTGGGCTTTTAGGATCGGGGGAATGAATGAAATACAGGGCCCTTCTATTTAGCAGGTTTTAATTGGTAAAACATACCAAGAAAATTAGAACAAAATTGGGAATCTGTTGGGCCTAAGTTCTGCTGTTACATTTACTTTGGGATGTTGGTCTTATGATCATATTTATATGCTGAACAGGATAGAAAAAATTGACAGGTGGTTTGGAGAGAAGGGAATTGTAATTGTGAGACTGCACCAGATGCTCTTGAAATGTGAGTCCAGCTCTTCAACCAGTTATTGTCAGAAGCATTATTTATTGCTCAGCACTTTATCTGTAAGAGAAAAAGTTTATTTTACTATTTGATAAGGGAAAAAAGATAATTGATGCTTTGGTATAACTTTAAAGATAATATTTTACATGTGCCAGGAAACTTTATTAAGAAAATAATGCTCTGTACCTCCATTGTATGGGTGGGGAGGATATAATTAGGCAGCTCTCTGCCTCTTCCTGGAGACTCTCTGGAACTCCCAGGCACGTCTGAAAATTATCCCTTGCTGACTTTTTTGGTTTCTGTGCAAGAGGAAAATTGGCTTAAACCTTGCAGCTGAGACTCATAGACTTTCTTGCTGATCCTTTAGTAGTGGTTGGGGGTTGTTATTTTATTGCTACCCTGGGAGTGCCTTTAACTAACAGTGGAATTTCCCCTTGGCTATGCTAAAGTCAAAATGTAATAGAAATCATATAAAGTCTCCTTAGAGACTCTGTGGGCAAGAGGGATGTTGGAATCTTGACAAGGTAATTCAGTCATGTTTTCTTAGTTGCAAGGAACAAGTAAAATTAAATAACCAAATATTTTTGAGAAAGGTACAGCAATAATGCAGGAAGACTTTCAAACTTTTTACCAATGGGAAATTCAGTCTGTATCAGGAGTAATGGATAAAATATTTATAGTTTTGTATTATCTTTACCAGCAAAGCTGCAAGTGTTTTATGGTGACTTTGCATTAGGGTGGTAACTGTGCCCGCTCTGTTTCGGCAGATATTTGATGGCAAACAGATTCCACAAAGAATGGTGGATGGATGGAATGCGTTTTTCTTTGATGACATGGAAGAATTGGTAATACTCTTAATTCCAGAAGAGTCACTAAAACTTGAACCCTGTTTTTATGGGAAAGTACTCAAGTTTCTAGCAGTGTAATATATGAGTAGTTAAACTTCCATATCCATGATTAGTTATCTCATTATCCCAAATGAGTCCCATTTTGCTGAAATGGGTGTCTGCTTTGTCCTGGTTTATTTTAAGTCATTTCTAAATCACGTAGATCAGGAAAAGTACTTTTTATTCTCAAAACCAGTCCAGGATTAGTCTTAACTGTAGTGGTTTGACCTTATTTTAGCTAAATGAGACCGTTCATGGTAGGCAAGCTCGTAATTAGAGAGGTATTCCAGGAGAGGAAGTCAGTCAGTAACTGTGGCTGCATGAATGGTGTCCCATTGCAGAAGAAGCGTCTGCCTTCCCTTGGGAAGAACACAGAGTCCCTTGGAGAGCTGTGGCTGGGCCTGCTGCGCTTCTACACCGAGGAGTTCGACTTCAAGGAGTATGTGATCAGCATCCGGCAGAAGAAGCTGCTGACGACGTTTGAGAAGCAGTGGACGTCCAAGTGCATCGCCATCGAAGGTGCTGCTCTGCTGCCCTGCCCATCACTGAGGGCACTGGCTCTGCTGCTTGGGAATCTCCTCTCTTTGCACAGGATCTTGGTGTGAGGGAGCTGCCATCAGTGTTTTAGAAAAGCAGTGATGCAAACCCTGCAGCTACAAAAGAGATTAGACTCACTTGTACTGTCAGTCAATGCTCTTCATACTGTATTATGGATAGTCACATATTTTTAAAACACTAAGCATTGCTTTGCTGTAATCTGCTCTGTGAATGCATTTAAAATGGAATTCTCTGCATTAAAAGAAACATAAAATGAGTTGCAGCATATATTTTTCAACACTGATCTGTTTTTCTCCCTTCTTTGCACAGATCCTTTTGACTTGAATCATAATCTTGGTGCTGGAGTCTCTAGAAAAAGTAAGCCATGGATGCCTACTAATGGTTAATGTTCACTGAGTTCTGCCTTTTCTGTTGTGTTTCAATAACTTTGTCTTTCTTCAACAGTGACCAATTTCATAATGAAGGCATTTATCAATGGGAGGAAATTATTTGGTACCCCCTTCTACCCAGCTGTTGGAAGAGAAGCTGTAAGTTTTCAGAGTTTTTAGAATGGTTTTTACTTTTCTTTGTCCAGGGAATTGATGCACCCAAGGACAATCTCTTGTATGTGTTTATCAATTTGTTATGCACAACATGTGGAATTACACTTCATCTGCATGAAATGTGCAGCTTAATACTGGGCAGTATAAAATTCACTGAAATAGTTGGATGGGTGAAGGATATTTTTGACAGGTTTGAGTGAAGTAAACTTCATTTGGTTTTTATTTTTAATAGAACTTTTCCTTGTATGACGTTCAGTCTTGCAGAGAACTGCAACTTTGGCTGTAAAACCCAGGAACAGCTTTAGGAACTTTACTAGCTGTTCATGTAGCTAAAGAAAACAGATTCAAGAGATGTTACATTTTCTTTGTTTTTCCAGTTGATGGGGATAGTAAGGAAGGAAAAGGATGATGGTAGATTATTTTAACAGTGGACCTTCAAAATTTGCACAGTCAGAGTCAGGAATGTGTCCCTGCAACATCATATTGGAGAATGTGCTCCTCTGTGCTCCAGGGTCCAGTCCTTGATGTGTAATAGACAACTGGTTTTTTTTAATATGAGCAAATAAATCAACTGGAATTAGTATTTTTTACATCAGCTTAGAAAGGTGTTTTCTAAAACAGTGTAGAGGACTTTGTCCCAGTGACTTTTAACAGGGCTTGTGTTCCTAAAGCTTTAATTTCCCATCATTCTTCCCTGTCTTCTCTGTTCCCTTTGCTTGCTTTATCTGTGTTCTTTTCTGAGTTTGTTACCTCCATTTCAGTCTTTCAGGCAGGACAGTACTTGCACAATATTTATGTTGCTCAGAGGCTGTAAACGGTGGCCTTTGTGCTGACACACCTCAGAAGTGCAGCTGTCCTGAGCAAATTCCAGGGGAAGGGAATGATGCAGGTCAGTCTGCAGATGCTCCATCTGTTCCCCACCTGAGCTTTGTTCTGTCTGGGGGGATATAATTATGTCATTTGGGAAGGGACATTGGCTCCTTTGGAAAGGATCCAAGCAGTGACTCAGACACCAAAATAGATCAGAGGCAAAACGTTGCCCTCAGAGGAGCCTTGGGGAGGTGGAAGGTGGCAGCAAGCTGGAGCCTGGCTGGGCTGGGCTGCAAATTCAGCCTCTGGCCCTGAGACCAAACTACCCTTTTTAGCTCAAACTGCTTCATATCTCTGAAAAAGCTGCCAATATCCAGGGGAAGGAAAGGACCAGGGATAATCCAAGAAGTAGTAACATTTAGGGAACAATGGGAGGAGAAAGCTGTCCATTATGCTTTCTTTTTCTGAGTGTTGCAAGTGAATGTTTTATATATTTTATCTGTCTGATGTGTTTTGATAGGAATACTTTTTTGACTCAAAAGTGCTGACAGATGGGGAATTGGCACCCAACGACAGATGTTGTCGTGTCTGTGGAAAGATTGGTCACTACATGAAAGACTGTCCAAAGAGGAGGAGGTGAGTAAGATACAAGGCAGGTAAAAGTTCATTTATTGAACTCTAGGAATAGTTAAAATGTACATAATTAGGTGCAGTTCTGTAATATCATCTTAGTGGCAGTGATCTCACACTTGTACATGAATTTCACTCATGAATTTTGTATCCAGAACTCCTGCAAAAGGAGTCTCCAGTACATGCAGGTCAGTTCTCCAAGAATTGACAGAGAATGTGCACTCCTCACATTTTTCACAGCTTGGAGTTTTGATGACCCATTCAGTGTAGGTTGTCTGATTCCTCCTAAAACCTATTGAAGCCATTAGACTGCAGATTAAAGTCTGGACTTTTTCATGTACTCCTTATGGTCAGTTGTGGGCTCCTTAATTCTTCACAGGATTCTTGGTCTCTTCCTGCTACAAAGTCCTTGTTTTACAGCCTTTTGTTCAGTCAGCAGAGTTCAGGGTACATGAAAGTGGACTGGAGCCCCAAGGTCAGAGGTGGATGTTTCTTTCAGCTGCTCTCTGAACAAGCACTAGCACATTGAATTGCATCACCTTTTCCCTACATCTGCCTTGGGGAAAGAAGTTGTGACCTGCTCTTCACACAAACTGCTTCAACAGCACAGTCACACAGGATCTCTCTCAAATTGTATATCCAGCTCACAAAATAATATTTATATGTAACAATCCTACAGATATCTTGTGGGGAAAAAGACCTTTATTTCGTCATGGTTCCTGATCACTAGTTCTGCTCCTGTTGCATTAGCACAGAGTGTTTGGAGGAGCCTTGGTGCTTTCTTTCACACCCTGTGTAGGCTCAGACAGGCAGTTAAATGCCTCCCTGACATCCGATCCCGTCAGATCTCGGAAGCTAAGCAGGGTCAGCTAAGCAGGGTCAGCCCCGGATTAGTACTTGGATGGGAGACCTCCTGGGAAATGCTGAGTGCTGTAGGTTCTAGTCCTGAGGACTTCACTGTCACCGTCCAAGCTTGCTCGGCCGTGGCAGATGAACCTCAGGACTTAAACGGTGGGGCCAGTTCTGCGCACGCTGAGCCTCACCTAAAATCCACTGCGCAGGCTGGAAGGGCACACCCACGTGGGGACAGCCCTTCCCAAATCTTTGTTCGCTAAGCTGAGCCACACACACACATAGACTCAGACACACTTACAGAGAAATGTATCCTCTCCAGTCAGGGGGAGGTTGTATCTACAAGGTCACTTGTTTAGGGTATATTTTGGGCTCACTGCACAGAACTACTCCCAAGCTATCTGGCAGGCTGAGCTGCTGAACTGCAGGCAAAGTTCTGCACTAACACAGTCAGACAGCTCTGGGACAAGTCTGGGGAGCTTCTGAGTTCATTAAGTTTATACAAACAGGTTATTAACCAGCCCAGAATCTAAAAGTGATTCCTAATATATTCCTGTTCTGGTGCAGCTGTTGGTTATGTAACCATTTCCTTTGAACATATCAATATAACAACTCTACAGAGATTTTTGTGTGTGGTTTTGTGATATTGCTAATAAAAATCATGCTCCAGGTTGAAGAAAAAGGAGAATGAGAAAGATGATGAAAAAGAAGTCAAAGATGATGACAGAGAAACAAGAGAGAAGAGATGTTTCATCTGTGGGGATGTGGGTCACGTTAGGAGAGATTGTCCTGAATTCAAACAAACCCGTCAGAGAAATAACAGCGTGCCAGGTAACCTGGTTTGTGTTTTAGTGTAATCTGAAAGTTCTGAGATCCCTTTTCTCTACATTTCTATACAGACCTGGCAATTAACCTTAAAAAAATCCTGCAACTAATATTTTCAGTCATTGCTTTTAGTCCAAGTGTTGCTTTTCTTCAAGGGGACTAAGTAATGCCTCCTGAAGTACAGTCTTTGCATGAGTGGTAAAACTGTACTCACCAGTAAGTATAGTGGACTTCAGGGTGTTGCATTACGTGGCTCCCACTCACACTGGGTGCATTTAGAAGTAGTAATAATAATAACAATAATTGAATGCATTTCCTCTTCCAAATGTCTCTCAAATGTTAGCTAACCCCCCATCATCTGTGAGAGGTAAGGAAATGTGTTTTCAGCAAAAATCAGAGGTCTTACAGTAACACTTCTAGAATTGTGTACAGATGAATTAGGAGGCTAAATTCAGCTTTCAAATTACTGATTGTGCCTAGAGACAGGTCTAATTGCAAATCCATTCAAATTAGGCCCTTAGGTGCCTGTGGTACTTGAAAAAGTAGAAAAAACACTCATAAATGAGCTTCAGAGAGAACCTTGCTGCTTCTCTGTGTTCTGTTATGCTTTACTCTTTTATTTCCTTTACTTCCTTTGCTGTTGCTATTGTTACTTAAAGTGCTACTGCTTGCAGCAGTAATGTGGAAACCTGTATAAAATAGTGCTCCCACCTGATAGCAAAGTGAGCCTTGTTCATGCTAGAGCTTGTTTTACTCAAAAATAGATTTTGTGTTTAGCTGCTCTACCTGCAAATGTTGTCTGTTGCCAGTAGAGGGAAAAGTTTCCACTTAAAGGAGAGGTTAAAGCGATTTTCTTCCTGTATCACATGAGAGCTCTGTTCCCTGCTGTGACCCTGCAGCCTGTGGTTTGCACTGACATGTTTGTTCCCTGCTCAGGCACCCAGCTGGTCCGAGGCATGGTGAATTCCCAGCTGGTGGCAGTGGGGCAGCAGCCGGTGGAGCGGCCCCTGCGCACGAGGCAGCCCTCGGAATGTGTAAGTTCAGGGAGCTGGAGCGAACCAGCCCTGCTGGGAACAGCTCTGCACGTGTTTCCCGAGTCTGGGCTTTGCAGTTGACAGCACTGCGCTCTGCCAGGGAATGAAACTCTGATTTGTAACAGTGTCTCCTGGAGAGCATTTTTGGCTTTTCAGTGTGGAAACATCATAGTCAGTTTTCATGTGAGATACCTTGGGAACCTGAAAGGCCAGATTTAAGCCAGGATGCCTTTTGGAGTCTTGTGTTTAATTATTCTGGCAACATTCTGGAGTCACTGAGGGAGGTAAAGCATAGCTCATTGCTGGCACGCTGGAGATTGAGGTCAGTGACAACCATGACTCTGTGTTTTAAGAGAACTCTCTGGAGGGACTGTGATGGACAAACAGGGAACACACAGATGAATCAAACTTCAACTCAAAGTCTGCCAGAGCACACTGGAACCACAAGCAGAACAATGGGGAAATTTTTCATAGTTTTATCTTAAAATTTGTTCAAGTCTCTGTAAAACTACATAAAATATGTTTAACCTACTTCTAAATGTAGATGGGTAGCAGAGGGTATTGGAGCAAATACAACTGTTGACATATAGTATTTTTGGAGTACAGAATTCATCAGAAATTAATTTAAGCTGTCAGTCTCAGAAACATGCCTTCTAATGAAGCACTCAAGTAAACAAACACAGTAATCAGGGCTGCTAAGCACTAATGCTCTTTGTTCAGTTTACTGCTTTGGGTGTAGGGTGTTTCCTAACTGATCAGTGAGCATTTATTGGAATGTTGGCTCCAGTAACAGACACCATATGACATTATTTTTACTACATTAATATGCTGTTAAGGAGGGATTGATACAGGCTTGATCTAAGTGAAAGGCTGAACCTTTCACAAGAGTGTTTTTTGGGAGCTCTGTATTTCTGCTTGGGATGCTGAAGCTGAACATGTGGGTGCACACATCATGCACATTGCACCTATTACTTGTGCACGTTCTTGTGTCCCTTGGATGTCAGAGACTCTCTGTGCATTGCATGGTTGTCATTTGGCCAGGATTTCTTGATGAGTACGTGCTGTGCAGAAATTGTTTGAGGAGAATGGGAAGTGGGAATATTAGTGGAGCAAGAGGGAGAGAATAGGAAGCAGATGAGGAGACTGGAGCTTAGCACTCCTCCCTTCCTGCAGCTGGCATGTCCAGTGCATGCTGGGGGTGGGTTCATGTTTGCAGGAAGGCTGTGAGCAGTGCATGTTCTTCCTTTTTATAGTGTTTAAACTGTTAAACTGGTGGTCATCTTTCAAATCCCAAGTTTTGCCTTCTCTTCCTGGTGTGTTAGAAAGTATAGGAGGCACTCATGCAAGGACAGTTGGAATAGCAGCAGGGAGCAGTCCCAGCCTCTGGCCTTTTTCCCAGGCACAGACACACAGTGAGATGCTGGAAGGAATGCTCTGGCCTGGGGGAGTCCTGCAGACCTCTAGTTTAGGTACCTGTCTGTCATTTGAATGCCTCTTTGAAGGCATTTATGACTTCAGCATCTTGTCCCAGTGCTTAAAACCAGATTTGGTTAATCCAGAGATGGGTATTAACTATTGGCAGATAAACGGGGGAACTCTTTTCTCAGCCACTCCACTTCTCAAAGGGCTTCCTTGTTTAGTTGCAGTTCCAAACAGATGAAATGGCCTGATGCCTGTTTCTGTTGCTGCTAAAGGGAAAGCTTTGTAAGAGTTCTGCAAAGGCTGTAATAATTGGGATTTCTATGCCTTTATCCACGGCCTAACATCAGGATATGAAGGCTGAAACTGGGGGTTTGGACTTTGCATGTCATATTTTATGGATTTTAAAAAATGGAAGAAATATTAGAAGCTTCAGAATTACTTAAAAACCTGTGTGTAGTAATAAGAACCCCTCTATTTAGAAGTAAGGTAATTAGTTAATGAGATTCAGGGTTGTAAATAAGTAGGGCGGGGAAGACACTGATGAAAAATCACAAGCAGATGTGTGAGGAGTCTAACAGGAGCTTGGGCCTAATGTTTGCTTGGAATGATGTTTCTGATGGTGGGATGTGCCACATTCACAGACCAAATTACTTGTTGACAGAAGTCAGTGTCAGTGGAACTGCACTTACTGAAACCAGCAGGAACTTGGGTGTGGTCCTGGGGGTGTTTTGCCTTTTTTATGAATAGTCTATTACAGAGGGTTCTTATTAAAGAAAACCACCATTAAATGGCTAGTAAACTAATCAGAAATACATACTTTTGTTTTCCCCTCCAGTCTGATTCGCATCAGTCATCTTACTCTCCACAACCTCAGCAGTTCACACAGAGCTCCTCTCAGCCAGCCTCCATTACCCAGACTCAGCCACAACCAATATCCCAGTCTAAGCACGGTCCGCAGCCACAGCAGGGTGCACAGCCACCCCATCAGGTCCAGCTGCCTTTGTTTAACTTTGCCCAATCTCCCCCAGGTCAGTATTCCACCTTGCATAACCTGGGACTGCTTCAGATGCACCATCACCAAATTCAGCTTCCCAACACTTCTTGGCCTATTCATGGGCCTGTTATTCACTCTGCACCGAGTAACCCTCCTCATTCGACAAATGTTCCATTTTCTATGAGATCTGGCAGCAGCAGCACCACAAATAACCAGAGCAGTGTAAGCTTGAATGATCCCAGTATCATCTTTGCACAGCCTGCTGCCAGGCCCATGGGAATCCCCAGCACTTCTCATGAGGGACACTGGCACAATCCCGTGACTCCAAACTCACTGGTGAACAATGGCACTGTGGGGAATTCAGGTAACTCTTCTCTGTTGTATCAAACCTCTCGCACGTTGTGTACAAGTGTTAAGTGTTACAGAAACAGCTAACTCTTCCAACTTGTTTTAAAGATGATGCTTAAGAAACTAAACCATTACCTTCACTGCCTTAACATTTTCAGAGGAAAAAGAATTAGGCAGGTACTGTATCTGTAACTTAGGCATTGGTCCTGTCTGCCCTCAGTGGCTGTGCAACAGTGAGAAATCCTGCATTCAACTGAGAAATGTCCAAATTATTGTTTGAGTCTAAAGCACATTCCTGTGAATATGCTGACAAATGATGGGTTTGTTTTGTCATAGAACCGTAGGACATTAAGGCTGGAAAAGACCTCTAAGATCAGTATGTTGTTACACAGTTCATTAGAGAAATGCTGAGACTGCAGCCATGAACTTGAGACTGGTAGGATTATGGCTGTGCAAGTTGAATATTCCCTCCTTGCATTTAGGACAATATCCCTTCATCTTATCCATTCTTTTTTCCTAAGTTTATCCTGCCACATTTAACTTCCATAATTTTGATGTTGACTCCTGAAAGTGCATTTTCCTGCAGCAGGTGAGCAACAGCCTGTTGCCTCATAGCAAAGCCAAGTATGTGGTGTGTTTGAGGCTGAGGAGAAGCACTGTGTAATAATTACAGCCCAGTCACTTTTCTCTGCAACATGAACTATGGCAACACCTAAATTTTAACTGTTACCTGTAGATCATAAATCATGATAATGGTCTTCTGATTTATTCTGAGTGTGTAAGTCCTATGTTTAAAAAAATACATCCATCATACAATGTAGTGGTGCAGTTCATCACAAGGGGGAAATTCTGGATCTCCTGCCCAGCCTTTCTCTGCTCTACCAAAGTGATGGACAGCAACAGTAGTTTCTCAGTTGAGTCTACAATGTTGGGTGAAGAATAATTCACCAGTGAGTTTCAAATATATGTTGAGATGCTGGAGATGGACATGATTTTCTGTTCAAAGCTTTATGGGGAATATATTTTAGAGGATGCAGAAACTGCTCACTGTGTCTCTTGTGTGTCTCCAGTGTGCTGTGTCCCTCCCTCTCCATTTTTGATCTTAGTTCTGTGTCCATGCTTGTCTCCATGTCCACTCCAGCTTTGACTTTTTCTCAAGCAACTCCTTCCAATCCAAGTCTCCTAGCCCAGGTAGCTGCCTTCTTTCAGATAAGCACCATAAATTCTCATTTCTTCCCCATTCTCTCAGTTTTCTTGTGTTGTCAGTCACAATATTTTTTTTACCCCATTCCTCATCTACTACTTATTTCCAACCTCATCACACTCATTTTCCTAAGTTTTCAGTCACAGTATTTTCTTCTTAATCAGTTTTATTTGCTTATTGGCTTAGCTGCCTGTCAGCTGGGGCCAGAGGGTGGGTGCTCAGGGGAGATGGGCTGCTCCCCTCTGTTTGAAGTCTGGTTTCTCACTTGGCTCAGGACACTTTGAGAACAGTAACTTTGTGGAAGCTTTGTCTTGGTTCACGTAACCGTGACTTGGAAGGAGCTATTTAAATTTTCTTTTCAATAGAGAACTGATCAGAAGTAGATCATAACAAGTTTCAGACAGACAACTGTTTTCATGCATATTGCAGAGCTCCTGCTCCTGTTGTGTGTCCTGCCTCCTTGGATGCTTGATTTCTCATCCCCAGTGTTGCAGCAATACCAGAATTGTGAATGGAATACCTTACAATTTGTGTACTTATTTCCAAAGTTTATATTTTTAAACTTCAATTTTAAACAATATTTTAACAATCAATTTTAAGTTGGTCCGTTGATCTGGATAGCAAGTTTCTTAAGCATGTAAAAATTAGTGGAATTCTAGTGTACATCTGGGAGTTATTTCTTGCAGTAGGATAATTTCATGTCAGTGAGTGGATATTTGTGTGGGATCAGACAGTAGTAACCTTGTTCAGACCTTGTATTTGAATGACATAGGAATAATGAAATCATAGGTCTTGATTTTAATACTGATTCATCCTCTTTCTTCCTTCCCAATAAATTCCATAATAATGAATAATGAAGTAATTTAGGTGGTAATTTTATTGATGTGTATTAGAAAAAAAAGTAGCACATCAGACATTAAGTCCCCTGCAAACTGTTATTTAAGATGTAAATTGTATTTGTGACTTACTGTTTAATTATTTCAACTTGCAATGTGCTTTTCCCTTTCAATTGAAAAATAGATCAGGGTTTCCAAGGACAGTTTGGTAAAATGAACCCTCCTTCTGTCCCTTGGGACCATGGGACCCCTACCCATTTTCCTCTCCTCCGAGGAGCGTGGCCTTACAATATGCCTCAAAACTACGTGCAGCAGGGAAATGCCAGCTACCAACCGAACAAACCTTTCTACCCTCAAGGTACTAGCACTAGTGTGTGAATCCACAGCTCATGCAACGTGTCTCTTTGCTGTCCCCAAGGCTGTAAAAGCCAAGGAATCATGTTTCACTTGCTAGGCTCCCTGGAACCATAATGAATCCAAGAGTCAAATCTACACTTTGGCTTCCCCTAGGGATGGATGGATAGAAATCCTCGTGGGAGGGAAGGGGTTAAACAACACTTTGAAATCAGTCTGCAGTCTGTTGCACTTCTAGCCCTTCCTTTGCTGCTGCAGTCTCACTGTATAGCCACCTCTGCTTCAGTAGAGGTTGAGATTGGCCCCCGAGCATGTTAAAATATGAAGAAATACTTGTCCTAATTGATTTTATTTGGCTGTTGTGCCTTGCTCTGTGGAATGAGTTACACAAATAAAAACTTGCAAGGCCATAAAATGAGGTTGGAAGGGGTTTCTGGAGGTTACCTAGTGCAGCCCCTCTGCTGTCAGAGTTAGGTCAGTTTAGTTAGTCAGGGTACTGCCAAGGACTGACTTTATCTCCGCTCTTTCTGGTGCCAGTGGAAGGTAAAGATGTTCAGCATTTGGCAGGGTGGGAAGGGCTGTAGGAAGAAGACTCAGCTAGAAGAGAAATGATGCCCAAGTTTGACTTGGAGGATTTGCAGTTACGTGTTCCTGGGTCACCTGGTATAAAATGAGGTCTTGGTGCCAAATCTTTTTCAAAATCTAATCTCTTGGCTCTAGCAGGGTTTCCTTCCAAGTGAAACCTGAATTTCCCTAAAATCCCGAAATTATTTCTGTTAAATAACTGAAGTAATTGCGCAAAACTATGTATTGATGATTCTTAGGGAATTTTGGAGATAGTGAGTAATCCTGCATTGTCCCATGAAATGGGCTGGTTGTACAGATAGCGTTGGTGTCAGTCTAGTCCATGGCTGTATTTCCAGGGTAGATTAGTACACTGAATGTAGCCAAGCACTGCTAAATGTTGGATTTGCTGAAGTAACTGTGATCCATTTTCTTTTAGCTGGTCCACTGATGCAGAGTAACCAGCGGTTCTCGCTTCTGTCTCAAGGACACCCACACTTGAATCTGAATTACATTCAACAGAAAAAGTGAAATTTAATGGGATTGTGGATGGGTGGGGGGAGGGGAGGAAAAAATTCAGGTTCTGATTTAAAATCTTAATGCAACATGTTTAGATACAAGATTATTTAAGACTGTTTTTAAACTGTATCATTTGTACATAGATATGAACTATAGTTTTTACTAGTATCACAAAACTGAGTGATACAAATTTCATCTATTTTATTACCCTATTTTTAAGGGGAATTGTGTTTTGTTTTATCTTGATAAACTGTAAAGAGAGAGAATTTTTAAAATTAAGTTCTTTATTTTCTATTAGCTGTATTCATACTTTGGTTGCTTCAGACTTTATATATATTGTTCTAAAAAAATAAAATTAGAAGGGGATTTCATGTGTTTAAAAATTTGTCACTTCTATTCTTTACAGAACTATGTAGTGCCAAAAAACTTTTTAAAAGAAAAATAAAACTGCAAAAAAAGGATGCAAGACTTTCTCCTCTTCCCTATTTGTATGCATGCTTGCTTTAGTTGGAATTAGGAAACCAGAATAACAAAAATGGCTTTAAAGATCTTGAAGATGTTCATCCTTCTAACGTGTCATACAAGCTGCAGACTTGCATGTGGTGGTCACAGCCAAGGTGTGTGTCTTGCAGATATCTAAATAATATGCAAATACTCTGGAAAATTCATTCTGCACTGGGAAGCAATTTTAAAGAGGACATTCCATAAATTCACTGGACATACCCCAGTTTGTGTTGTCAACACTCACTGGGCAATGTTGTATGAGAATCCTTGAATCCTTGAGCTCTAAAGGCAGGGATGAACCTGCCAGTCCCTGCTCCTGAAACAAGGCTGTGAATAAAGGCACAGTACACAAGGGGCTACAGCTGATCTCCTGTGACACAGAATTAAACATACTAAAATGAGAATTGTAACTTCAGTAACAGCTTAATTATTCTACATTTTAAAACAGGCACTTGCCCAATTCTAATTAAGAAGGTAGAGCTGAGCATCACTGTGTTGTTCTGGCCCCAGTTCCAGGGAGGTCACTGGATTTTGATGGTCTTGTTCCCCTTTGTACTGGAGCTCCAAGGTGGCTCTGCAGTGTCTGGGACTGGAACAGACACTTCCTGGCAACTGAACACAAAACCCACCCTGACTTAGGCATGAAACCAGCTTCAAACAGGGAACACCTAAACACAGTATTAGAAAAGATAGAGCCAGAAGCCTTGAAAGACAAACTTTTTTTATTGCTCTTCCCTGTTTTTTACAGGCCTCGAGAAAAACAATTTACAAAAACAATCCTCAGATTCTAGCACAAGGCTGACTAACTCACTACATAAAAAGTATCCTTAGCTTGCTTTTAATAAAAAACCCCAACAGAACACAAAACAAGACTCATACAAGAGGAGAACGATGGAAGAAATGGGCTGGTAAAGCAGCCAGTACAGATCCAGCTGTCCCACAAAGCAGATAGAACAGCATTAGACTGCAGTTCAAGGTCCTTAAACTCTGTGCTGGGTTTGGTTTGTCATTCATTCCCTCGACGACTCTTTTTGTGACTTTTCTTAGATCTGAAACAACAAAAAAAGCTCTCTGACAAAGGAGTAGTAATTAATTCAAAAGACTAAGGTGAGTCAGCAGTAAAAGGATGTTTTCTGTGCTCAAATACGGATACTGTGACTTGACTGCACCCCTGAGAAAAGTACTCTGTGAAACGCTAGATCTCCAACACTGTAAAATCACCTCAATCCCTAAGATTAAATGATAAGTCTGAGCTGCTACAGATGCCCTTAAGAAATAAGCCAAGCCTTTACCTTTCAGGTGATTTGGAATGACTTCTGTGTCTGTGACTACGGTGATGCCCTGTGAGATAAAAAGGTACAGTTACTTCCACAGACCCTGGAATTCTCTGCTTCTACTGACCAAGCGTGCTAAGTAATGGCAGAACAACCCTAGCCTTAATTAGGCACTCAAATTAACCTCCTGGCAAGTATCTGAAAACAATTTTACATGCATTACAGGAGTTCTCCAGCTGTGCCTTCATGTAACCAGCACTTCTACGAGCCAGATTAAGCACCAATCCTACTTCTTGATACCATATCACAGATTTTTCTTGATGTTCTGCTCATAAAGCCCTGCCAGAGTTAATTTGTAAATGACAGAAGTACCTGGAGATTTAGATCTGGATCTGTGTCGCCTTTCCCTGGACCTGCTCCGGTGCCGTCTCGGGCTTTTGCTGCGGTGCCTCTCCCGGCGGGGCGATGGGCTGCGAGAGAGAAGCTGTGAGGGAGCTGAACTAACACTGCAAGTGTTCTGAGGTTAAGGGATAGAATAAAACACTACCTTCTTCTCTTTGGAGAGCGACTTCGCCTGCAAATGGGGGAGAAAAGCAAAAATTACTAAAAGTCATTAGCAGAGCCAGCTGTTTCATTTCCCACGTCCTCCAGCCACAGCAGCAGGGCTTCCCCTTCCCCCATTAGTGTGTGCTTGGCTTGCTGTACACAGACCTGCCTCGGGACTGGCCATGCAGGGAGCAAGGGAGATTAGTGGGGAGTTCTTCCTGGCTTATTATCAGCAAGAGGATTCAGCAGGATTTTCTCTGCAGCCTCTGGCTTATATGAAAACAAAGCACTTGGTTCTCCTTAACATCCTCACTGTACTGGCAAATTTAGCTAAAGGTGGCCAGCAAGTGTAAGAGTTACTGAAGGACTGGAGAAATAGGCAGAGGGGTGGGCTGGCTGTGCTAAGCAGCTAAAGGACCTGGGAGGTGTGAGAGGTTCTGGCTGAACTGCCACCTTGAGCTCTGTGCTCCAGCCACCAGAATGGAAAACGCTGCTCAGGCAGAGCCCCCTCACCTTCTTGGAGACCTGCTCCGGCTGCGCCTGTACCGCACAATGGGAGACCTGCGGGGTTTATCCAGGTCTCGGTACCCCCTCCGGCGGTGGTCAGGAGATGGTATTCGCTCCAGCTGCAAACAAGGAGGGGACAGGTTCTGTAAGTCTTGGTTCACCAAGGTCTGTAGCCACCAGTAAAGACTTCTGAACAATTAATACGAACGACAATAGTTGTGATCAAGTGAAGTATCTCATGGGAGTGGTTCTGCCTGAACTTGCCAACTGGACATCAAAAAAAAGCCCCTTCTCATACTGTTGATTCTGAAGAAGTACAGCAGCACTGACTGTGATGGTCACCATAACTTCCATCATCACTTTTAGTTCTCCATTACACATGTAAGTAAAACAATTTACCTGAAATATGTTCAACACAGAACAGATTCAGATTTGTGAACTTCAGGAGACAGAAAAGCTTGACAAACACAGAGCACTCCAGAACTGCTTCAGGGTTTAACAAATCCTCACAGGCTGCTTATATGAAAATATTTTAAGGGGCAGGTAAGAGTTGCCAGCAGCCTCCTGGTGGTGCCTCCCCTCAAATATTTATCATAGACCATACAGTGTTCTAAAGTGGTTCAGCTTTAACTATCCCTTTCCAAAATAGTTCACCAACCTTCTCATCTTCCTCTTCCTCCTCCTCACTCGATTCTACATCATCCATGTCTTCTTCCAGAGCACTAACACGAGGCTCCAGCTGCTCAGCTTCCTCCAGAACATACCGTTTCTAGGAGAAATGGCAACTTTATCCAACACAACCCAAGTAAGAACAAACACCTGAGGAGGCATCCATAGGTGTATACAACAGGCCAGTAGCTGATACAGCTACAGAACCTGATGCAGTTAAGAATTCCATAACCATCCACTTTTCCCAACCTGCAGTCGAGGCAGAATGATATCGCACACACGTTCCTCGTGCAGTAGCTCGTCAATAAACTCATCCACATGCATCAGCTCAAATTCTGGGGGTGAAAAATAGCATTTAAGACTCAAGATTAGTGGCTAGAGTAAAGATGAAACACTTCAGTTATGTCAAATGGGCTGCTTATGCCACAGATTTTAAGTTTTTATTGCTAAATAGCATATTTTATCTAGCATGGTCATCTGTGAGTAACTAAAGCCTCAGCTACGTGGCAGTGCTTACCCCCATTTCTGTTCTGACTCTTGATTTTTCTGTAGTCGTTGTACAGTGGCTCCAGGTACTTGTAGCAGTCGATGGCAGTGCCCGTCAGTCTCATGTACAGCGCTCCGAGCATTCGGACATACCTGGGAAGGGAACCTGCTCATGGATCTGGGCCTCTTGCACAGTTAGCAGTTTGGACAAAAAAAGAGTTTCTGAGGAAAATCAGTATACTAATAGAACACACAGTCATTTGGATTTCCTCCTTCACATACTCAAATACATGAAAAATATATATATTCAAGTGTGTGTATATATGCATGATGTCTGGGTGCATCGCCACTGATAGAGATAGAGATGAAAGAAATACCAGAGAAAAATTAGATTAACATGGTTCCCTTTATGCACTTTGTTCCAAATACTTCGTGCTTAGGTTTATTACCACAGAGAGCACATCCCACCAGTGCAAGCTACTCTGAACACCAATGACAAGGACAGCAGTCTTGAAAGCGAGAGGAAAGGTTTGGTTTTGAGTTATCAGGGCCCAAGGAGACCTAAACCCCGCACGGAGATCTCCCTGGCTGCCTGGGGCACTTTTGCTCATTACAACAACGCCAAATAATGGGAACAGTCCGCTAAAGCTTACTTGAAGTCCTCGTTTTTTATGAACTCGACGATGATGTCCTTCTCGGGCTGGATCTGCAGCATCTTCAGCGTGAGGCACAGGAACGGCGTGGGCTTAATGTTGCCGCCATAGACTCCCCCCACGTACTTCAGCTCCATGGCCTTGTCCACCACCAGCTCGGCTGCGACACGGCCGGGACAGGGCGGGACAGATCGTGAGCAGCAGCTCCTGCCGGGCCCCGCTCCCGCCCCGGCCCGGCGCCATACCCGTCAGGCCGAAGCACTCCTCCTTCCAGTACTTGGACTCGTAGATGCGCGTGCGGATGATCTTCTCCACCAGGTACTGCGGGTTGGTGCCGTGGATGCTGTGCGCGTCCTTCACCGTGCGGTTGGCCATGGTCGCGGTCGGGAGCTCAGCTCGGCTCGGCTCCCCTCAGCCCGCGCCCTTCCGTGAGCGCTGACGCGCCTTCCGCCTCCGGGGCCGCCGCCGCCATGTTAACTGCGGGCGGCCCGCCGCAAACATGGCGGGGCGCTGTGCGCGTGCGCGGCCGGGGGCGGGGCTTCCGCGCTTTTGGCGCGAAGTTCCATCGCGGCGGTGGCGGCGCTCGCTGAGGGACCCGGTGAGTGCGGGTGGTGAGGTGGGACCGGGGTCCGTGAGGGGACCCGGTGAGTTGGAACCACGGGCCGTGAGGGGACCCGGTGAGGTGGGACCGGGGTCCGTGAGGGGACCCGGTGAGGTGGGACCGCGGGCCGTGAGGGGACTAGGTGAGCTGGGACTGGGGGCCATGAGGGGACCGCGGCGGGACGCGTGTTCTACGCGCTTGGACGGGCTGCGTGGTGAGTCTCCCTCGCTGGGGATAACCCAGAACACTGAATGATGCCCTGTGCAATGTGCTCTGGGATGACCTCGCTGGGGCAGGGAGGTGGCACCGGATGAGTCGCTGTGGTCCCTTCCAGCCTCACCCGTTCTGTGAGGCTGGTTTGTCGGCCCCGTGAGGGGATCAGGCTGGTTTGTCGGCCCCGTGAGGGGATCAGGCTGGTTTGTCGGCCCCGTGAGGGGATCAGGCTGGTTTGTCGGCCCCGTGAGGGGATCAGGCTGGTTTGTCGGCCCCGTGAGGGGATCAGGCTGGTTTGTCGGCCCCGTGAGGGGATCAGGCTGGTTTGTCGGCCCCGTGAGGGGATCAGGCTGGTTTGTCGGCCCCGTGAGGGGATCAGGCTGGTTTGTCGGCCCCGTGAGGGGATCAGGCTGGTTTGTCGGCCCCGTGAGGGGATCAGGCTGGTTTGTCGGCCCCGTGAGGGGATCAGGCTGGTTTGTCGGCCCCGTGAGGGGATCAGGCTGGTTTGTCGGCCCCGTGAGGGGATCAGGCTGGTTTGTCGGCCCCGTGAGGGGATCAGGCTGGTTTGTCGGCCCCGTGAGGGGATCAGGCTGGTTTGTCGGCCCCGTGAGGGGATCAGGCTGGTTTGTCGGCCCCGTGAGGGGATCAGGCTGGTTTGTCGGCCCCGTGAGGGGATCAGGCTGGTTTGTCGGCCCCGTGAGGGGATCAGGCTGGTTTGTCGGCCCCGTGAGGGGATCAGGCTGGTTACCGCCCCGTGAGGGGCTCAGGAGGGCTGCCGGCCCTGTTGGGGGATCGGGAGCGCTGCCGGCCCTGTTGGGGGATCGGGAGCGCTGCCGGCCCTGTGTCGGTGGCCGCACCGCTCGGTTCTCGGCGGGTCCCCGCCATGCGCCGCCCGCAGCGGGAAACGGCACCGGGTTGCGTGTGGGTTTGCCCCGAGTTTCCAAGGAAAATTCTTACTTGGAAAAAGAGAATTAAACAAACCTAACCAACCCGATCTCAGTGGGGTGTGGAAAACAAGGGAAGTTCGGTCTCCGGAGGGCGCAGCCCGCCCTGCCATGGCGGCGGCTGCCGGAGAACTCCGGGCCATTGAAAGGGAACTGGAGGACAATTCACTACTAAATATCTTCTTTTTCCCTCCTCTCTCGGGGAGAGGTGTCTGGAGGCTTTGGGGAAGGAGGTTTTCTCTGAGTGAACCACCGTGGTCTTCATATACACCGAGAGTTTATGGCATTTCTGTGTAACTTTCAATCTTGCCTTTTTTTTTTTAATAGTATATTTTTAAAAGTGTTTATTTGTTTCAGATTTTCCTTGTGAATCATGAACACCCGCCAGCAAAGCAAACTTATCTACTCCTGGTATGGAAAACCCACGAGCTCGGACAGAAAGCTAAGGACTTCCCAGTACAAGTAAATAACATTTATTTCTGTCTTGCTCAGTGAAACTTAATCAGTCAATGTTTCTTTACCTTTTTGATATCCTTTCTGTTCCTGTGGCAGGCAGTGAGAATATGAGTAAGGTTTTGAGCATTTTGTTGTGACATTGTGCATATATAACAAAACCGTTGTTACAGAGTTCTTGAATTATAAATTGTGTAATGTATAAACAAAAGCATTTAACTAAATCTGTGAATAACAATTAACTGTCAAGTTGAAATCTATGTAAAAGCTAATCAGGGAACTAAGCTGTAAGCTTTTCAAGAAGGAATATAACTGGCTGCACAGTTAACAGGCTATCAGGGTTAATGACAGAGTATGAAATTCTGTTAACCTGCCTATCACTTTCTAGGGGGATCATTATTACCTCAGAAAGCAGCAGAACAGAAACCTGTATACAACTGGGGAGCTTTATTTTAGTAGAAGGGGTGAATGCGGATCAGCCTTACGTGGCACAGCTCCTGGATTTATATGAAGATGGTAAGAGAAATAATGATTTATTTTCTGTGTGAGAAATCTTAAAATGTTACATGTTTCATGGGGATGTAGGTAGCATTAACACTGTATCACTGGCCTAATTTATTTAGAAAATTAGGGTTTGGTAATTGTTGCATCTGTATTCACATCCTTCCTAAGTATTTGGGACTGATGGCTGATTTCAGCTATATTTGATACATAAGTGGAGATTTTAAGGACATTGTATTTTTACTGTCTTTTTGCTTAGTTGTCTAATTTAAAAGAAATGGTCCTTGAGGAAGTCAGTGTGAGTTCATACTTTATTTAGAGACTGGAGAATCCAAATGGAGCAAGAGCACTGCAGCCCTGAAACTTGCATCTTATTAGACATCAGGCAATTTAACACTGAAGTACAAGGCTGAGCAAATGGGACTTGTTACCTCTGCTGTCCCTTGCAGAATGGCTTGTTTATACATAGATACGAAAAGATACATCATGGGAGATGAGTGACACAAAGACTGTGTCTTGGTCTGAATTGGGAGCTACTGATTGGCCTTGTCTGATTTCTTTGAACAGCATTTGTTCTTTTTGTGCCATCATAATAATGCTTTGAGGGTTTTTAATTTCCTTTACCTTTAAAAAACCATAAATACGTATCACACCAGCTTATTTACTCATGAACATTTATTGTGATATACCTCAGTACTCTTTTCATGCTGGAATGAAACCCATGAAACTTCCTTGAAGACAAGATTTTTCTTTTGTTATATATCTTTGACAAGGTACTGGCTTTTAGGCAGCAAAACAAATGCTTCTGGCCTCTCAAAGTATAATGGCACTACAAGTAATGGCCTGAAATGTCTCAGTTCTCCTTTTATGTAACTGCTTATAACTAGTGGGGTTTGAGGAGATTACATCTATGCAAATAAGCAGCCTCTTCATTTGGAATAGTGAACTGGTGGTCTGGAGCTGGTCTGCAGGTATTTGTGATTGAGGGCCTGTGTAAGTGTTATCTTGGTCCTCAAAAGTCTCAACTCAAATATTTTGATTTAGCTTAGAAAATGGGCATTGCAATCTCTTACCAGATGCTTTCTCACCTGTGTCCAGGGGAGATTTCTGTCCTTGATGGCATTTTGGCTAAAGCCATTAAGGTCTGGGACTAACTATTTACAGTAAAATTCTTTCCATTCACTGACTTCTTGTTCCAGGCACTCAAAATAAACGTGCAGTTGTGCAGTGGTTCTGTCGTATTGACGAGATACCTCCCAATAAAAGGAAGCTGCTTAAAAGAGAGGTTTTTCCCCAAGAGGTGTTTTTTGATCAAGTTCTTGCCTATGACACTGATATATCTGCAGAGACCATCATTAAAAGCATCAAGGTAAGTACTGCAACCCCTCTGCACAGAGAGGGCAGAAACACACAGGAACAGTCCTGTAGTGCAATAAACTTATGCTGGTGTAAATGTATGTTGAAGGTGTTCCTTTGTATAACTAAGGATTGCATGAGTTGCAATAATATCTATGAATAGAAAATAGCTGAATGCTAAATTAATAGTAAATGTTAATGGGTGTGTGTGTGTTTTGGTATTTTCTGGTTTTGCAGGTAATACCACTACATCCAGCAGAGGAACTGCCTATTATATTCAACAAGGAACAAACTTTCTATGTAAAACAGTCTTGGGATGGGAAATGCTTTAAGGTTTTGTCCCCAGACACATTTTCTAAGCTGAAAGAAGCCAAGAAGAAAAAAGGCAGCACCCCAGACTCTTTGGAACCATTTATTCCTTCAGACATCCTTACACCTGTGAAAAAAGAGACAGAGAGTGTCGTTCGGAGTGCCACAAAATCAAAAAATGTTGAGCAGGAAATACAACCAAAACATTCTCTTTCCAAGTCCTCCTTGGCTAAGGAGAGGCAATCACAAAGAGTGGTCAATGACAACAAAACCCCAGCAGCAAGGAAGAAGCTGGACTTAAGCAGTATGTATATGGCAATATTCTGTCCCTGCCTTGAGTCTGAATGTGACATGCTTTGTGCCTCTCCATTTTAGGTGGTTCAAACAATTTAACAGTCAACATCAGTGTTTTTAGCTACCTTGTTCAGGCTTTGGGATCAGCCCAAGACTTTTGGGTTCATCAGTTGTTTGTCTTGTCTGTTATTTCAAGAAAATGTACTGCTTATATCCAATTGCTGTTGCAAATGTTTTATTTGTAACTGGATAAGTCTAAATCAAAGTGCTGTTTCACTGAAATGCTCCCAATCAGCCTAACTTGGCCTCAGAATGCCCCACTTTCTTTAGTCTTCTGACTAATTGCGCATTAAAATGTTTCTCTTGAGCTGGTTGAATAAGCACATCTGATCCTATATAGCATGCACTGTTTACAACATGGAACCTCAGCAGAGTTCTAGGTCATTGAGGTGGGTTAGAAAACTGAAGTTAAACAAACCAGCCATACTGAAGCCTGACAAAAGTTCATTTTGCTGTTAATTTCCAGGTCCCACAAGATCTAATGGCAGGCTCCTGGGATGTGAAGTTTTGGATCTTTTGGATGATGACTGTGATGCCACAGCACCATCAAAACCATCAGCTACTAAAAGAAAAGTGAAGTTCACGAGTGATGCTTTAGGCTCCCCTCCAAAGGTGCATTGCAGCACTGACAAGTCCAAGGCAGCAGCTGGTGCTGCAGAGCCCTGTCAGAGGTTCAGTGACACGATACGACTGTCCCCCTACACCAGGGTCAAAGACTGCAGTGACAAAGCCAAGAATCTTCATGTGGAAGATGATACTGTATCGTAAGTGATAGCCCTTTTATCATTATTTGTGTATGGGATTTCTATTTGCATGTAGTTCTCTTAAAACACATTTATGAAAGACTCCTGGAGAGGAAAGTGGGTGAAGTCTCTGCATGTACCATGTTTTGCCTGTTGGGAACAAGGAGAAAAGGGGAAGAGCCTATAGAGTGGTAAGTGAACTGTGATGAAGCTTTAGAAAATGTGTTCCTTGAAGGTGAAGGAATGACTGGGGAGTAAGAGGAGTTGACTTTAAACAGGGACACAGGTAGTTCATGGTTACAAGAAGAGAGAGATGATATTGGAAACAGGAACAGTAGGATGACATGAAAGGAAATTAAACCATGTTGATTGTTGTGCTTGTGAAGATTGTACTCATCAACATGGATGACAGTCTGTTTCCCTGCCCTGCACAGTCATCCAGGCTCAGACGTGCCCTCCTTGTGACAACTGTTGAGGTACACTGGACTGTAGGAAGGGTTTGATTGGCCTCATGAGAGTTCCCCTGAGAATCCCATGTGTACTTTTGCTAATATTTATGTAGAAAAGAAATCAAACTCAGAAGTGTAACTATTCGAGTATATTTTCACAGAATCTTTAGAAATGGCATTAAGCTGGGGCAGGAGAAGGCAACCGACTTGCTTGTACAAAATGTTGCAAGAAGCAAAAACCAGTTATTTTCCTCCTTTCCAAGAGTGATGGATGCAGAAACAAAAATACAATTTGCAATTCTTTTTCTGTCATTTATGCAACCTAAAACTATTTACCTTTCATTGATAAGTTAACAGCATTTCAGCTCTATTTATAGATCTAAAAATATTTCCAACAACATTTCAACAAATAATCAAAGCTCCTGTAATTCATCTCATTGCATCTTTTGAATGAATAGGAAAGTTGTGCACTAACAGTAAAATGTTTCAGTGGTAGGGACGAAGAAGCACCCAAAAAGACAACCAAGAAATATCAAAACACAAAGAGAAAAATATATTCCAAAGGGCAGATCAAAGAGAGGCCCAAAGAAAATAATTTTTGTTTTTCTCTTAAAAGAGGCAAAAAACCCCACCTCTAAACCAAATAAAACCACAACTGTTTTGAGCCCTTGTCTCTGCAGTTTGGGAGTGCTATATTTGCAAAGTACAGCAAATATTTTGTAGTAGTTTTTTTTTCTTGTCAAAGACATATTGAAGAGACAGTGGAAGAGGGGGGAAACTGTGCTGCCAGAATCCATGCCATGGCCAATCTCTAAATAACAAATAAGAATTCATGCTGGATTGACAATGATAACAATTGAGCCTGAAGTTTGAAAGGCCTTCTCTGTGTCTTTACATGTGTGATGCAAAGGGAAAAAGTACAAACAGCTTTGTGTTCTTTCTTTCCAGTTTGGGTGGACATCAGAAACCGGGCAGTCAGAGCCCTGTGCTGACCCCTCGTTCTCGCAGAACGTCTGCACAGAGAGCAAGTGCTCTGATTGCAAAGCACATCAGGTAAACGTTGCATCCATGATGTCTCATCCAGATGGCTGTGGACAGCTGGAAGCCTTGAGAGTTTGTCTGGCAAAATATTGAAATGCAAATGGTTCTAGAAGCACAGCCTAATGGCAGCGTCAGGGAAACTGTCTTATCTTCAGAAACATAGAGCTGACTCATGGTGTTCTTCAGAAAACTGACTTCCACTAAACTGTTAAATACCCATGAAAAATTAACAGCTCGAGTGGAAAACATGTTGGCTTGCTGATTATGAGAACTACAGAAAAAGCTGAAAATGTACAAGTGATGCTTTGTGGTCTGTTGATTTGTATGTATTTTTTAAAACTCATGTAATTTCTGTTTCTTACAGCGTGTGGACCCAGAAAGATGATCTGTCCAGCTCTGACAGTTCTTACTGTTCAAGTAGTGAGGAAGAGGAGGAGGATGATGTGCCCTGTACCCCAGAAAAGAAAACTACATCAAGCAGAAAATTCAGCACTCCAAAATCATCAAGCAAGTCTTCAGTTCACACTCCTGCGAAGACCCCCAAGAAAACTGTAAGGGTCCACACGAAAGAGCTATCTTTATTGTTTCTCAGCCAGTTATTTGAATGCTTGATGCCTGTGTACCAGAGTTATGTTTCTGAATCCCTTACCTTTTCATGAAGCATTATGTGGATTCATTTAATCTTTGGTATGAGTAGGTTACGCAAATGTATAAACCACTTGCATGTTGTGACAATGTTGATCAAAAAACTTGAGGCTAAACAGTGAAGATACTGGCTTGGATGCTCCACAGCATCATGGCCTCACCAAAGGGTATGGTCAGCAGTTTCTTGTAGTGCCCTGGCTGCTGATGGAGATGGGATCCCAGGCCACACGAATCTTAGGCTTGCCTTGTTAAGGCTGTATTCAGCACCTGAGCCAGGTACACACTGTGAATGGCTCATTTTCACTCTGTAATGAAAATGAAATATCTAACACAGAACACTTAGTGTAACCAGTTTGCAAGCACAGCAAAGAAGAGTAATTAAGATACTGCATGGCTTTGCTTGAACAGTGACATTCAGATAGATCCCTATCTATTTGCTTGCTGTTTCTTAAGAACCAGATCAGTTTATAACACAAGTCTTCAGAAAAGCATTAAGAACCTCAAAATTCTTCAGACAGTTACAAGGTGTGGTTGTTTGGATCACCACTTCCTTTCCAGTTTCCTTCTTCCCTTAGGAAGAAAACACCATAAGGCTTGTTTGGCCATTCTCTTTGCAAAGACTGTTCCTCTGTCCCTCTTGTACTCTGGCATCCCTGGGCAGTTTGTGCACGTCATGTCTGGGAAACTCCTAGTAACCATTAGTGTCCAACAGAAACTGCTCTGTGTGGGAAATCTCTCTGAGGTTGTCATTTTTCTTTGCAGCCTTTACCAGGAACACCCAAGACACCCCGGAATGCAACTCCTGAAATTCCCAGGCGCAGCCAAGCAGCACAGAAACCAGCCAGTGTACTGGAAGAAGCCAGATTAAGGTAAATTGTGCTCAAGGGAGGAAATCACCTTTCTCTGCATCAGGTGTGCAGAGCAGTAGCTGTGCTGAAGTAGGGAATGTCATCTTTACTGTGTTGAGTAAACCTGTAAAAATCCATGGGATTTTGATACGATAAGAGTTGTTAATCATTTACAATACAATACTTATTTTACAAATATGGGTAGTACTTACAGTACTACTTTTACAATTTCAAATTATTTTAACCAGAACTAGGTGTCTGTCTTTATTCTGTGCAACACTGGAAAAACAGACCTATATTATCAGCTTTAGATTTTAAAGGTGTGATATTTGTCTCTTCTTGGTGTGTGAAAAAGCTTTACAGGTATCACTGTAGATCTTGACAGTAGGGGGAAAAAAGCCATTCAGGTTTGACTGTATCTTTCACCTGGGTTTTAGTTCTCTTAGTTTCCCATAAGCAGTCTCTTCTGCTTTATCCTGCCTCTGCACTGACTTACAAATAGCTTGTGAATCTAAACAGCTAGATCCTTATTGCTACATAAATTAAAAGCACATATTGAGATTAGGCTGTTTCTTTTGGGATACTTGACATTGATGTTCAGACTGAAAAATATGTAAGAGAGATTTGGAAAACTCCTCATCCGGCTGTTTGTTATGTCAGCAATCCCTGCAGGTCGAACTGTGATTTTAATTTTCTCTTTGTATTCTTTTTTAATCAAAAGGCTGCATGTTTCTGCTGTCCCAGAATCTCTGCCTTGTCGGGAGGAAGAATTCCAGGATATCTATAATTTTGTGGAAAGCAAACTTATTGATGGTACAGGAGGGTGAGTTTGGCAAGACTGTAACCAATGCTACCCTATGGCATAACAACAGTTAGACAACAAACACTGCTTTTATTTAAAAAGTTCCCATCATTTAAAGCTCCTAAAGGAATTTTCCTGGTATTTTTCTTCCTTAAGAAGAAATAGAAATAATGCAATAATCTTTATTGCACAGATACAAATTAAAGACAAAATATATGTAGTCAATTTTAGGTGTCTAGGAAACCATTTATTTTTTTTATAAGAGGTAAACTACATTTATAAATTGGTCATTACCTGCTTCAGTAATAATAAAAATCCTCATCATCCTCCATTGTGTTACATATTCCAGCTTGCAAATAAAGTAACTGAAATGTAGGGAATTGCCTGGAGTGACTCAAGCCTGGTGTCAGGGGCCAGGGATTCCCTCTCATTAATCCCAAGCATGTCCCCATTTTGCTCAGGATGCTGAAGAGTTGTTCTGTTGTAGGTGCATGTACATTTCTGGAGTGCCTGGCACAGGTAAAACCGCAACCGTTCATGAAGTGGTTCGCTGCCTCCAGCAGGCTGCAGAAGACGATGAGCTGCCATCGTTCCAGTTTGTGGAGATCAATGGCATGAAGCTGACAGACCCCCACCAAGCTTATGTGCAGATACTGGAGGTTGGTAAAGCCTTTTCAGTGCCTCTCTGGTTGGAGAGAAGAGATTTTATGCCTTGCTATCAGATCCTCAGTGTGTTACAGTATGAAGGCACTTATCAATACTTCCAAGTCCCTCCAGGAGACTGTGTATTTTTATTGTAGAGCAGGTTAGAAAGTAATTTACTTATGGCCTTGAAAAAATCTAAACCAGCTTCTTTTTATAAATTTTCACATTTTGTAACTTTTCTTCACAAATGTGCTTAAAGAGCTGCTAAGATGACAACTCTGAAAGTCAGTGTAGCAGTAGAGCAATTACTAAGGAGGTCTTAATGGTTCATTAATCTGTCATAATAATAGCAACTCAGCTAAAGAGGGACTGTCTCTGTGTTTGTGATATCCATGACAAACCAGTGTGCAGTATCCATCTGGGACTACTGACTGTGCTTGTGTTATATGGGTGTGAATGAACCTTCCGAGGGCTGCATTAAGATCACCCAATAGGCATTAGACAGTAACTGCTGGAGAGTTTGTCAGTCTAGGCTAACTTTAAGCAAGTGACCTGGAAATGAAATGGTTTCCTGAACCACCTATTCCACAAAATTCTGCTCCATTTATTTTAACATCTTTCTGAGCAGGCAGTGGCATACAGTGTTCTGATATCCCTCCTCCACATAGCTGGGAGTTAAATTTACGTATTTGCATCCTTTCCTCAAACCAGCATAGACAGTGTCTTGCAGAGGGATTTGTTGAGGCCAGGTCACTGTGTTTCTTCAGCACAGTAAAAGGCTTCCTGACAATTACCTTATTTCATGGTAGTGTTAATGTATTTTAACATTCTTTGTTCCTATCCCATTCAGCACAAGATTTTAAAATGAATAAGGAATAGGCCTTTGGAAGTAAAATCTGTTTTGCCCCATGGATCCTGACCCCTAAGCAAGCCCAGTTAAATATCCTTCAGGGGAGCACATAATCATAGGAACCACTTAGTTCTCCCATTGCTTCTGCCTCAGCTATTATCCAAGTACCCTGGCCAAGAGCCACCCTGCTGCTGCTGCTTTTGCTTCATATCTTGCTGCAGGTCAGCCTTGAGCTCCGAGTTGCTGGTGTTTCTTTGCATGACTGAAACAAATTCTGGAGTGTTCCTTCCTGCAGTTACCTCGCTGTCAGATGGAAATGTATAGAGAAAGTACAGGCACAGGAGCCCTTGACAGATGGGAGAGAGAAGGTTAAATAGTGTCTGGTTCCACCACGACAAACTGAACTCTCTGGTGTATTGGGTACCCACTTCCAGGGCTGTAGATCAGGATTCTCTGGGATCCAGCTGCTTTGCATGACTGATTCAGACCATCCTGACTGAGCTGGAAACATGATACAAGTATAGATTATACATTATTGTCATGCTCTGGCTTGTTTAATAATAATGAATCTCAGGTCAGTTCATAAGGAATTCTAGAAAAGAAATACAATTTTCAAAGGCAATCTCCATTTTGCTTTATGGCTTTACTCTGAACTCTGATGAATAATTGATTTGGCATATATAGTGTAATTTTGAAATGTCATGCTTTAATTTCTGGATATCTTTGGACCAGCAAGAGAAGAGGTAACCTACAGGCAGCTCATCTGTTCAGCCCCATAGATCGTTGCAGAAGGCATTGAAGTAGAGTTGAACAAAATCAGTTCTAGATCCTGGTGATGATTCATTTGTAATTTAATGGGAGTCCAAGATTACTGAAGTCAGGCAGTTCTTGTCAGCTGACTTAGGTTTTCAGTAGGTGTGTGTGTTCAGAGACACCCTTAAGATATGGTGGGTTTGGAGTCCTCTGAGACTGGGTTCAGGATTTCTTAATGATTCTGAGACAAATTGCAGAAAATTCTAATGGCCTTTTTTTTAGCTATATATTGGGTTTTTTTCTTTTCTCTTTTATGGAAGTTCCTGGTAGACCTGAGTGTCTTACAAGCTAATTTTTTATGGTTTTTTTAGCTCTTTGCTGAAAAAAATTATCCAGGTGCTTGGTGTTGATTGTTAGAGAAAAGTAAAACTGGATAGGAATTACATTTTGGTGTGATTCACCTGCAACATTGTTTGATCCTTGTCCAGTTACTGACAGGTCAGAAGGTGACAGCAACCCATGCTGCAGTACTGTTGGCCAAACTGTTCAGCACACCTGGACCGAAGAGGAAACCCACAGTGCTGATAGTGGATGAGGTGAGACAAGAAGGCCTTTGTTTTCTTTCCTTCAAATATTGTAAGAAAGGAGGTTTTGGAGGATGGAAAAAAGACAAATTAGACATGCTTTGAGTGTCTAATATGTGATCTCAGAGGAACAGACTTAGGAAAGAGGACACACAAATAGTTCATCTTACCCAATTAAATTCAGTTTCCTGAAAAGACTAAGTATCTGTTTGCCATATTGGACTTTCCCTTGGATTTCACATTGGGTTTATGTTTTGTTTTGGTCCAAGACATGGAATGAGTAGTTAAGTGAAGTTCTAAATTCCACATAATTTAGCTGTATTTTGTCTGGAAGCTGCTGATTTTCCAGTGAGAAAACTACAGTGAAATAAGCTGTAACCAGTTGTGAAATGCCTTGAATGTGCTGTGCTCAGTAATAAGCAAATGCACTCTTGTTTTTGCTGTAAGCTAATTCATGTTCTCACATGCAGGGTCTTTGAATCTTGTTAGATGTAGTATTAGTGTCACAGCAGTGTTTGGGAACTCCAGCTGTTTAATCACTCTCCTGTGTTAATACTGTTCAAGCATGTAGTAGGACTGTGCTTTTCCAAAAGAGATTAGGGCCCTAATGCACAAAATGCAGCCCTGTAAGTAGATGGAAAAAGGAAACACAAGAGAGGCAGCTTGTTCAGGATCACGTGAGAAATCTTCTGTGGCAGAGCCAGTTCTCTCAACACCCCCAACAGGTGCTGTAAATAGGAGGCCATTCTTTTCTAGTCTGATTATTGTTTTATCTCTGCAGCTGGATCTTCTGTGGACCCAGAAACAGAAGGTGATGTACAACCTGTTTGACTGGCCAACCCAAAAGCACTCCAAGTTAATCATCTTGGCCATTGCCAACACCATGGACCTGCCAGAGAGGATCATGATGAACAGAGTCGCCAGCAGGCTGGTATGTCCCAGCAGCTCTGCTGCTATGCCCTGAAAGGAGAGCAGGTTAAATACTGCATGCAATCAAAACTAATCCAGGACAAAGGTGGGATTGGTTATATCAGAGGTTGAGCAATGTTTTTTATAATTCCCTCTCCAGAGGGCTGCTAATGAACATGTAAATCTCAGCAAAGAAAGTTTAGGAGCCTGCTGGCCTGTGAGATGCTGTGCTGTGTAAATACACTGAGTAAGAATGAATTAATACAGATGTCTTTAGGTATAAAAGATATGGATAACCAAATGCTGTGCTTCATGGTTAAGCTGCTTAGTCTAGAGCTCAGAAGAATTCTCCTCTGGTTTCCCTGCCCCTTTCCCCTTTCATTCCAGGCACCAAATTCTGTTTCCCATCATCAGCTGGTGGGTCTTTCTTGGATCCCTTTGGACAGAAAGTTGGGGGCACTCTACACCTGTGTTGAATACATTTTCCAAGGTCACCTCTTCATCGCTGTTCTGAGGAGTGATTTTCAAAAACAGTGCTCTGTGCCTCCATCCTTCTGTGACTCCAAAATAGCTCCTCAGAGTGTGAATTGCTAAGCCCACTTCAGATCAGCTGAGTCCATACAGTCAGTCACAAGGGAGGAGAATTTTGCATAAGAAATACAAGGCCTCCTCTAGAATGTGAAAGGCAGTGCACCATCTGTAACATAGATTTGTCCTCATCTGAGAGCAGTTCTTATTAGCTTGAGACAAGAGGATTTCTAATTCTTGGCTGATTGCTGACATGAAGTCAATAGTGTGACTGTATTCACATATACAGATTTGCTAAAGGAGACATGAATATTTTCTCACAGCTGCTGCTACTGTATTAAAAAATGTGTAAAGAGTTGTAATGAATGAAAATATTTTTATCCTTGGGGGACTCTGAGTTTAAAAGTTTTTTATAAGAGAAATTTGAATTCTAATAGCAGCTGCACCTGCTTCTCAGGAGGATTTGGACATTTATTTCACAAGTATAATTGATAAAAGCACATCACTTGCAGGGAAAGGATGTGAAAAACTGATTTCTCCTACCAGAGATTGTAAAGCTAACCACAAAGGCTGTGCTTGAGCAGTTGAGAGTTTTCCAGCACTACAAATGTTTCTCCCTCTATTGTGTCATTTACTGTAGGGGCTCACCAGAATGTCCTTTCAGCCCTACACCTACAAACAGCTACAGCAGATTATTTCATCCAGGCTGAAGGGGGTGAAGGCATTTGAAGAGGATGCAGTTCAGCTGGTCTCCAGAAAGGTGAGCACAGTGCACTCACATCTTCTTCATGTTGCACTGGGTGAAGAGGGGGAGGCCAGCAGGGACAGTTCTGTACCAGTAGCTGGGCTTGGATCTGTGGTTGTTTCTGTGTGGGTGACAAGTGGGGCACAAGTAGCAGATCATATATTATTCAGGGTATTTTGTCAGAAAACGTTGCTAAAGCAGTGTCCTTGTTTTTCCCACCTACTTTGAGAAGGCAGCAGTACATTCCAAGAGCTGGAGGCATGACAGCAAGAGTCGTGATAATCCATCATGATAAGATGTCAGGTTTCTCTAGTGTTTGGCATAATGTGAGTCACTGGATGGTCTTGAAAAAAGTAGTATGCCAGTGGCAGTGGAAATATCCTCTTTCTGAAGATGTTTAATGCCTTGCCATCACAGATAGTACCTGTTCTGTTTGCAAGTCTTAATACTCAGTGGTACAGAAAATAAATAATGCATTGGGGATGAGCAGCTTCTCAAATTGAGATCTGTGCACTGTTAATGTGTTATGTCAGCAACTATATATTAAATTCATCTATTAAAAGTGTCAGAAGATCCAACATCACTGTAGGATAAAAAAATATACTAATAAACATGTCAGAAGTAAATATGTTTTGTTAGGAAGAAACCAACTTTTTGTAAGGATAATAGCAATGATTTTGCAGACTGAGTAATTGCAGTGTTTTTCTAGTATGGTTTTTCTTCAGAAAAAATCTAGGAATATAACTTGCAATTAGATTTTCCAAAGGGTTTCTCATTCTTGGCTCCAGCTGTGTTCTAGGGCTTTTATATGTTACCAGCATCTACTGGGATAACTAGGCCAGTTGTATGTCTAGTGAATGTTCATAGTTTTAGTAAGATTGTAAAGCACAACTGGGGTTTTAGGAAGTATTTCATTTCAGAAATTTCAGACACCTAAATGTTTTCAGGCAACTTGTCAATCTAAATTCACTATCCCAGATATTTCTTTGAGACCTATTAAAATTTTTAGTGTACTCTTAAAATCAATATTCTAATGAGTATGGAAAAACTGAGGAGTTTTTTTGTGTTATGGCTCTCTTTTTTTTTTCTTCCCTGCATGAAGCTGGATTCTGGTGGGGGTCTTTATTGATAGTTAAATTCATATCTCTGAAAGCTTTTGGTGTTGAAGTAAATGTCTCACCTTTAACTTTTTTTTTCTTTAACCTCTGTAACCTTCTGTAGTTACAGAAAAAAAGTTCAGTCTTGAATTTGAGATGCCAGATCAGGGTGTTGGTTTTGGTCAGTAAGACTGAGCTATGTTACTACAATCCCAGATTCTAAGTAAGAGTGGCATTGCTCTCCTGTGGGCTGCTCAGGGTGGTTGGGTTTTGATGTCTGCTGATTCTTGCTGAAGTCTTGTGTGAACTGGGGGAGGTTTTGCTTCAAGGCTGTCCCGTGTCGCTGCAGGTCGCGGCGCTGTCCGGTGACGCCCGGCGCTGCCTCGACATCTGCAGGAGGGCCACAGAGATCTGCGAGTTTGCCAGGCAGAACAGAAGCCCTGAGATGGTCAGGATGACCCATGTCACCGAGGCCATAGATGAAATGTTCTCATCTCCATATATAAATGCAATCAGGTAAAACTCTCAGAGGAACTGTCTTGCTTTTGTGTCTCTTTCTCTGCACTGTTTTTCCCAAAACATCTGTTGTGATGCCAGAGTTGCAGGCTGGAATAAAATGGCTGATTGTGATACAAACTGCCCCTCTGGGATAGAAAAACATCCTGCTTTTAAATATGTAGTTATACCAAGGAATTTCTTCCTGATGTTTCACAAGTTCTAAACTTTAGAAGCTGATTTTTGTCTCTTTGTTTTTTCCATTCAGGAATGCCTCGTTGCATGAACAAATCTTTTTGAAAGCAATTTTAGCAGAGTTTCGCAGGGCAGGAGTTGAGGAGGCAACAGTTCAACAGGTATGTTCATGCTCCAGAGTACTCTTTTCTTTCTTATAAGAAAAGGGGAGCTCTGTCAAAATTATCAGGCAAAAGTGTAAACATTTAAATACTTGGGGTTTTATTCCCAAAATGTGATGGCAGGGTAAATTGGGGCATGCCTGCCCAGGCCAGGTGTAAAGCCTAATTTAGTGCCACCACCTGTTTTTTTGCACTTGGCAACACCTGCTGCTGTGTTAACCTTACCGGTGATCTGGATCACAAAGTGATTCTTTTATTTTTAGATGCAGGCAAAAAAAAAATCTCATGCCTCCACCCTAACATGCTTTATAACAGGAAAAATCAAGGAGAACCTGAAACTACCAGGCAACACAGTCCAAAGAGGAAAACTGAAAGCTGATTCCAACTTGTGTATCAATTAATACTTCTAGAAATATATAGTTCTAAACAATTTTATATAAAATTGCCCTCTAGTTTTACCTGGTTCTACAGGTTTGTAGGTAACATTTTAATTCCATTTTTCCTTACTGGCTCCTGAGCACGTGGATTAGTTGATTGCATAGACACACTGGGTGATCGGTTTGTGAACTTCAAAGAATATTTTATTAGGCTGATTTTCTTACATTTTCCCCTTAGTTTAATACCAAAAAGGGTTTTCTCCTGCATTTTTCAAGTAGAGAAGCAGAAGACCCCAACTTGTTACAGATTTACTAGTCTGTGTGCTTGGTGACAAGTGCATTCTCCTGTGCTTGTGTATCATGCCTTTTGAAGTGTGATCTTGTGTGGTTGTAGTCAGTGTTCACTTGAGTTTACCAGTCACTGGGCCTGAGTTATTTAATAATAACTTTAGGAACCGTGTGAAGGTTTTTCTTAGATCTCTTGGAAAAGAGAGTGAATTGATATGTAATTAATTGTATGTCAGCTCTTACTGCTTGATAAGCTTCAGTCTGCACAGTCCAGGGGAGAAGAGGCAGTAACAGATAAATGATCTAGCTAAAAAATAGCAGAGAAAGTAGAATCATAGAATGGATTGGGTTGGAAATGACCTCCGAGATCATCAAGTCCAACCCTTGGTCCAACTCCAGTCCCTTTACCAGATCATGGCACTTGGTGCCACGGCCAATCTCAGGTTAAAAACCTCCAGGCATGGGGAATCCACCCCCTCTCTGGGCAGCCCATTCCAATGCCTGAGCACTCTCTCTGCAAAGAATTTTTTTCTTATCTCCAACTTCAATTTCCCCTGGCAGAGCTTGAGCCCATGCCCCCTTGTCCTATTGCTGAGTGCCTGGGAGAAAAGACCAACCGCCACCTGGCCAGAACTTCCCTTCAGGTAGTTCTAGACAGTGCTGAGGTCATCTCTGAGCCTCCTCTTCTCCAGACTAAACAACCCCAGCTCCCTCAGCCTCTCCCCATAGAACTTATGCTTAGGTTGCTATTTGCTCTGGGTTTTTGGCTATATTAAAAGGGAAACCATAGCTTGGAATTGCTGCTTCCAGTACAAACTTGTACACAAACTGTTATGGCTTTGTCCAGGAACAGCAGCACGTGTTCTCACCTGGAGGGATGCAGTTTTCCCTCTCCTCCCATGGCTGTGGGATGTGCTCTTTGGGGAGTGATCACTTGGGGGGTTCTCCATCGCAGCAGGAGGTAACAGTGCGCTGTGTCCTGCCCTTCTCTGCAGGTGTACCAGCAGCACGTGGCGCTGTGCAGGATGGAGGGCATGCGGAGCCCGTCGGTGTCGGAGCTGATGGCGATCTGCGGCCGGCTGGGGGCCTGCCGGCTGCTGCTGCTCGAGGCCAGCGCCAAGTACCTGCACATGCGCGTGCGGCTCAACCTCAGCCAGGACGATGTCATGTACGCGCTCAGGGACGAGTAGGGGGACGCAGCTTTTATCCCTTTTACTGTGTAAAAGTGTTTTAAATATCGCCTATTTTAATTGTTTTTAAGCTGTACATAAAATGGAGATAGTGAAACGTATTTTTTTAAATGTTTGTTGTACTAATAAAGCACTCTTTTTTTAATAATAAAGAATTAATTTCAAGACAATTTAAATATTCCAACTTTTTTGTTATTAAAAATATTTTTATGTGCTTGTAACAGGGTAATGTGCCTTTCACCTGAGGTGTATGAACTTTGAAATGGGTTTCCTGAAATTGATTACTTGAAATGGGGGTCCTGAAATGCATTACTTGAAATTAGGTTCTTGGAATGGGTTTCTTGAAAGGGATTCCTTGAAATTGATTGCTTGAATCACTACTGTTCTGGGTTTTTTGTAAGACTCCTGTTGTCTTTGGGATGGCAGTTTCTGTAGTTTTTCCTCAGTGACTTTTATACTCAAAAGACATCGTTGAAACATCCTTAAACTTTCCTTACTGACATAATTAAGAGAACTTGCAGTTTGCCATCCAGGCTGAATGGTTGTGCAGAAGGATCTGTTCTCCTACCAGGAACAGGTAGCAGAATACCTCAGGAAACGTGCCATTCAAGTAACCAACTCTTTCCTTCTCTTTGTCCCGGTTAACAGCAGGGATTCCCCGCCGTAGCCGCTCCACTCCGCGGTGATGGATCGGATCGCGGGACCTCGAGCGCGCTCCGGCCCCGCCCGCCCGCCGGGTCCGCCCCTCGCGCAGCCGCGGAGCCGCCGAGGCCAAGCCGGGCGGGAGGCCGAGGTGAGCCGGGCCGCGCTGTGCTGGGCTGGGCTGGGCTGTTCTGTTCTGTCCTGTCCTGTCCTGTCCCGTCCCGTTCCGTTCTGTCGCCGGGCCGCCTCTCCGCGGGCCTTTCCCTAGCCCCTCGGCCCCGCTCGCTGCGCCGGCCCGGCAGCGCTCCCGGTGCGGGCCCCGCGGGGCGGGGGCAGTCGGGCCGGGCTGGGCTGGGCTGGGCTGGGCTGGTCAGGGCTGGCTCTCCTGCCTCCCGGGCCGGGCCGGTCTCCCCCGCCCCTCCTGCCCCCGGGCCGGGCCGTGCTGGGCTTCCCCGCCGCTCCTGCCCCCCGGGCCGGACTCCCCCGCCGCTCCTGCCCTCCGGGCCGTGCCCCCGGTGGCCGTGCCGGCTGCCCTCGGTCAGCCCCGGCGTGCTGGCGACAGGCGCGGTGCTGACTGTGTGTGCTCTCGGTCCCTTGGACAGGCAGCCCTCTGGAGTTCATGAGCCGACATGCTGGGTAGAAGAGCTAAAAAGAGCCCTCAGGCGAAGGGCCAGGGAGCTGCAGTTGCGAAGCAGGTAAGGAGGGTAGAGGATCAGGGAGATGTGCTTGAGGAGCAGGCAGGGAAACAAACACTCCCGCTGCTCCTCGGGGCAGGCTGGTGTGCACCTCTTGCTGCTGTTTTCCTGCTGGAATCTCCCATGCCTCAATAACATTGCAGGACCATGGAAAAAATTAAACTGTGCCGTGCCTGTTTTCCTGCTTTCTCCTGTAACGTATTCTTCTTAAAATAAAAATCTGATATGCAGGAGAGGGAAGCCACAGTGTTGTAATGCTGTAATCTTTGCATGAGACCTCATGACTCATGCTTACAGTATTTTCTTAGCCCAGCTCTGTTGATATTTAATAATAACTTCAGTAACTCTGTGGAGGTTTTCCTTACATCTCTGAGAAAGCAGAAGCAGGAAGATCAAAATATCAAATAACAAATTCAGAGGCATACAGAGGAGAACATTAAGGTGATAACCAGAGACTGTAAATTTTAATTTCACTGTATGCAGTAATTTTTTTCTTGCAACAGAGAGACTGCTAAGCCCATGCCCCTTTCCTGTAGCTAAAAGTGAGCTTAGATGTGTCCAAGTGTTGAGGTTTTTTCATTCTATTTACCTTAAATGTAGTTCCAGAAGCCTTGTGGAGAGAATCCTAATTTAGTCATGGTTGGCAAGTCCCAGAAGTCAGGCAACAGTGTCATATTTAGAAATGCAGCAAAGACAAACTCTAGAATGGTAAAGAAATCAGTATAGTTTCAGGTAAAGAATATGTTACAACCAGAGTGGAACTTAGAAACCTTCAAAGGTAGAATAGAGGCAAGTAACAGGTGGAATAAATGGTGATATATATATGTATGTGTGTGTTTGTGTATATATATGTGTGTACATATATATATACACACAGTCTGATGTACAGCATGGATGACTGTTTCTTGAAACAAATGGCTTGTTCACTTTCAAATTAACTCAGTTTAGACTGGTTTTGTGCTATGTAGTGTATCAGCTGCAAATGTTTTGTGACTTCTTTTTCTGTTTTATTAAACATTTCTGTAATTTTAATTTCATTGGAAATGTGCTTTGCTGAGCAGATAGAGAGACTTGGAGCTAGAACTGCAGGATTCTGTTCTTGACTTCATTTGTCACTACACTTGCAGTGTGGCAATGAACAGATCCTGTTTGCTCCTAATCTATTTGCATATGGATAAAAGGTGTATGTGTATTCTACAGAACTTGAATCTTTAGATCACCATTATAAATATTCCCTGTTTAAGTCTTGTCCTGACTTTCTTTCCATTCTGTCCCAGGCTGCAAATACATTCGTTTTGTTTTATAACTGAGAGATGGGTAATGCAGAGGGTGCCTGACTGATCTGCCCAGTGCCTGATGGAATGTCAGGGGCAGGGTTGGGGCTGCTAAACAAATTGCTGCTGCGTTTGAGTGCTGTTACTGCTCTGTTTCTCAGCTATGCTTCACATTCTCCTTTGGCATTATAAAAGGATTCAGAAAGGACACCAAATATTTCAGGGCAGTAGCCACCAGCACCTCAATTCCTACAGGGTTAAAAGAAAAGTTATTGCATGCACTAGTTTATAAGCTGAAAGGCAGTTCAGCTTTTTGCAGCACTTCAGATCCTTGAGACAGGAGAAGATTGTTAACCCTCATAATAATGACAGCTGATTTTTTTCCTGTGCTGGAGAAAAACTCAAACTGCCTCCTCAGCTGTGTGAGGATCAGTAAAGCCAAGAGGACCTCGGGCTTCTGAAAAGTCTGGGGAAAGGTGCTCCACCTTGTAGGATGAATCTAATTCAGTTAATTCATGTTTATAAAAAAGCTCAGACATCAAGAGATTTCTCTGATGTCCTTTGGCATGTTTTGTGCAGTTGAGTGCTAACACCTGCTGTCAGGTTCTGTTTACTGTTATTAATGCACTCCCTGAGCTGCTGGTCTGTCCAGGCAGTTGTGTAGTGTGGGCCCTGCTGGGTTTTACTGGCTCTGTGTGTGTGCATGTGCTTCCTGTGTGTTCATGATTTAGCAACAGAGGAGCCAAGGAGCACAGGACAGTTCTGTTCATGGAAATGGAGCTTCTTGAAGAGATAAGGGTGAAGTCTCTGCAGTGCCCACATGTCAGACCTGTTGTGTGTGAACCAGCAGTGAATGTTTTTTAGCTTAGCTGTCACAGGCACTGCCCTCAACTTCCCTGATGGTATCTGCTTTATGAGGCTCAGTAACACAAACAGCATTTTATTTTACCTTGTTATGCCATGGTATCCAATACACTTGATTTTTAAGAAATCATTGTTTATGTAGAACTTTGGAAGGAGTATTTGTGGCTTATTAAGATTCAGGTACTTTACATCAGTTATAAGTGCCTGTTTGCTCTGTTTTGCTTATAGAAGTGGTGTGATAGTGGGCTGTAAAAAAAAATAGAATCACTCAGAATGCATGAAAATATCTAAATAATCCATGCAGTGTAATGTTTCTGAGTGTCATCTGTGTTCTAACTGCAGCTTTTTTTATTCTTCTTCCTTGTTCTCCCTCGTTGGCTCCAGCTGGGGCTGTTTGTGGACTTCAACCCTGAGGAGATGCTGCTGGGAGCAGAGGATGGTGGGGACGATGGGGACCTGGAAGCAGAGCTGGCTGCTCTCACAGGAGCAAAAGTGGAAAAAGGGAAATCAAAACCAAAGGGGAAAAGTAAGTTAAAATAATTGAACTTTATTTATTTGCAGCCTGGATAATGTATTAAAGTCACCTTTAATAAATGTACCTAAATTTATTATTTAGCTAAAATAATCTTTAGGCTTATCTAAAATATGTTTTCTGTCACTGATAGAAGCTGAAATTGCACCTGCCCTTTCCTTTACTTTGAAAGGTTTAAGTTGTTACTTCACCAGAAGGTTAAGAGGTGTTTTTCCATGCTCTTGCAGACATAGGAAGACGATCTATGAGGGCCAGCTAATTTAGTGACTAAATTAAGACATGCTTGTTTAGCATATGAAGCCATAAAAAAGTGTAGTGGGTGCTGGCTGCCTTCAGAAGAGAAGTTGTGGAGGGTGGGTTGTTTGTCATTTGGTTGTTCTGGTTTTGTTTAAAGAATGAATTTAAAGAATGAGCATTATATTTTTAGCTACTTGGAGTCTGTAACCAAAACTGAGTCCCCTTTTAAGGGGGAAATTTTGGAAGTGGTGGGATTGTTGGGAGAATGCTGTAGCTTGTGTTGTGCAGGAGGTCAGGGAGTCTCTTGGAATGGATCATTGCCATTCCCAGTGTTTTAAGGATCTGTTAGTGGTGTCTGACAGTGTTTGCATGGAGCTGTGTAGTGTTTTAGGGGATTGCTGGAATCTGCTGTAAGTCAAGGCTGCTGCTGAGAGGGACACTGCAGAGCATGAGCAGATCCTGTTTGTGGGCAAACATGGGCGAGCTGGTGCAGGAAACTGAGCTGTGAAAATGAGCCTGTGTTGCTGTGCTGGGTTTGCAGCTGGGTCAGGTCCTTGGTATGGTTTGGTCCCTGCCTGTCTGAGCTGCTGTGGCTGCAGGGGAGGGGTGGCAGCTCCTGGTTGAGGTGGGACAAGGAAAATGGGACCTGGCCTTGATTCCAGGTGTGGGAGCAGATGCTGGAAGGAAGAGTTAGGGCACCTACAGCTTTATTTGCAGCTCTGCAGTGATTTGCCTCTAACACCACTCAGAGTAGCAGGGAAATGAAGAACTTTATAGAGTTAGTTTTTCTAATTATTTCAAACACTGCAGCTGATGAGAGATAGAGGAGGTGTTTTTGTCTAAAACTAAATTCTAAATCCTTTCCACTCTCCAGATTTGAAGAATATAGTAAACTCTTAAAGCTAATAATCATAACTGTGCAAAAAGCACAGTAGCAGAGCTTTGACCATTGGACACAGGTTACTCATGGCTAAAACATGCAGGATAGTGTTTGGAGGGTCAATCTGTGCATCAGGATCTCTTGAACTGCCAGCTTTTCAAGTGCTGATTTCCTTCTCGTCCCGATCATGTCACTTACTGTGTTTTTTCAGTCTCTTTAAGAGGAAAATAAAGTTTCAGACAGTGCAAAATTAATGTTTAGCATGATTTCTAAATGTATGTGTTAGGGCTCATAAAATTAATTTCCAGAAAGATTTGCAGCTGTCTTTTCCTGGTAGCACTGGAAGTGTGTGCATTAGAAACTTGTGGAAAATGAGCAACTGGGCACTCCTGAGAGCTGGTGGGGTCAGGATGGAAAGGAAGGGGTACAGTAAGGACAGGGCAGAAACAGATTCTTTCTGGAAAAGGACAGGAAAAAGGGATCCAGTGCAACACAAACCAGTGCTTGGTTCTTGGCTGAGCACAAGGTGCAGCAACTCCCTCCTGGATTTGCATTTTAGAGCTCTCTGGTGGGTGGAGAAGTTATCTCATCCTCCAGCTTGAGCATGCAGGCAGCAAAAGCTGTACTGTTGCATCATCCTCAGCACAGAGATCCCTGCTCTCTGTGACTGAGAAATGCTGGTTGGGCAGCCACTTGGCTGTTTGAAATTGTGACCTCCACTTGCCGCTCTGGATTAGAGCTGAGCAAACCATCTGAGGAGGCTTGATTGGATTTTTTGCCTCTAATGGGTTTCTGTACAGGCAGCTGAGCTGCCTTTGGAGGTGACCTGCTGGCCAAGTAGCAGAGTTTTGCTAAGGGTCAAATACATGAGTGACATGTTTGATGTATGTACTGAAGCACTGACAGAGTGAATTAGATTATTTGAACAGGAGCAGCTTTGTACCTGTGTTAATTTTCAGCTGATTTGGCAAAAGCAGGGAGTGAATGGGACCTGTTTAAATTGACTGTAAAGCTCTGTCATAAAGATCTGTATTTTGTGCCACCCTGACTGCCACTGGTGAGTCACTTCCCTGTGCAGACACATGACTGTATCAGAGGCTTTTACAGGGGCAGTTGGGATTTGTGTGCAAACAGCCTCACCTTTGAGAGTGTGTGGAGGAAGTTGGTGGTTTGGGAGGATGTGGTTGGCACAGTGTGAAGCAGAGAGGAGACCTCAGCAAGGAGGAGTTTAAGTACAGTTTTCAGGATGAAGACCAGGAGCGAAATTGCAAGATGAAGGAGCCGAGAAAGATTTGGAAAAGGCAAACTCTCCTGGGCATGAGACAGCAGTGCAGAGAATGTGCAAGTGTCTTGCTGCCTGCCTTGACTGTCTCTGTCAGAAGCAACACTGTGGCTTTTCCTGCATGCTCAGTGTCTCAGTCTTGGCCCTTTATCCATGAATATGCTGCCATTTACTGTGACATTGTCTCACGAAGGGGACACAGCAGCTCTTTTAGGATTTATATCCAGCGACTGCATGACTTGTTACTTAAGGTTTGTGGCTCCTTGTGCTTTCCTTTTACAGCTCCTCTGCCCATGGATCACATTGAAAAAATGGCTGCAGAGTGTATGAAGGACCTGAATGAAGATGACGAGGAAGATGCAGATGATGAAGACTTGGAGAAAGACACAGACCTGTTGGTATGCATAACTTTGTTAGCAAAAAGTTTTATTTTGGTTTTTTTTTTTGTATTTTTTTAAACAGATCTGCATTTAGCAAAAATGTCTGTTAACTTCATGGTGGGAAGCTAAAATACTGCAAAAGCATTCTGTTAGATTTGAGTTTTGCAGGATCCAACCCCCTGCACAGCAGAGAGTTTCCTAACTAACATTCATGTGTGTGAGGGTCTTGGAGAAGTGGAAGAGCAGCAGAAATCCCATTCAGAAGTGGGAGAGCAGCAGGAATCCCATTCCATGTCAGCTGGTGAAATGCAGCCAGGGAGATTCTCCTTAAAATGATTTCTGTCATAATTTTGCTTCTGTTTCAAGAAATGCTTGGCCTGAGAGAACATCTCTCAAGAAATTCTTGGTTATTTCAGTGAGTGATTTAATAGGCAGGGGATGTTAAGGGGTGTTTTTGACTGCCATTGTTAGTAGATGCTTTTTGGGAACTTCAAAGTTAGGTTTGCATGACCTTTGTAAAAGTACTTCTCTGAACTTCTCCAACCACAGGTTTGTGTGGTGATCCTGAGCTGCAGTGTGGCTTTTCAGTGGTATCGGGAACCAGTTTAATTTAAAATTAAAAATAAAATGAAATTTTAAAAAAGAACTGAAATATAAGATTATCAGACTCTTCACTTGGATTAAAGATCCATCCAAAGGTTTTGGAACTTGAGATTTTTGTCTTTTGAGAATGTAGAAAATTTTGAGGAAAAGCCTTTTATTGGCATTTACTTTTACTTTAGGCAGAATTGCAAGAAGTTCTGGGGGAGGAAGGTGAGACAAGAAGCTGTGAGGATGAGCTGATAGCAACAGAGCCATCCCCAACTGAATCACCAGAAGATGAACAACCTGACCTGCAATCCCAGGTAGGAATGAGCTCCGTGTTCCTGACAGCTTTGCTGCATCAGGGTTGTCTGTGGCTTGTATGAGGGTCACAAACAGGGATCTAGGGAGGTCTTCTTGTCTTCCAAGAAAGGGAAAACAGCACTGTTGCTGTTTAGTCTGTGAAAAGTATGAATATATAGGTGCTCTGTTCTGAGGATGTTTTTTGATAGTAGCATGGAATTGAAGAGGTAAACAGTTGAAATCGAGCATGTCTTGTACCTCGTTATACCTAAGAGCTTGCAGACTGCAGTCAGGCTCCCAGAGTTCCTCTCTGCCCCCTCAGAATATTGAGCAGTGTGCTGAAGTTGTGACACTTCCTATAACTCGGCGTCTCTGACACATTTTTGGATTTTACCTCAGTACCATTGGCTGTCTCAGCTTTGTTTGTGAAGCCTCATGCAGTCAAATCCTTTATCCACTTCCTGCCTGTTTCTGTTGTGTGCTACAGATTCCCATGCCCTTGTACACTGTGCCCATCAGTAAATGGGACTGAGAGAGTTTCTGTAGAGACAATGGCAGTAATTACATCCGTGGCCATCTGTAGGGTGTCTGTAGCTGAGGAGAGTTTGTGAGGAGCTGCTCATAACTTTGCTTAGGCTGCTTTTGTCACTGAACTCATTCCAGGCTGGAGAAGGAGGAAAAAGAGTTCTTGTTAAAGCAGGTTGAAGCCCAGCACATTAGTCCATTGTAAAAATAAGAGAAAAAAATGAAGATTTATGCCAAAATACCTCTTCACACCCTCTGTTGTGTGTGTTTGAGAGACTTTACTGTTCTCTTCACCTACTCACTGACCACATGGCTCCAATTACCCTGTGCCTGTGAGTGTTCCAGATGTCTCCACCCATTCCTCTCTATGATGCCTTTGAGGGGAAGCCCAGAGGTGGATCCAGGGCTGTTAGTGCAGCGCAAACAATCCTCTGTTTTGGGGCCTGTTTCTTCTTGCACTCCCAGCCCTCGGGAGCGTGTGCAGAGCAGGAGCGTTTGTTTTTCAGTGCTTTGGGGAAAACTGGTGTAGTTGGATGAAATAAGCTTTCTTGACTTGTTTTATTGTTCTTTCTGAGACATGCTCACTTCCTGCTGTTACCAGTGAGCTGCAGCAGACCCTGGAGAGGAGGATTGCTGACTACAGGACAGCGATTTCCAACGCCAGGGGCTTGGGCGAGGGGGCCAAAACCCGCCGGTACGAGAGGGGCCTGAAGGTGAGTGGGGCTCACCAGGTATGTGAGGGAGGGGGAGGGCAGAGACAGTTCTCTGAAGTGCAGCCTTCCCAGGGCTGTGGATTTGTTGAAAGAGGAGAGAGATTTTAATATTCTGCCTTGTGTTACTTTAAAAACATTCGTTGTTACTTACTGCCAGTGTGATAGAGCAAATACACAGGTAGGGTGTAACTTCAGCTGCCTTTTGTGTACCCACTCTGCTCCTGTTCAGTGTGGGCAGTGGTAGCTGGAGACAGGGTTTGTGGTACATGCTGAATTTAAACCACCTGTCTGGGTCTGGGTTGGACCTGCAGTGACTGCCCAGTATTACCTTAAAGCAAAGTTCAGGAGCTTTCCTGGCACATGCACCGTCCAGTTCATCCCTGAGGCCTTCCCTTAGGTACTAACCCTCTGCTCAGTTCTGTGAGACAGAGTGGGCTGGTGCCTCTCCCTCCCTGTGTTGGCTGTGCTTGAGAACGAATAAAGAGGATTTCTTGTTCAGGCAATTAAGAGCTGCAGCACAGAGCAGAGTGCCAGCCCTGCATGGTTTCAGGCAGGTGGCGTGCTTGCAGTGAGCTGGGAGTGCTTGGTGGTTACAGGGCTTTTATTTCCCTGTTTGCTTGCCTGTGCTCTCCTGCAACACTCAGGCAGAGCCTGCCCTGTCTTGCTGAGCAGAGCTGTGCAGCTCAGAGCTGTGTACTGAGAGAGGGATGTCATGGCTCACAAGGTACGAGGTGCATCAGGCTACAAAGGGAACAATGAGGCCAAACCCTGGGGAGGAAATGCACAAAAAAATATCCCTGTGTGTCCACTGCCTGGCAGCTCTGAAAGGAATGTACACCAAACCACCTGACCTTGCAGAGAACAACAGGGATGGGCAAAGCACCTATTTTGCCCAGTAATGAAGCTTCAGGGTAGGGAGTTTCCCTGTGCCTAAGCAGTGTAGCTAAGGATAATGGACTAGATCTCACTTCCCATCTCAAAGTTCCTTAATTAGCACAATGATATGCCAACAAATGGTGTAGAGTTCTCTCTTGTACGTAGTTCATGCAACTGTGAACTTTAAGCTCGGTGTTTAATTCCATTTCCAGGCAGTCTGTCATCCCCCACGTGTGTGGGTTGCTGTACTGGTCTGAACCCCCATCTCACATGCAGGCAGTTCAAAGTGTCTCTGCCACAGTTACTTAATAGGTCAAGCAATGTCATGGCTAACCAAAAATAGCAGTGATTCTGGCACTGATGGGATTTTGCTGTTGTCTTTCTGTGCTTCCATTTCAGTTTCTGTGGATATGCAAGAAGTAAACCTTTTGTTTTGGCTTAAAGTGCATGGTGATCTTTTGTCTCAACCTTAAATGAAATTTGAAAGGGAAGAAGGGGTTTTAAAAAATGAGCAACAGATAACCCCAGTTACAGATGGTGAGAGCTTTGGGTCACCAGCTGAAGCTCCATTTAATTTGTTAGTATTTAATGTTTTTTTTTCCTTGCATTAAATAGATTTCCTTCCCTAAATCCACACAAGCAGTGACCTTTCAGAGTAGTGTTTTATTTTGTTTAAAGACATAAAATCCTTCTGCAGTTGGTACAAACAATTTCCTTGATGACTTTCTGTCATGCCCTTGAGTGGATCACATCCAGTAGTTGTGGGTGTTGAGGCACTTGCAGTTGTGTGCTCTGGGTAACAAGTCCTTTGCATTGTCTTGCTCTGATCACTGGACACCTTTCCCTGGTGCTGAACTTGGCCTTGCAGAAAGACAGGGGCTAAAGGGCAGCAGTCTGTGGTGGTGTGTGGGACAGATCCCCTCACATATGAGGGAATGGATTTATGTTTTAATGGTTTTGTGCTAGTAACAAATCTGATGGAAATGCCTGTTGTTGTTCCATCTCTGCCAGACCCTGGAAACTATGCTGGCTGCAGTGAAGAAAGGCAAAAAAATAAATGAGGAAGAGATGCCACCTCCTGTTGCAACAGGAAAGAGTTCTTGCCCATCTCAAGCCCCAGGAGTGGAGCCAGAGGATTCAGGAGGTTCCCCAGAGGATAAAGCTGAGTGTGCAGCAGCTGAGGAGCAGCAGAGCCCTCCCGAGGCAGGGGAGCAGCTGGAAGCAGAGTCCCTGCAAGGCCGTGCTGCCACTGATCCTGCTGTGCAGACAGGTACTGTGACCTGAGAGGAGGAGCAGCTGCAACACTGATTCAGTGCTGCATCTTCCCTGATGTCTGTGTTGTGCAGCAGAGCACTGCTTGTGTTGGAGCTTCCCTGCTGAATGTCTCAAAGCTGCCTGTGCAATGCTGAATTTCTGGCAGTGCAGTCAGTTCTTATTGCAGAGCTCTTGCATGCATGGTGTCAGTATCCCTTTTCCTTCAATATTTGACATGTGGAATTCCAGCCTTTACAGAGTTTTGAAGAGTTGACTAGAAGACTTTTTGTTAATTGGGAAAAGTGGAATTGTTGTGTCTGGTAGGACGTCTGACTGGAGGCAGAGGGGTGTGTGTAAGATGTGATTCAGAGCACAGGAGGACAGATGTGGGTTGGCACAGGGGGCACAGCAAGGGGGCACACCCCGGGTGCACTGTGTGCCTCAGCACTGTTCCCTCCTCACAGATCTCCAGCACACACGGGCAGTGCTGCTCATGAGGCAGAAGGAGTACAAGTTGGCAGCTCTGAAAGCCAAGCAGCAAGGGGACCTGGAGAAAGCAAAGGAGTACATGAGGACAGGCAAGGTATGCACAGGGAAATCCTGAGTGCTGAATGTACCCTCTGCTGTACCCCCAGGCCCTGAGTGTCAGGTACTTACTGGGGCAGCTGGCCAGTCTTGGGCATACCTGAATAAATCTTGTTTTGGGTTTTTTCTGCATTAGAAATTTAATGTGGTCTTGGAAGCTTTGGACAGTGGACAGCCAATAGACCTCGAGAATATGCCTCCATCTCCTCAGGGTAAGGCTTGTCTTAAGGATAGCTTTTCAGAAGTCTCTCTGTGCTGTAATGGAATGATTCTGCATTTGATTGCAAAACTATAAAAAGAACTGAAGATGATTGGGGTCTGAGGCTTTCTGCATATTCACATTCTAATCAAGACCAGTGAAGAAAAATGAGTATCATTACTTACACTGAAGTTACTGTCTGAATTACTAGTTCAGATAAGTATTGATGGCTAATATTCCTGGTTTTGTAACTTTAGATAAAGAGTAGCCACTATTTGAAGTGGAAAAGAAAGAAGGATAATGGCACATTCTTAAATTTACTGTAATATTGATGGTGTTATGTGTTTCAACTGAAGTTTGTAACATCCAGATTAAGGGATTAAGGATGAGATTGCAGTGCAGTAAAGTCTAATTTTTAAAGCAAGTTACCAACACTAAAAATAGCTCACTCCTGGTAAGAGTGGGTTTGGGTGGTTTTAAATAGATACTGTACCCCCAACAATTAATACTTGGTCTGTGCAGCCCAGAGTTTTAAACAACTTACTTTAGTAGATTGTTTTATTCTAAGATACTAAATGACAAATTATTTCAGTAAATCACAAAATTCATGACACAGCTTATGAACTGATCATTAACTGATTTTTAAAGTGAGATTGGCCGTGGCACTGAGTGCCATGATCTGGTAAAGGGTCTGGAGTTGGACCAAGGGTTGGACTTGATGATCTCAATCGATCCTGTGATTCTATGAAATGGCATTACAGAGAAACATCACCCAGGACATAATTTGCCTTAAAAAGTGCAAGATTTTCACAGCGAATAATACTGTAGTTTTCTGTAATACCCACTGTTACACAATGCCAGAAACTGGAGTTTCTGAATAGGTGGTATTAGTAGTTTCTTCCCTTTTTCAGCACATCTTTTGTTACTAGGATATTTTAGTCAATTAGCAGCCTTGTTCTGCCAAGATACCAAGTTTTATTTTGAGGAGAGGATTCTTAGAATACTTGAACTGGTTTTCCTTTTTTTTTTACTTTCAAACAGCCCTAAGCTAAATTAAATCAGCATTTGGGGTTTTCTATTAAAGCATTTTCTCTGAAAAGTGGGAACCTTAGACCTAACTAGCCATGGAGATATTGTTTGGAAGCCTAAAAGCTTTCAGGAAGATGATGTGAGGAAATTGAAGGTTTTCTGAGTACCATGTGTTGACTCGCTGCTGTTGGAGCACACTGTGAAATTCCTGCTTTCCTTGCTTTGCAGACCTGGAGAGCTTAGGGAATCTACAAGATGCTTCCAAGCAAAAGGTACCACCTCGAGTGGGAAGTTCCCAGGATCTTGCAACAGCTGAACCTCAGACCCAGGAAACTTCAGGTAGGACTTTTGGATATCTCTTGCAAGTTATGAAAATAGTACATCTGGAAGGGCACTTGAAGGTTTGCCCTGTCCCAGTGAACTGCAGCAGGACTGAGTAAACCTGGATGATGTTTTTAGTGTTGTTTGCTGCTGATCCAATCTGAACTTTTGTTCTGGATCAGTAATGGAAGTTAATAAACTTCCTTGATGTTCATAGTGAAACTTTCCAGTGATGTTTTTGTCCCTGCAGAAGGGGAGAAGGGGAGGAGAAAAGGCAGCTTGTGTGTTCTGAAGTCTTGATGATCTGTCCTTTCACTGTGTGTGTTCCCAGGTTCCCTGCAGCAGCCCAGGACGGTGCTGGAGGCGCTGCAGCAGCGGCTGGACAAGTACCGGGCGGCGGCAGCGCAGGCCAGGGCGGGCGGCGACGAGCGCAAGGGCAGGATGCACGACAGGATTGCCAAGGTACAGCCAGAGGGGCACTGCTGGTGTCCAGCACAGCCATTTCCACTGCTGCTCTTGCTGAAGGCTTCTTCAGGGCTGAAATAATCTGTGCATTGTCCTGCTGTGTGTGAAAAGAGGTGCAGTAGGGAAGCTGGGAAGTGTTTGGAGGGAGGAAGAGACAATGCAGATATTGTAGCAAAATGCTGAGTTTTCTGCAGTGTTTGTGCTGCTTAAATACAAATGATTGCTAATTTATAGTCCACTCCACTTTGTCTTACTGATTGCAGCAATACCAGGATGCCATAAGAGCCCATAAGGCAGGGAGAAAAGTGAATTTTTCGGAGCTACCTGTTCCTCCTGGTAAGTGTGACCATAAAATGTCCTAATAATTTAAACTTTTGTATCCCTACTGGGCTCAGAAGGTGTTTGCAGATATTACCTCCTCATCCTGTGAGACAGCTCCTGCTTTTTCTCAGTGAGTAAGCTGGTCTTCCTATTTGATGGTATTGTGAAACTGCTTTTTAACGTGCTCCCAGACACTGACACTGCTGAATGTTCCTGCCTATTGGCTGCCTGTTTGATAGCATGGGAACTTAAAACTGGCACTATTTGAAAAGTTAAACAGCTTAAACATGAGCTGGTGCAGAAAAATGTTATTTGTCTACCCTCTGTTCCAGCCCTCCAGAGGAAAGATTAATCCTGGTTATATTGTCATCTTAATTTTACTGGAAGGAGATTTTGGGAAGTGAAAAAATTGCCTGATGTCCCCAGTTCTGTTGATTGCTATCAGGAGCCTCAGAATTCTGTATCTAATTATTATCTCCTTGCAACACCTGACAAATCAGATCAGTATTGCAGCAGTAGAAGTGGTCTACAGAGAAATGATGCCCACACTGGGGCAGAGGCAGGAACTGAGCCTGCTCCTTGAGACAGTCTTGTTTATCTTTTTCAGAACACAGAGTGCTGTGTCTGTAAAACTTTGGGCAAGGTCAGCTGTGAATGCTCTGCCCCTGATGTGCATGACACCATTTCTCCCCTAGGAAGTGTCTTTCCCTTTATCTTGTGCCTGTTGTGTTCTTCTACAAGATATGCTTAGCCCTGCAAAGCCGTGCCTGAATTCTTTAAGTTAGAGCAGACACAGACCTTGTGGTGTTCCTGTCGCTGTCAGACGCTGCAGTGGCAGCACTGCTGAGGTGGGAAGGTGGGCACTGCCAGCTCTGTCAGGCCATGGGCTGCTTTGCAGGTTCCCTACGTGAGAACTGTCCCTGAAAGGCAGTTTAGCATCTCTTGTTCTGGACTGTGATCTCTTTCTTGCTAAAGACCAGTTTCTGGAGGAGTGAGGAACTCTTTGTTTCCACCTCTGGAAATCTGGGGAACTCCTCCATTTCCTTACATGTTTTTCAGCCATCATGTAAGGGCTGTATGGTTTATATTGAAGGCAACTCTCAGGCAGCCACTGAAACAGCAGTGAATTACCATGGGCTGGCAGTGCCTTTCATTGCATCTGGGTGGTGACAGGCACCAGCCTTGGCCTCCGTGGGGACAGAAATGCTGCTGAGTAATGGATTGAATGCACAGGGGGCAGCAGCACAGACTTGTGCTGTCCCTGGAGCTGCCATCTCCAGGTTTAGAAGCAGTTTACTCATTATTTCTTAACATTTCTTATGAGACTGGCAACAAGAATACTTGCTACAGATTAAATGAGAGGAATCTTAAGAGACATTTTTTAGTAGGGACTCTGTGTCTCTGCTGTTTGAAGCTGACTAACCTGGTAATGTGGAAGTGAGAGTTACCTTCCATCATCAAGGCTTCCTCCCATCCCTAAAAGCATAATAAAACAATGAAAAGAATGATTCTTCATACACTTTGCATTTGACTGTTGTGATTCTGCCTTGCTTTGCAAGCTCTGCATTGCAGTAGCTTTTCAGCAGAGGCTGAGTGTGTTCCCCAGCTGCCAGCACTGGATTGTTCATTGCTCTGGGGTAGGGATGGTGTTCTGCTGGGCTCTCTACCTGCTAAGGTGAGGCAGCAGTGAGAGGGGGAAAATGAGACTAAGTTCTTTGCTGGTTCTGGGGACATCTTTAATGCTGAGGTCTTGAGGATGTGAGGTTCCTTGGCTGGCTGCCAGTTGCTAAACTTGGAAAAGTGCTCTGTTATTGCATCATTTTACTCTCATCCATTTAAGCCTGGGTATCTGTGAAAGATCTGACCTTAAGTCCACCACTAGATTTTATCTGGCAAGGCTTTGTGGCCTTGACCTGAGTCTGGTGACACTGAATTCCAAGATACATTAGCTAACAGGTATTTGGATAGAAATAGTTTTACAGCAAACAAGAAATATGGAAGACATAACTCAGGTCTTATGCAACTCTCTGCTTCTGTCTTCCTTCACAGGATTCCCCCCTCTCCCTGGTGTTGCACAGGATGGTGGCAGCACAATAGCTGCTGTTCTGGAAAGTGCCAGCAAACTGGCAAACATGGAGGAGGAGGATGAAGAGGAGGAGGTCAGTATTTGCTAGTAGGAGGTGTGGAAGTTTAAATGCTGTCCCTTGTGGTGTGCACCCGTGAGGCTGTTGGATTTCCTGGGAAGGCCACTGAGATGAAATACGTTGCCCAGAAGTCTGGAGAGTGCAGGATCTCAGGGGTAATTGCAGTTTGCATTGTATTGTAGGGGACACAGAGAGATGAGATGTTACCACAGTCAGTACCTACAGAGGCTGAGTCCAAGGTCTGGCTTGTGTGTGGGTTTGGAAATCCAAGCAGACCCTTCAGATCCCCACCACCCCTTTCTATTGTTGTAAAGTACTTAAGTCTGTACTTTTATCCTGCATCCCAGTAGCTTCTATGTTTGTTCTTCCCCAGGATGTTCAACACTTACTGCTTTTTGTTGGGCTGCACCAGCCTTTAGACTTTGGTTTGATTTCTTTCTCTCTCTGGATTTGGTTGGTGATTGTCCTTTCCCTTGGAGTAGCTTTTAATGGAGAGAATTCCTGGATGATTTTTTTCTGCATGCATCTGCTTTTTGCAAAATCACTGCCTTGTTGAACATCCCTTTTGTTCTGTCTGTAGTGGAGCTGTGATGCTTGCTTAGGTCAGCTACCTGCACAAGTTACAATTTGCTGTCTGGAATGTTACATTCTCCTCACAGGGAAACCAGAAGGCTGATACAGTGGTAACCACGGCTGTTGATGTCTGAGGTGCTGTCATTGGCTCTGGGGGAGATTTTTTGTGTTTAATATAAACCCCTTCTTCTTGTGCCAGAGTGAAGCCCTGCCCCAGGCCCCAGTGGCCAAGAAGCCTGCCCAGCTGCCCGGGAAGCCTACCCAGGTGGTGAAGCCCCTCCCTGCTGCAGCTCAGGAGAGCCCCCCAGAGCACCTGAAACCTGCATCACCCTCCCCCCTGCACAGGACAGAGCCCGTGGATCACCTCCCTCCAGCTGGTAAGGTGAAGGGATCACCATGCCCGGGGTTTGCTCTGGTTTATTTCCATACCCTGGTAAAAACTTTCTCAGTATAGTTTAGATGCAGCCTGTGTGTAGCATAGATTTCCTCTGACAGGAGCCTCACCGTGTGTGTCTGCTGCAGGGCAGACCAGACCAGCCATGCAGCTTTATTTCACAGAGACAGCATGTGTAATTATAAGGGTGATTGGGTTTTTAATTAATTTTGATGTAACAAGTGTATCGATTCATAATGTTTAACTCTGCTCACAGTTGAACTCTACACACATTCTCATTACAGGGGACAGGCTGCCAGTGTGAATTATTCATTGATCCAGTGGAGCTCCCCACATCAGACAGTGCTTCTGCCTGGTGCTCCATCCAGGGATCTCAGACTGGCAGTGCTTCACCAATCTGTCTGTTGATGAGGTCTCTGAGCAGTTTCCTGTACAAGATTGTACAGACAGTGGGGGACAGCCACCCCCTCCCAGTGGGATCTGGACACACACAGGCACTGCCCAGGCTCTTGCTGATGCCTGAGTGTAATGCCATGTGCCTGTTCTGCCCTGGCTGGTTCCCTCAGGATGAAGCAGAACTGCCCAGTTGGCTGATGCAGGTTCTTTTGCAGAGTGCAAGGGCTTTTTACAGTGCCACTGTGATTACCTCATAAATCTTCTCCCTAGAAAACTCCATTACTTGTTTTATAAAGACCACTAAAACATAGTAGTTGTCCATTTTGGCTTCAAAAATCTATGAATCCTCAGGAGTTTTCTGGCTTGTACAATTTTAGCTGACATACTAATCTCCTGAGTGCATTGCCCCAGGCTCATGCAGTGAAGGAATTGGTAATACCTGGTCTCTGGTGTTACAGTAATCCATCCTGGGTGTTTCAAGTATTCTAAAATAAGACTGGTATGTGCAATGAGATCCTGGACAGAGTCATCCCAACATGACTTTCCCAACAAAATGTCAGTGCTTTGCTCTTGAAAAGCTGTATTTCAAAGTGCATTGATGTTATCTATGTCCCCTCAATATTACAAAGTGCAGCTTACAGCTGTTAAATCCACTGTAAAAGTCCTGTCTTCTTCTCACTGGAGAGCGCAGAGTGTGGGCAGGTGTGGAGGGCAGTGGAGCAGTGGCACCGAAGGCCTATGCCAGGAAAGTCTGGGTGCTGAGATTGGTTGGATTAATGGCTTTGCTCAGTCCATTGCCCACAGATTTTCTTTGAAAATATCTGTGCTGTGTCTCAGCCTCCCAGAACACACTGGGCGGTTTGTATCAGGAGAACTGGGAAAAGTTCCCTTTTGTAATTAATTTGGTTCTGGCTGATTGGGCAAACTGCTCCCAGCAGCAGGACAGCTCCTGGCCCTTCTGCAAGGATGGGGATGGGTTGGTCATCACCTGCCAGCAGTGGCCAGGGGGTGTTTATTTGCTGAGACAGGCACCTCCTGCAAGGTTGTGCAGCTTGTTTTGTGCTCAGGAGCAGAGCACAGTGGGGAGAACACCAGAGTGCCTCTGGGAACAGCTGTAATCAGCTCATGCTGCACCTTCCCTGAGGAAAGGAGAGGCAGGATGCACTGACCTGGTGCTGTGTAAAGCAGCCTCACTTGTGTGAGTGTCCTCAATGTTTTGGGAAGGAAACAGGAGCCTCAGGAATTACTAAGGAACTAAGAGAGCAAGGAATTACAAACAAGCAGAGGTGTTATATCTGAGTGCGCCTGCACATTAGTTCATCTGGATTTTTTCTGACAGGGAAGAAATGAGTCCAGAAGATACCCATAATATTTGCTATTTTTAGAAGTTAGCATGGCAAGCTGAGGGTTTGAATTCAGCTTCTGTTTTGGACCAGCCAAGCTGTGCTGGAGTCTGTCTCCTGCCTGCAAATGAGGGGCTGTAATTACTCCTGTGGCACTTGGAAGACAGAGTGTTGGTGAAGGATGCTGTGATAGCAGGAAGGTTGTTTCTTTTGCTAATGCTTGAAATTGACGGTGTCCAAGAAACAATTAAATGCAGTAACGAAATGTCCTTACTTGATACCTGCCCTTCTACTGCCCTTTTCCTGGCTACAAACTGAGCATGAGAGAAATCTGTGTCAGAGGCATTGGCAGTGCCAGATGAGTGAGCGTTCCTGTACAACTGTTTTTCAGTGAGGGAACAGCTGGAATTTCTGGAGAACAGGAAGAAGCAGTACCTGAAGGCAGCCATCAAAGCAAAGAAGGAAAACAACCTGGAACAGGCAAAGACATATCTCAGAACAGCAAAGGGCCTTGACCTAAAGATTGAGCAGGCCAAAGGTGGCAAACCCGTTGACATTTCCAAGGTCAGTAGCACTGGTGATATTCCACTTCGTGTCACATTCCTGGAAGTCCTAAGTGCTCACTTTTCCCTGTAAGGGCTCTGGAACGTGGTGTTCTTGTGTTGCAGCTCCCATCACCCCCTACAGATGATGAGGGAGATTTTATCTTTGTGCACCATGAAGATGTCAGGCTGTCCCAGAAAGCAGATGAAGTATATGCACAGCTTGTAAAATTGCTGAAGGACCAACATGAGGTGACCATTTTATCTTTTTTTAGAAGTGTTGTGGGGTTTCTTTTGTACGTTTCTCTGGGCTTTATTAATATTATAATCCCATCTGTGGGTTCTTTTGTTTTTCTTTGAAAATACTTTTGATTTTGTGTGTCCTAGAAAGAATTTTCAGCCTTGGATTCTCTATTATTTGAAGGCAGAGGGTGTGCCTGAAGCCTTGGGACTATCAAATGATCACTATTAAATATGAGCACTCAAGTTTGAAAATAGTTTTTTGGATGATTAGGCCTTGGGTGAACCTCATGCCTACAAATCAAGTGATTAAAAAGTAATAGGGAGAAGAGGTTAAAGAAATGCTGTGCTTAGCTTTGGGCTTGAAGGAGAGGATGGTGGGTATTGTTGAGTGACTTCGGAAAACCCTTGGCTTTTCATAAATGAGATTGTCATCAACTTCAAACCTTCCTGCCAGTCATGGGTCTGTGTGAGGGTCACTGAGTGCCTCAGTGTTTGTCTGTGTTTGTGTTCTCAGAGGTGTTTGCAGTACTCCAGGCAGTTCATGCACCTGGGAAACGTGGCAGAAACAACTCGGTAAGCCCCAGAGCCTCCTTTTAGTCACCCCACTGTGCCATCCCAGGCTGGCCTGACCCCCAGAGGATGCTGGGGTGGGGTTGGGTTGGAGAGCCCCTCCTTGTGGGAAAGGGTCAGTAACAGTGACTCCTGCACCTCCAGGTTGCTCTCAGAGCTCTGGTCCTGGGTTACTCTGTGGCAGGACGCTGTTCAGTGGCCCAGTGTGTGTGTAGCTTTTTTATTGGGTTTTTCCCCCTTTCCGTAGGTTTGAGAAACTGGCACAAGGCTGTAAAAAGGATATGGAGATTCTACAGCTTGCACGAGCACAGGGAATGGATCCTCCAAGCCATCACTTTGAGGAAAGAACCTTTAAAATGATAAGGTGTGGAAAACCAAAAGGATTTCTCAGGCAGACTGGAATGACTTTTCTGGTCTTTGCCCCTTGTTTAGGGAATTGTGGGCTTCAGCAAACTTGGGTGGCACTCAGAGTTAGGCTCAGCATTCCTGAAAGGATACTGAACAACTTAAATACAAAGAAGTTGTTCTCTAACTTCTCTTGTGGGTTCTTTTGTTTCCAAAACACCTCCAGCCTCATCTCTTACATTCTGTTATTTCAGCCCCTCCTCCTTCCTCTGTATTTCTCCCTCAGTCCTGTTGCCTTTCATCCTTGTTGCTGGCATGCCTCAGACATGCCTTCAGCTCTGTGCTCTTTCCTTGCCCTGTTGTACTTTAAGATCTCTGTAGGGATGCACTGTTGAAAAAGATTTGCCAGGTACCTGTGTCACCCTGGTCTGGCAGTGGATCAGGTGGTGGTGGGATCACCACTGGGATGAATATGCTTTTTTGTCTTTATTTTTTTTCCACAGGATATTTTCTGAGCTCAACAGCACAGAAATGCACCTTCTTATTGTCAGGGGAATAAACCTACCAGCTCCTCCAGGTGTGTACTCCAAAGGGCATGGGGGCTTTTTCCTCTGAGGAGGTGAGGAAAGTGGTGGGGAATGAGATTTCTCTATTCTGAAGGCACTTCAGGAGTCAAGACCTTTGTAGCCAGCACTTACCAAAAGAAAATAACCAGGTTTTGGGCTCAAGGCCCCCCAGAGACCTTTAAACAGTATTTTAAAAAGCAGACAGATGAATGAAGAGAGTGTGGGTTCCATCTGGAGAGAGGGAAGAACTTCAAACTGTGCTGGCTTCACTCATAACTGGGTCATAGTTTGTTTCCCATTCATCTTCCATTTCGTTCTGAGTGCCTACCTTAAGCTTGCACCACCTTGGTGTGTACTGACCATTCAATAGACAGGATCCTGTCAGTGGTACTGCCTTTAGTCCCTTGTTCCTGGGAGCTGGGAAACCCTCTGTGCTAGACTGTCTCAGGACCAGCAGCAGCATAAAGCAAAGCAGGTGTTCAGCTTTGGGTGCCACCTCTGTGGGGTTGGGGTTGATGGGTGTGTTTTTCAGTTACCAAGAGACAGGTCGTGAGTCCTGGTGGAAATGAGTTGTGTTCTTGAGATCCTGCTCAGCATTCCACATGCCATGACAGTCCCTGTATTGGCTGTTTGGGTTGGCTTTGTCTCCTCCAGGTGTGTCTCCCAGAGATCTGGATGCCTTTGTGAAGTTTGAATTTCAGTACCCGAGTGCGGTGAGTGTGTCCTGCCTCCTCTGCTCCCCACCCCAGGAAAGGGAAGACACTTCTAGGCATCCTGCCTGGAATTACCTTTAAAACAGACTGATTTTTCTGAGAAACAGAACTGCTGATCTGTTGCTGCAGATGATGCTGTAGGGCAGTGGGGCCACCTTAGGTGTGATGTGCCTGAGCCCCTTCTAAAGGCATTGCTTTGGGACATCTCTATAATTACAGAAAAGGATTGAAAGAGTTTTTGTCATCAGATAAAAGCATGTGGCTCCTGGGTATTTAATTAGCAAACCTGTGTGTGAGTATCTGGAGGAAGGACTTGGGCCATACAAGTGTATTGGCCTTACTAATTAATGCTTTTGTGGATGTGCATGTATAGAAGAAATAGGATACACATAAATATCACTGCTTTCCTTGGGATTCCCCCGTGTCTTCCTTTCACCTTTGAAAGCAGGCTCTGCTCTGAAAAATACTCAACCCTTAGAGCTGGGAGGGTGCCTGAGGAGGGGCTGACTGATCCTGCTGCCAGTACAAGCTGGGGCTTTGCTGTGTAGTGCAAAACCAAACCTTGCTCTTACAGGACTAATGCTTAGCTCTGGGAGAGTGCAGAGCCAAGATTTTTACCTCCTAATAAATTTTGCAGTAGTTCCACTAAAATAAATTCAATTATCTTTGGGAAATCCATGATTGTCAGACCAGGTTTGTGTTTCAGCTTGAGTTACACGAAGCCTTAATGAAGGAGTCACCCCATTAGGGTGGCTGGAAACAGAATTGGTCTGTGTGAATAATCTTCTGTGAAATAAGTAGGAACCAGCACAGTTGCTTTTAATATTTTTCCTTTGTTTAAAGAAAAGCCAGATCTCTCCTGCTTAGCCAAGAGCCAAACACAGCACCTTTCTCCTTCGTAGCTGAACTCAGTTTTGCAAAGCAGCTGCAATAATTGGGTCACATTGTCCTTGCTCATTCCCCAGAGATTGAGTTTGTGCTCTGCTTTAGGTTAAAAGTTAATTCATTTTGGTGGCAGATTGATTGTCAGGCAAAATAATAGTAGGGCAATTCCCTGAATGATTTGTGCTGAATTCCTTGTGCAGCTCACTATTCCAGCTAATGCAATAGGGACAGAGTTACAGTGTCGTGGAACCTGCAGTTTGTCACAGAGTGTCACAGCCACACTGCACTGGATGGACTGGGACTGTTCAGCTTATCTGGGGCTCTTGTATTTAATGTTTTGGCTTATTCTTTATCTAGTGGTACACTTGTTACCACAATGACACCCAAGACTTTTAGTCTTGAATGTACCATGACTCTTCTTATCATTCAGATAACCCCCTAAAACCTCACATTTCTTGTATAGGCATGAAGTAGAGCTGGCAATAAAAATGGTCACTATTCTGTATTTTGGAACAACATCTGATGGATTTACTTAATGTGTGTCTCTTTTTTAATAGGAACAACCTCAGAAGAGTAAAACACCTGTAATTAATAATAACAATTCTCCAGGTGAGTACTTTTTCTTGGAACAGTGGGAGAATCATTGCCTATCAAGGATCTCTGGAGAGTACAGGGCCGAGGGCTTCCCACCACCTTTGTTCTTCTTTCTTCTGGAAGGGTTTGTGGGGTGAAGTCGCCCTGCACTGGCAGTTTCCTCACTCTCATCCCAGCATTGGTGGTGGTTACTGTGTCATGGGTTAGTGAAATCATGGAGTTACCAGTCATGCTCCAGCCTTTGCTGTCAACCCTGCTGGCAGATGGGCCAGATAAATAAATTTTCTTTATTAAAGAAGTTTAATGATTAATTTTAATATCTCCATGGATCAGGTGTTCTTCAGTCAGATTTGGTGTCCCATGAGGTTGCCAGTTCTGTCCTGATTTTGGCTGAGCAGTTGATGTTCCCAAACCTGTCAAAGCATCATTACAGAAGGAGATGATTTCTTTTTTAAGACAGGATGTCTTAAACCAACAAAAGTACTTCCTTTGCACCTTTTGACAAATCCCCCTCTGGCCTAGCCATGGAGTGCAGGTGTTAGAGTCATCCTGCATTTTAGAATTCATCATATTGCACTCTGCAGTTGGGTTTATTGCTATATTGTTTTTCTCCAATTCTTGCAGTGAGGTACCAAAGCAACTGTGAATTCAGTATCCAGATGACTAGTTATGATTTTATCTCAAGAGGGATACATACATAGATATATATCCTTTGAGTTTGCATGTATGTTCTGTTCAGATTAGAGGTGCTGAAGCTCTGAGAGCTCTTCAGGAGCACACTTTGCCCTGCAGTGTTTGAGGTTCCCAGGCTGGCAGGCACAGAGGGTTGTTCCTGGGGAGCAGAGCAGATAAATCTTGGAGCAGTAGTTCAATCTTGTGAACCTTTCTGATCAAAAGGTATCCTGTGGCACAGTTCTTGCCACACTCATTAATGCATCTGGTGCTGAAACAGGATTAATTACATTATCCAAACACCCCTTCCCAGTCATTCCAGCCCTTCTAGTCTATTTCCTTATTATTCTGTCCCTTTTTTCTTAGCCACAGACACTCTGTTTTTGCTGACAGACATCAGCTGTGGCTCTGCAGTAACTGGCTGTAGGGTGTGGTGCCAGGTGAGCTGTGGCACAGGGACACACCTGGGCAATGGCTGGAAGAGCCTCCGGAGGGGAGTCCCTCTGGGTGTGAAGTGTCTCCCACAGATGGGCCAAACTGAGACAGGAGTCTGAGGGGTGACAGAGCACTGCACATTCCCAGCTTGCTTCCCTCTCCCTTTCCTGCAGAGTACAACCAGCTGTTCAAGCTGAACATCAACCGCAATCACCGCGGCTTCCGGAGAGCCATTCGCTCCAAAGGGATTAAATTCGAAGTGTTCCATAAAGGGTAAGTCCATGGTTTGCTTCCCCCTCCCTGCACTCCAGGAACAGCTGGAAGGAGTGTTGGAGCTGAAATTGGTGAAGCACAGTCTTCAAGCTGGCAGTGAAGAGCTGGTTGGTTCTCATGTCTGAGAACTTCAAACTGTGCCTGATTTCTGCAGCTTCCCATGGGGTGAAACAAAGGCACAGGTTCAGGGGAGCTGAGTCATAACTGACAGATCAGTTGGGATTGGTGTGTTAAGAGGAATTGATGAGATGGAGAAGGCAATGATTTACTTCAGTGTGATGATTCTTACCCAGTTTGGTTGTAGAGATCAGGACCTGAAAGTGTAAATATCCTGTGGGTAACTGCAGAACTCTGAAATGCAAGTGCAGCAAAACCTGACCAGCCGTGAGCAGGTGCCAGGTGATGGCAGAACCAGAGTTCTGGGTTTGTACATCCATTCATTGGATCTTGCCATGTTACCAAGCTGTTAGACTGGCTGGAGAGAGACAGACTGCCCTCAGCTCAGGGAGCAGGATGGATGTTAACAATTGATAGCTCAGGGAAATCATCCTTTGTGCAGGCTCATACCTGAGCTACTCCCCAATCCCTGAGCTGGTTGTGGCCCATGACTGGGCTGGGACAAGATAACCTGGGTTTGTCTCAGTGGCTCTTTGTGCTGTCCTCTGTTTCTGGGCCATGCAGAAATGATCTCTAGGTTCTCCAAGATGGTTTTGAAGCTGTAGATGCTTTTATTTGTCAGCTGAAGTCCCACTGTTTTACTCCAGACCATCCCTTTGCAACTCTGTTGAAGCACAAGCTGATTTTCTTGCTCTTCTTTCCCGTCAGTCCTGACTGCTCTGTGTTAAGGATCTCTTTTGCACAGAGCTGTGAAGTGTTTACATTTGTGTAAAATGTTTTTTTAATTACCTTTCCTCAGTTATCTCCTCAGGAGAAAGGAGGGGATGATGTGATCCAGGCTCTGTTCTAAGGACTTTCTGCTCCCTGCCTTTCTCTAAGACTACAAATGAGGAGTACTTCCAAAACTGCTTCTGTAGCTGTTGGAGCTCTGGGGGTCTCTGATAGCTCTTTGACCATCTCCCAAGAATTATTTTTGCTCAGTGAGCAGGTCATATATATTAAACTTCAGTTTAACAACACTTTCAAGTAAAAACCCAGCAATGTATTTTTCCAAAGGAGAAGTCTCTCCTTGAGCCTCTCCTAAAAACTTCAGAAGATAAAAGAAGATTTCCCTAGAGCTGTTTCTGAAGCCATAGCCTGGAGCAAGTTCTCATCCTCCACTTTAAAGCCCCTGGAACTGATCAGGGATGAACCAGTCTTTATTGTTTCTTGAATCATAAAGAGAAAAAATCCTTTAAAAAAAATCAGCAGGAATTGCTGATTCCTTAAGTTTTGAGCAAAGTGCCCCACACACTACAGTACAATTATGTAATTCCTTACTTGAAGGTGCTTGTGAAGTAAAGGAAGTGTTGATTTAGCACATGAGCTCATAAAGTCTGAACTGCTCTAAATGATTTTGTGAGTCAGCTGTAGCCTCATCCATGGAGAGTCTCAACCTCTGCTGCCACCAGTGATGTGACCACGAGGCTCCATGTAACAATGTCTGGAGTCTCCATTTTTGTATGTCAAGTCTTGCTTGAAAATATCCCAACATCTCTTAATGATAATAGGAAGAGGGGTGGATGTTTTGGGGTTGGGGGGGGGGTTATTCGTTGATTGGTTTGCTTGTTTTCTGCCTAAATGAGTAACAGGAAAGGGAACCTTCTGGATTCTTGGCAGATTTTCTGCCTAAAGCACAGCAGGCATGGCCAGTTATACAGTTTGATGGTTTATCAGACCTTTTGGAGGCTGAATCAGGGCAATGCTGTGTGTAGGTAAAGAAATCCTGTGCTCTGAGCTGAGCTCTGTAGTCTGAGCTGTTGCCTTTGGGAGGAGTTTCTCTGGATTAGGGTTGTACCTGTCTCTGCTCAGGGAAAGATTGATTGATTGCTGATTAAACTGTTAAATAGAAGAGACTGTAGCAGGGAGAAGCTGATTGTTTTCCTTGCAGGATAAAAATGCTTCTGTGTTTAACCTCAGCAGACTGAGATTCTAAAATGATAGTTTTTAACTAAAACTACCAGTATGAAGGTGAATCAAAACAATAGCAGAAATGTTCCTACTTGCAGAAGTTGTTTTGATTTACCAAGATGAAACAGAGTGATTCATGAGGCTTTCCTAGAAGTGGTTTGCCAAAAGCAGCAAGTGCCTGTGAAATGTTTGTTTGCTGAGAGATGCAGCTTCCTTGGGAAGTGCTTCAGCCAGTGCCATGAACAGCCCTGTCCTGGCTGCTGGGCTCCTCCTCTCTGGCTCCCTGTGCAGGGGCAGAGGCTGCTGCCACTCCACGTGCTGGGTTAGTCGTTGTATTTCACTGCTCTCCTCATCTTTAACCTGGTTTCAGAGTAACAAATGAGTACTCTCTTCTCTTGTGCCTTGTACTTGGTGTGTTAAGGGTTTGCCTCTTGCCCCTCACGTGGTGTGTGGCATGTCCTGCCCAGCTCTCCTGGATGTGGGCATGGAGCAAGCGGTGATGAGCTCTGGGATTGCTGTCTCTTGAGCTCACTTAAGGAAGGTTTCTTTGGCACAGGTCCTTTTTCAGGAGTGACAAGCAGGTGGGGACAGCACACTTGAAACTGGAAAAGCTGGAATCAGAATGTGAAGTTAGAGAGATCATCGAGGTATGTTTTCAGTGAGGTGTGTTCTACTTAACATTTTAACACAAAGGGGAAATGAGTCTTTGGATCACTGTGTGTGTGCAGTGGGCAGTTTTGTATCAGCTGTGTTTGGTACCTGTTCTGGGATGTGGGGGGACCTCTCTGCTGAGTTACAATCTGCAGCTGTGACACCTCCCAGCGCTGCACTCACCTGCAGGTGAGCTCTGTCACCTCCGGGTGCTGGGCAGACAGTCAGTGTTGCCTGAGGCTCTGCAGTCTGACACTGTAATTCACATGTGCACTAACTGCTCCTCTGTTTGTGGCTCTCCCAGATTTTTGATGGCAGGAAGCCCACTGGAGGGAAACTGGAGGTGAAAGTGAGACTCAGGGAGCCCCTCAGTGGTCAAGATCTTCAAACAGTTACAGAAAACTGGCTGGTCCTGGAGCATTAGTTCTGCCTGAGGTACAAACGCTGCTGTGAATGTGGGCTGGGCTGGGCTGGGCTGGGCTGGGCTTCAGGTGAACTCTGCTTGAGTATAATGTCTCCTGTTGCCATTGACCTTATTACTCAGCTCTGCCTGCAATACCTTCCTCTCTACATTTGGGGGGGGGGAGGTGACATAATTTCATAAAATGAGGTTACAGAATCTGTGATTAGTTTGTATCTCAGAGATGTTATTTCACTTGAAATACAGGGACAGCTTCTGGTGTCACCTTTACTTGGAATAATATTTAGAAAATGAGATTGATGAGTGATCCATCTTCCTTTGCTTGATCTCCTGAGGCCTCTGTGCTCCGTCTTCCTTAGCACATTATTTTGTTTTGTGTTTATAAGTGGCAGTTCAGTGAATATCCATCAGCTCCAGGGTGACATCAGCTGTTAGCCACAGCATTGCTTCCAAATGCTGTCAGACTGTACATGTTGGGAGGTCTCCTTTCAGTGCAGGAGTGTGAGTTTGGGCACCAAAGGGACTGTTTTAGTGGAGAGGGGTCAGGAAGGTCCTGTGAGCTCAGGCAGCTGAGGGACCTGTTACCTGAAGTAACAACCTGGACTTGTGCCAAAGCACTTTCCAGCACTGGAGCTTAATCATTTTGCTCCATTGATTTTTCTAGTTGACCATCTAGAACCTTCATGTCAGCATTTTACATGGAATGTCACCTTGGGCTGTGACCATCTGTTCTGTACTGCAGCAGCTCCTTCTGATGGGTTTTGTGTGGTCCTTCCCCCAGATCCACTGGAATGTCGGAAGCCGTGGGCTGCAGGAACGTGGAAGATGCTGCTAGCTGCAAGCACCAAAGATGTTCAAGAATGCACTACTGAACCTAATGTCTATTTTGGTAACAGCCACAGTGCTTATTAATACCTTGAGGCAAACGGGAGGCTCTGGGAATGTGCTGCTGCAGGGTTGGGACCAGTCTACACAAAATAGACAGAGTTGCCTTAACATGGGACTACTCATGTAGCACCAGGACGAATGTTACATTTACTATGCAGAGTGCAGGGAGAGGTTCAGCCCCTTCAGAATTCCCTGAGGCAGTGCAAGAGGTTTTTGGTCAAGTCACAGGTAAGGCCTTCACCAGAATTCCCCTTCCCAAGTGTGTGAGCAGCTGGCATGGTTCAGTGAACAGTCTGCTACTGCTTCTTCTGTTCTCTCCAGGCCTCTTTGGGCTGTGGGCTCCTTTTTTGTTTCCTGGGACAGAGGAAAGCTCTCAGGCAGTGACCTGGGGGTGTGAGTCCCTCCTCTGGGCACGCCCTTGGCACATGGGGCTCCTTGGCAGCAGGTGTTTACAGACCCACATTTTGTTCTGCTATGCTTGCTGCACTGCTTGTTCAGCACAGAAGGGTACTGTGCCTTCATCCTTTAGTTTGTTGGGGGTTTAATTTAAAAAAGAAGAAAAAAAAGGTACACTAGATTCTGCTGCTTCCCAAATGTTCCTTGTATTTTTACAGGAATAGGCTTTTACAATTCTTCCAGGTGATGGGAAAAATAGTCACTCTTTGTCATGTAGAAAACTGGATCATGACTTATTTTCAGGAGAGCTTTTGATCAGCAGCACACGACAAGTGGTACTAAATCTGTTTGTGTTTTTAAATCTCTGTGAGTGAACAGAAACCAGGGATCTCCCAGGGTGGGATGTGCCTGTGCCAGGGAGCTGAGTACTCTTGCCCAGAGGGTTGGGGAGGCGGGACAGAGGTCCAGACAGGCCAGGCAGCGCTGCCTCTGCCTCCCTGAGCAGATGAAGACAATACAGTGTTTAGTTTTTAATTTCAATAAATTTAATATACAAAACTACATGTTGAAAATAAAAATATAATATGCAGTTTTTTGCAGTGTTAACTAACTGAATTTTAAAAGTACAATTTTTTTCTAAACAAGTACTCATTTCTTAACAACATGGTAATTAAGGTCATTTCAAAGGCTATGGTTGAAGCAAACATGTCAGTCACCAGTTGATAGTGTTTTGCACAAACATAATCCAAACCTAAAAGACTTCTGGGGCAAAGGAAGAGAAGATAAACATTTTCACCTCTTTTACTGCATTATTAAGCATAACAATGCAACTCAAGTGACTGGGAAGCCGCTGCTGTGGCAAAGCTGCAGTGCAGGCTGGAGGAGGAAGATCATCACTGAGTTTATGGAATGCTCTTCCAGGGGCTGGATGGTGCCTGCTCCGAGCAGTGCCGTGTCCCAGGGTGCACACCCATGTGCCCTCAGCCCAGGGGGCTGCACAGACACCTCGGCAGGAGCCATGGGGGGCCACAGCTTAGGCTTTGGCCAGCAGGAACCAGCAATTAGCTGCATTAAGCCACCTTCTCCCGAAGGCCAGAGGTAAGACTTCCCTGGGATGGAGCATCCTTTCCAATGTGGGAGTGTGCTACCTCTTGCTGGCCAGCTTCTGTTTGTGGAATTGGGCCCAGTTCCCTGGCCTGCCTTCACCAAGGGCTGGGTGGTGCCAGCTCTAATTTGGAACACTGGATTTGTCAGACTTTGTTTTTTTAAAAAGTAGCCATTTATTCCCAAATGCACTGTGTGCAGGCACTGGCTGCCTTTCCATGAAATGCATCATTATATGCAGTTCCCTTTTCTTGCCCAGCCACTGGGTTATTCCTTTAAAAAGCAGAGCCTCAGCCTCCCAGTGGCCTTGCACTCCCCTTTCCCTGGGAAAGGACACTGGTGTTACAGCACAATCCTGAAGGGACGGCGAGTAGGGACCAGGCAATGTCTGACATACCGTAAATGTTCACCCTAAATTAGCACCTCTCTTCCCAAATTAATTATCTCTGCAGACAGGAGGAGAAACCTTCACCCCTCTTCCTGGGAGGGACTCAAAAGAGCTGCTTTATGTGACTATGGCTGAACAAACCAAACCCCTTCTGCTTACAGCTCTTCCCACTGGTTAGCAGCTTTCCATGGAGACAGTAAGAACATGGAACCACATTTGCTCTGGCTGATGCTCCATTCCAGCTCCTTACTGCCCTGGCAGACATCAGCAGCTGCTTTCCTTCCCAAAGCCCAAGAGCACTGGGCCGAGTGCAGGTGTTCAGAGCTGCCCACAAAGCCTTTTTCAGCAGAACATGCAGGAACAGCCACTCTACACTGTTGCACAGGTAAGCTGTGACAGGGGCTGCAGGATGAGGTGTGAGCTGGGATGCAGGACAAGGCGTCACACTACTGGAACAGCAGGGAGGGGACACAGCTGCCCCAGGTGGGGCTTGGCGTCAGAAAGCAGGACCTACTTGGGGAGAGGAACGAGATATAACTGCACTTTAGGGCTGATGTTTCCTCTGCTTCATACAGATTGGTAAAGTACAGAAGAGCAGAGTTGTTCTAGGAGAATACAGAAACCTGCCAAGGTGATGGACTTGTATGGTAACTAGAGGAACAAAGTAACCCAGCCTACTCCACACACACAACTGCAGGTCATGGAACCTGGGGAGAGATGCCTGCCTTCCTGCTCCTCTGGACACAGACAGATGGAGTTGTGGCTGGGGAACCTTTCCATAGCTCTCAAGGGCTTCTCCAAATGTATTTCAACCAATAATTTGGTTAAAATAATGTAAACGTTACTGTTCAATGTCTACAGCACACGCAAGGCCGTTGTGATGAGGTCAGAATGGAGGGCTGGACTGTTGGTTCTCACATGGCCATCTACAAACAGTACAAGGTTGGAGTTTCACTTTTTATTTATGCCCCAGTGATCTTTGCACCCTTTTGAGCATCGAGAGTACAGGACTGTAAGTCTTTAAACATGAGCATTTTTCTAAACAGTAACAGAAGTGGATTAGCTGCAAGGATAGCATAGCCATGTTGTAGTATAGAAGCTGCCCTGATCCTCTGGTTGTTGACAATGCATAGAAGATTTAGAATTATGGAACAACTGTCCCTCCCCCTCCCCCCCTTCCCCAATAGTGTTAACAAAAGCTTAATTTTCCAGTTTTAAAGTGCAAATGATTCAGATACAACTGCTGCTGGAACAGGTCTGAACAGAAAATGAAGTCCTCTTATGAGATGTTTTCCAGAATATAAAAGATGAGCTCCATTATGACTGGCCCCTCACTCAACTGACAGGCCCCTCCATGAATTACTGGCACTAAGGCACTGTCCAGGTCATTCATGTATTGAGAGGGCAGTGGCTGTCCATTGCTCCCAGCTTGGTAACCAACCTAAAAAATACAAAGCAAGAGTGGGTTTTGTGGAGAACAGGCTGTGAGTCAATGGGCAGGGAGGGAGGAGCAGCTGTGGCCTCTGCCCATGGAAGGTGGTGCTTGAACTGGACATCACAGGCACTAAAGCAGCTTTTCCACTTGTTTTTACACTTCTCTCTGTTCCCAGCGGCTGCTTGGGCAAAAGGACCCTCTTTTTCCTACTGCTTTGCCAAAGCAGCTCCTTGGAGCAGCAGGGCCTGCACACCCAGCATTACCAGATCAGGCTGTGCAGGATTTAGGAGCTGGGTGACACTAAGCCCAGCCCAGCATTCCAGGGCTCTCCTCGCAGCTCTGGCTGTGGAACCCTTGAGGGGACCTTCCAAGTGTTCCTCAATGGCCTCAAATGCAGTGTGGGATTTTTAGGAGCAGCCAACTTGTGAGCAATGGTTTGTGCTCACAGAGAGTTTAATACACTCCTGTCTGGTGAAAAGGCCACTGCAGAGCCTTCTCAGAGCACAGAGCAGGTGCTGCTCGTGCCATATGGGGGCAAAGCCTGTGTTAATTCAGGCTGGGCATTGGCTTTCCTGCTCCAACAGATGTCCCAAAACACCAAACACCACGTGATTAGCATCTGGTACGGTACTTCAACAGTCAGGTTAAAGTGTTGTATTCCCTTTTGGGAATGAACAAGGGAACAGCCCCCCAGTAAAACCAGAACTATTCCAGAACTTACTTGGTCCGAGTCCAGAGTGACACGCAGACCTAGCTTAGTCATTCCATCTTCTTTCAGCAGTTTCAGGTGAGGACACAGAGCCAGACAGAAAGCCTTGGCCACGTTTTCAGTCAGTCTGCTGTGATCAGCTGGGTCACTCAGACCATTGTGTTGCTCATCATTTTCCAGAAAAAACACCTGAAGGGAAGAATTAAGACATAACACTTGGTTCTTCTAGAAAACTGGGGTTACTGAAATGTTATTTAAACTTTTACAAATGAAGACCTACAGAAGAGCTGTTCAGGGAAGACCAGCAAAAGCCCCTGAACACAAGCCACCTTAGGGGGAACAAATAAAAAATTTCAGAATATTTAAATAGTACTTCCTCTGAAACCTCTCAGATCTGGTCAAAAGCTTCACTATGTATTGCATGAACTTTTAGTAAAAAACTGCTTTTAATCAGATGCTATTTCAGAAAAGTTAGATTTTTAGTAGAAGCCTGAAGAGCTGTGGTAGTGTTGTCACTGAACTTTGTTGAGCCCACTTGGCCTGGGAAAAAAAGGTGGCAAGCTGCAGAGTGAAACACTTGAAGAAATACTCTGACATCAGCATTTGTGTGCTGGCAGAGTCACAGATACCATCAGCTGTGCAAGCATTTTGAGTGATTGATGGCACAGCACTTTCATTTTAACATGAACCGTTTCAGAGAAAGTGGCTCGAAATAACATTTCTTAAAAACAATTTATATTAAGATTTGTCTCTGTGTGAAAAGGCAGCTTTTAACTCGAACTGTTCCCTTGTGTACACAGTCAGCAAGTGCTGGTCTGATCCCCCCTATTCCAACCCCTGGGAGCAGAGGTGGCCAGTGCAGTGCAGGCTGGGACAGCAGCAGGGGCAGGATGTTGTGTCCTGCAGGATTGCAGCTGCAGCTTCCCTCGCTGCAGGAGAGCACTGCAGGCTTGTTCTGAAGCATCTGCTGCTTCCACCGTGAGCTGGGTGAGCAGGATGAAGGCACAGCAGGCTGGAGGAGAGCAGGCTTGAGGCAGAACAGGCTGTGGCTGCAGCCCCAGTTCTTGTTGGCTCCTGTGCAAGGAGTATGACAGACTCACCTCTGTCCACCGAATGACCTTCCCGTTGGCCTTGTACTCTGAGCCATGGAATATCTTCACGCTGGTTATGGATTCCATGGATTTGCCATCGATGGGGCTCACAACGCTGCCAAAGGGAGGCGGAAGGGTCAGTTCCCTCTGCAGCAAACAACTACCTTGGCATCAGGCAGCCCCTGCCCGGAGTCACGTGCACAGACCAGGTGCAGGAAGGGCCTTCCTGCACGTTTCCAGCAAAGCTGCTCTGCAGAGCTGAGAGCCTGGGAGGTGCACCCACAGTAATGAGGGGTTTCCTACAAACTGGATTCCGGTTCCTCTGTAAACTCTTGTAGGCCAACACCTGAAACACGACTTGCACAGCCCAGGATTTGGTTACAGAACCCAACACTGAGCTGGAGAGCCTGAAACTAAAGAAATACCCTTTCTAGGTGCTGAGTCCTTAAATATCAAATCCATGCCAACAAGCACTTTAGTGACATAAATACTGAAGCTGCCAAATCCACCTTTCTTTTGGCTTAACTAAAGTGTCCAAAGATACTGTTGATGTTCAGCAATTTTATTTCCAGCTCTACTTAATGCAAACTAAGCACCACGAGAGCAAAGTGACCACAGTGTGCAGGGTTCAGCACTGAGTGCTGGACACAGATTAGTGGTTTCCAATAACTGGATACTGGCAATGGCAAAAAATCCATAGCATTGCCAATTTTCTAAATTGATGCCCCAAAGCTCTGGTATCTCAATTCCATTTTCATGACAATTAATTGCATCTTATCACTCAAAATAGAGGCAGAGACTTTTAATTCCTATTGATCTGAAGACTGATAAGATCAATTAAAATTTTTAACAGAATCAGTCACCCATGTCAAGTGACTGCTCCTCTACTTACCCCTTACTGAAGTTTTTGTCATCTTCTACCCACTGAATATGAACGTGTTCCTGAGGGTCTTCAGCATCTACTTTGCCACAGGTGATGGTGAAGTCTTTCATCTCTCTCAAGGCCTGCCTCAAAGAGTCCATGTTCTCAGCAGTTATCTGGACCATCACTCCATCTGGGGAACCAAGAAATCCTCATAAGCCAAGACAAGCCACACCAAACAGAGCCTATATAGAAAAAAAATAAACATCCTTCCTCTGTTGGCAACACAAGGGTTTAATGTTTAAGCAGCATGGGCAGCAATGCTATCAATGTAGGACTGTTTCTGAACTCCCATCTTACCAGAAGGCAGCACTGCTGCGTGCTGACTGAGGAAGCACCAGGCAGGGAGAGGCAGCTACGGAACTCAGCCAGAGAAGGCCACATGAGTTATTCCAAACTGGCCCCTGCTCTAGGCCACCCTCAGTAACCTCATGTGCCTCTCCTCCGGTGGCACTGGAAGCAGCATTCCAGCAGGGACAATAATTGAGAAGTCAGTGGCAAAAGATACAGAATTTGTATTCACAGAATTACTGAGGTGGAAAAAGACCTCTAAGATCATCGAGTCCAACCATTAATCCAGCACAGCCGTGTTCACCACTCACCTGTGCCCCCGGTGTAAATTAGGGCAGAAATGACAGGAGTGGAGCATTTCCCCCATGTACAGACTGAAGGCACCTGTGCCTCTGTCTCACAGCAAACCCCCAGTTCAGGCACAGGACCTGCACACACAGCCTGGCAGGGGACTGGGCCAGCCCTGGGGACCCCCGGCCACGCTGTACCCTCACAGCTCCCGGTGCTCCAGCAGGCACAGTGTGAGGAGCAACTGACTGCACCTCCCACCTCACACGCTCCTGTCTGCACCAACAGCTGCAGGGAGGTGACTGCACAGCCAACAGGCACTAACAGCTCCCAGCCCAGCATGTGCCATCGGCAGCTGTTCCTGTGATATGACAACAAACCACATCAGAGGTACCAGCACAACAATCTCAACTTGTCGTGTTCTCATCTGCCCACACACAAGCACATAAACAATGCACATTCATCACCTGCACACTGCAGGGCTGTTGGGCAGCAGAGGAAGCTTACCAGGGTTCCTCTTCTGGTTAGTGGGTTACACATTCCATATTAGGCTCACAATTTCCTCATTCAACCCAAACCAGTAAACCAATCAGAAGTTCCCAAGCCAGGTATCTCATATCTTACCCTCGTTTTCTTGTGACCCTGTTTCACAGCACCTGCACAAGTTCCTCCTCATTAGAGGAAACAGGGTGGTTTTGGCTAAAAAGCAGGATCAGGCTGAAGCAGCAGGATGAGTCCAAGGCCCAAGGCAGAGGAGCAGTGCTAAGAGGAAGGCAGTGTGCTTTAAGCAAGCAGTTCAGTTCTTACCTTCCACTATACTGGATTTGGCAAGGTAGCCTGAGGAGGATTTTAAAGCTCCACTGAACACAAAGAAGCTGGCACCAGTCACTGCAACAACAACAACAACAGGAGAGGTTTAGTGAGGCTTTTGTCAAAGCAATGCCTAACACAGGAATCAGGTATCACAGCTGTCAGCCAGGGGGGTGATTAGCCTAAATCAGGACAAATGCTGCTTGGAATTATGGTGACTGCATTGCACATCATAGGCTTGGATATGCAAAGGCAAATTACCCAGTTAGTTTCTGACCTGGACAATAGTTTTTGTCAAGCTTCATGAATGCTCATATCTCATCAGTCTCCCTCTCCCTGCCCACACATCTCTAAGTACCAGAATTATTAATTTTGGGTAACCAAGTACACAATTAACTTCTAATTGCTCCCACAGAGCTGGCAAAGATTGTGAGTGAGCTGTTCATGGACTGCACTGTAACACCAACCCCACTGGCAAGGTCACAGCTCAAATCCACTGGACTTAAAAGTAAAATTATCTTCAGTGATTCAATGACTACTAAGCATCATGAAATTCCTGCTGGAAATCGCTCTTCTTGTCCCATATGTGAAGTTAACTGAAGTCAGACAAGACCACCAGTCCTGAGTGACATCCCATGCCAGTATACTCACTGGAATGACTGGAGATACTTGCAAAACACCAAAGTCAGCCTGTCTTGTTCTCATTTAGAGACTGTATAAATTTCTTTGCCAGAAATGCTCCCCAAACCCACATTTAAATTCTAAGCACGCTGCTGCTGCAGCCTTTCAGCTTACTGTAACAAAAATATAGCCTGGAAATTAGATGGTCTAATTAAGGTGAACATGAGAAGTTTCCTGAAGCTGCATTATTAAAAGGCTGCTGTTGCTGGTTATTCCTATTTGCCTTTCTCTCACACTAAATCTGATCTTCCTTTCACATACTGTAGGTCAAGCACAGGCAACCACAGCCTCACCTGCACCTCCAGTAATGCCAAAGCCAACTCATTACTAATGGACAGCTGTTGCCTAAGGTGAACTGTGAACTCTGTGGCACTGCAAGTCCTGAGCTGTTCTGTGCCACAGGGACAAGGGAGCAACTACTCTGTGCTTTATTTGCTGTTTGCTTCATCTCTGGAGTTGCTGAGACACCTCTCAGGCAGTCAGAACAGCACCACTGACCTGCAGAAGTGTGATGTGTGCCCCTGACACCTGAGCTCCTGGGTTCTGCAAGGGCAGTAAAGCACCAAGGGGTGCAGGGCAGATGGAGCAACGTGTTCCCACTCCTGACGTTGCACATGCAGCTCCCAAAGCTGCCCAGCCAGCAACACCAGGGCTCAGAATGGTTTTCCCTGACAGAACCTCAGTGAGGGGCAGCCACACCCAGCTGTGCCCGACGCCCAGAGCCCCCTCACCCTTCCTGGACTGGTTGTGGATGCTGATGGCCTGGGTCTGGTAGTTGCCGTCGTCATTCTGCACACACACGAGGTGCGAGTCGGCCTTCTCGTTGAAGCACGCGCCGCCCGCCAGCACGTGCTCGTTGGACTTGTTCATGGCCTTCATCATCTGCCAACACAGAGGGAGGGTCAGCATCGCCACCCAGCACACCCAGCACTGCCATCAGCAGGGGGTTCTGTTGGATCAGACAGAGCAGCCTCCCAGCAGTGCTCCTGTTCCACCTCAGGCTTTAGCACTCAGAACCACAAACTGCTTTTAAGAACAAGGCTCAAGCCTTTTGCTGCCTGGGTTCTTTGAAGTGCCACCTTTTGTGCACTTAAATGGTATAAGGGACAGCTGAGCTATGTAAGGTGCTAAAGTTGTTATCCCTATCTATTTTTATCTCTATTTTTATCTCTATCCATTTTTTAAAATACCCAGGCAAATAAATTTAGAAAACCCCTGGGAAGAAATACCCAGCTTGTTTACACAACTGCACTTGCTGAGGACAGAAACCATAAATGCCACACGGGCACTCCAGCTGGGGCCATTTCATCCTGCTCTGCCACGACCAGACACCAAAGCTTCAGTGTCTCTGTGCTTCACCTGCATCAGCTGGTGAGACTGGGATCAATGTTCCCAGTTGGAACACTTTTCCAAAAGATCTGAATCACAGGCATCCAGAATGTTAATTCTCTGCAAGGGAGGCCTCCAGAAAGCACCCAGAAACATTTGTGATGCCTCTGCCCTTCAGTGTTGCTGCCTGTCCTCTAACACACACTACGTTCGTTACATGCCTTAGCAAACACTGCTGTACATTATACAGTTCCTTTCCTTCTCTCCACTCTTCATGGAGGCCCACACTATGTGATTTTTGATCCAAAAGAAAACTGAGGGAGTCATCTAGCTCTGGAGTTTGTTTCAAACCCAAAAATTACATGTTTGCTTAAAAGAAAATAAGTCCAGTTAAATCACATAAATTCCCCCACAGTGAAAGCCCTGACAAGAAGGAAAATGTGGAATTATTTGACATCTCTTAGCAGCACTCAAACTCCCACCCTGTCCTCCCTGCAGCTGATAAGCATTCAGGCTACACACAACACATTTGTCTCTCTCAGTCCAACATAAAAACTTAATTATAGTGTCAGGAACTTTAACTGATGCCCACTATTGACAAATGTGCACAGGTGTAATGTTTGGGGAGGAAACTTAATTAAGATTTTGCATCAGACAACAGTGTATTTCATTATCCAGTTTATCATGTCATGCTCCAGAAACAAGATTTTGGCTCCAGAACAGCCATCTCTGTGGAGCTCAGCAGGTGCCTCCAGCACAAGGAACAACTGGACATGGTGACTGTGCCATGATTAAGGAATGACAGTCACCTTTGCTGAGGGACTAAACAGGCAACTGGGGATTGCTGTAAGTTATAGAAAATTTAAATCATTCTGAAGAAAAAATATGTATTTAACAGAAAAACTATATATTTTGTAAGTTGCTAATTATAGGCTGAATTCTCCACATTCAAGCCACGCATGAGATTTAAAATCAGTTTTTCACTTTGGAGATAATTTGAGTGGCAGTCTTTTCTAATTAAATACTGCTTTACATGAGAAAAAGTAAAGGTCTTGTGTTTAATTCATCTTGATTCAAACTAAACTCAGATGGAAAATTCCTAGTAATTCAACCTTTCAATTGGATCATAAGCAATAATGTTAAATAAGTAACACTTTCTCCATTTTAAAAGTAGAATCCTTGCTTCACTCTGGAAGGAGAACTCAAGCACAAGGCAGGGGTTTGCTACCAAGCTCCCTGACACCAAATTCCCTCCCAACCCTGCTCAGTCCTGTCTGTCATCAGACACCCTGCAAGGCCAGGCAGGGCTGGCACTGAACTGCAGCAAGTGCTGAATTCACACTGACCTCTTTCATTCTCTCACAACTGCATCAAAAATTAAAACGCCTTTTAACAGCCCCTTTATCTTCTGGCTTCATCAATTCCATCTTTTTCAAACTTCACAGAGGAATGCCTTTTTTTTCCCAGCGAATTTCCTTAGTCTCACTTATGTTACTCAAATGTTTCTTGCGGGGGAATTCCCTCCTGACATAAAGCTGCACTCTGCTCTGATCTTACAGGAACTTTTGCAAATACCATTTGCCCAGGAGGTTTGCTCTGATTGCTTTCAGAGGACCAAGTTACCCCTTCTCCTCAGGCAGAACACAACATCAATCACCTTCTCCACTGTCCTCTTTCATTACTATTCAAATGCTCCTCCCCAGCTTCCTCAGCAGCACCAACTCCTCCAGATGCTGACTGATTTTCTCACACCACAAATCAAGTCTAAAATTTAGATGTTGAGGGAAATTTTACATAAACTAATCAGCAATCCAGCAAATACTACAAAATGCTTTGAGTTGGAAGACACAACACAGATGAGAAAAGCTAATGCATTTTTATTTCCTAGTTTACCTTGAGTGTAAAGTTTGTCAATTTATTTGCTCCAATCACACATTATTTTACATGTAAACAGTTCAAAAACCTGAAGAAAAAGAGTTTGTCTAATTAATACTGAGTGGAATTGTGTTCTTCCTGTGCAGCCACCCTCACTCACTTCCAAAGGCTTTGTGAATGGTGCACTTACAATTTGCTTTTGAGGCAGTTTTCCCTCGTGGTAGTGAATAAAATAAAAGTTCCTTTAGATCCCAGGTACTCCAACCACAAAGAAACTGTACACAAATGTATGTATTATGAGTATTACCTCATTATATCTGTTGCTAGGAATTTTGATGCTGGTTTTTCTGACTTCCATATCAACCACTAAACCTTGGACCACAGGCAGTGTGTACTGGTAATTTCTGAAGTCCTGGTAATTAAAACAGGTTTTTAAGTTAGGCACAATGATCATAATTAACACTGGAGGTTTCACAACTACCCTGATGTACTAGTTAGCCCATTCAAATAATTGTAATCAGTGACTGAAAGGCAGGGAGGGGCAGAAACACCACAGCCTGTAACCTGTGTAACTGCAGTTCACAGATGAAAAACATCATCATGACTGTAAGTCATTTCACTCATTTTCTTACATCAAAATTAATATTCTCTAGCCTTGAATACCATCACTGTACATAAGACATCCTGCTCTCTGTGTTCTGTTACATTACTGGATGGAGATATTAGTTTTTCTAGTAGTGAGATTAAATCATGCACCAAAGAGAATCTTCTATATTGAAAATATTTGCAAAGTAGGAAGAGATAATAACTTCCCTTCAGCTGGAGCACTGTGTAATCAGAGAGCTGTGACTGTGATGACCCAGCACTTCTGAGGCAGCAATCTGAGCAAATAATGCCCTTATTTCAACACCCAAACATCCTCCCGTGGCCAGGTTTGGAAGTTGATTTGGGTACCTTGTTACAACTCACTGTGCTGTTCAAAGCTCACACCCACCGTCAGGAACAGAGAGTAAATTCCCCCCCACCCCTCCATCTCCCCTTGCGTCCCCCAAACCTGCTGGCACGTGCACAGCAGAGCAGCCCCCCGGCAGCCCCTCCCACTGAACCCCACACAGCACTTACTGCAAGGAGGTTCATGATCGTGTGTCCAGTCTCTCCAAACAAAGGCTTACGGAATCTGACGCTAAAAAGTGGGCATGGATAAACTGGAATGAAACAAAACACAACAGGTCAGACTGGAATTTACAAGCTGAGATTCTGCAAACCAGACTCGAATACAAGCCCATGGGAAGCAGCAGCTAAAGAAGAGACTGGAAGGATCAGTGTTTACAATGCAAAAGGACAGGAGGGTTGGAGGTTATAATGAACTTTCCACGTGTGTCATGGCCCCTGGCCCACCACACCAGAAACAGGATTGATTATGTGAAAGCTCCGAAGTCCCCACTGCAGGACTGAGCCTGGTGATCTGCACCCTGATGGCAGAGATCACCTTTCAAAATGCTTTTCTGAGGCTACTTCTCAGAAAAGGCTTCTTTCCTTCTTTGTACAACCATCCTGCTGCTCTGCACTACAGCATCATAAGCCTGTCAGTTCTGTGGCTGTCAGGTGTGACACCCAAGTGGTAATCCAGACTACTTAATTTCCTGTTTTATGTCATAAGAACATGGCAAGCTCTACAGGGCTATGTCAAAAGAAGTAAGGCATGTTTATGGTATGTCAGCCATGCAAAATATCTGCATTCCTTGCCTGACTCAGCCATACCTGCAGAACATCTGTGCTGCAGTTCCCAGGGCAGTGCATGGATCTGGCTGCGTGACATTACGCTGCAGCAGAAGCCCTCACAATGCTTGGAACATGACTCATGCACTGATACACAGTGCCAAGGTTTCCCAAACACATGTTTGAAGGAAGGTTCCTACACTGTCCTCAGGCAAACACTCAAGCTGATTTCCCCAATGCCACACATCCTCACAGTCCCCAGTGTGGTCAGGAAGTGCTCAGCAGGTTTGAGTAACACCATGAGGATTTCCTGATGGAAATCAGCTCCAGCCTCTGCAGCTGATGCAGTGCCTGAAAGCACCACACCCCCCACACAGTGACCAACTCGCGCACAGGGCCCTGGGGCACCGACCAGGGCTGGATTTCCCGTGGCTGTGCAAAGCAGCCCAGCTACATCCCAGATGATGGAATTCCCGAGCCTGAGCTGCACGGCTGATCTGCGGATGCTCAGCAGATGTTTTCTGCACAGCCAGCAGCCCAGGGGGACTCCTGAGTGATGGGATCTGCTGCATAGCCAGCAGTGCTGCACAAAGGGCTGGAACCTGACAGTTCCACCAGCAGAGAGGATGGAAGGAAACCCAGGAAACCCAGGACACAAACACAGCACCTCCGAGGAAGAGACTGAGGAAGTGACCTGCAGTCACAGCTGTCACAGCACACGGGAATGTGCCCAAATCCAACCCACAGCCATGCAAATCATGCAAAGCCCAGCTGGCCAATATATCAGAGCAGGTACTTCTGTCTGTCAACGCCAAAACATTTCTTTCTGTGTTAAAACACAAATGTCATGTCCAAAATGGGAGCATTTTGTTTTTTTTAAATACTGATGGGAGTAAACGAACTACTGAAAAAACCCCTCATGGATATGCAAAAAACCCTACACACCTCCACCACCAATGTTTCTTTGCACAAGTTGAACCTAAAATCCTCATCCTCAGAAGGCAAATTTTAGAATTTTCTTTTTGCTCTCCAGCAATGTAGGTATTTGGTGAAAAAATCACACTGTTCCCAAAACTTCATGAGTTTAAATTACAAATCCCTACAAAGCATATTCTAAACTGATTTTGTTGAAATGTGCTGAAAAAGTTCTGGGGAAAAGGAACAACAGACCATTTTCACAGTAATTCAGATTTATGACACATGCCAATTAAAACTGCAGATGAGCAAGACATCCAATTTTTGACCCACCATGGTGGACAAACTTGCAATAATGTCTTTGCTCCAGCAATGGCAAATGTCTTCTGAAAATTATTTTAGCTTAACTTTGTGCTAATTTCATGCTAAGATTTTGTTCAGGTGAAATACTCTCTCCAGCCTATGTGATATTGGTTGCAACAAAATTTAGCAACCAACTGCCACACCAGTTGCCCCTGCACATATATTCTTATTCTCTGGAAAATGAACAAGGTTTTAAAAACCTAAAAGCAAACACTCTTTCACTTCAGCAGGGAAAGAGCTTAAGGTCTCAAAGGCTCTCTCCTGTGCTAACTACACCAGCTAAACCAGACTGGTTCACTATGTGAACTACACACAGCTGCTCAGAGCCACGTTTGCCTCCACAACAGCCCCTGCTCACCAGCACAGCTTGGCAGAAGGCAGTGGGTCCCATCACCCCTCGGTGCTGCTGTGCCACCCACTGTTGCAATGTGGGGTTCAGACACAGTGTTTACCTGCCTGTTGAAGCCCAAGTGGCCCTGACAGATACCAATTTATGGCTGGGGGGTGTGCTCTAATCCAGCCACATCCTCTGCAGGGATCCTGCAGCTCCGGCAGGGCCCGGTACTTACGCCTGTACTCGGCTCCGAGCCTCAGCATCAGCCGGATGGGGAACACTTTAGCCCAGGGAGTCTCCCACTTCTGGATGAGGATGCCAAATAGGTACGGTGGGGTTGGGAGAACCAGGTCCTGCAGTGACTGATACGTAGCTGCAACGTACAAGAACCCTCCATGTTCTTTGCTTCCAAGGAAGCTCTTGCTGAAAAAGGAGTGTCCCAGGTTGCCAACGATGTTACCTATGGAAACAAAAAAGTTCATTACTTCACTAGATTGACAGCTATATCAAGAGTCTCAGAAGTTTCTCAGAAGGGAAACAAAAAAAATCTGTATTTAACTCCCTTTGCTTCCTGAAGCATTTTGTGTATTAATCACACCTGAAACAATGACTTGCTGTGCTCGGGGTCTCAGGTTACCTCCTGTGCAAAAGTACATGACCTGTTAGCAGGTAACTGCTGCAGACCAGAGCCACCAAGGCCATGGCACCCCTGGCTGATCCATCTTTGGTGATACACATATAGGCAGTCAGTTTTGTAGGAACAGGCACACAAACCTTCATTTCTGCTCGACAGGCTGAGCCATGTGACAAGCATTACCAGGACAGGTCAGACAACACAGACCTCCCACCTCTCCTGGGGAGCAGTGACGGATTAGCCTCAATCATTCCTGTGATCTGCCTGTTTCATAGACTCAGACAATGACAGAATGGCCTGAGTTGGCCATCTGGATCCATCCCCTCCAGCGGGCAGGGACACCTCCCACTATCCCAGCTTGCTCCAAGCCCCATCCAGCCTGGCCTTGGACACTCCCAGGGATGTGGCAGTCAGTTTCCCTGGGCACCCTGTGCCAGGGCCTGCCCACCCTCACAGGGGATCACAGGATAGCTCAGTGCCAAGGAAGTGAGAGCTGCAGCTTCCCCCTGGCACTATAAAAACACCCACAGAAAGCCTGTTTTCAGTGTCTTCCACATACTCAAGGGGTTCCACTACAGAGGCTGCTGTTGATTGAACTAAACTTTTGGATTCAGCTGCAATTTAAGGAGCAATGTGCACCTGGACAAACAATTAATGCCCACTGGTTGTCCTTCCATTTAGGCAAACCACTGGGGTGTCTGCTCAGACAAGTACTGAAGATCTGGGTCATTTCAGGAATTACACAAAAGAGTGTTTATTTCATTAGTATACTTAATGTAAAACGCAACTGAGAGAGACACAGGGGAGAAACTCCACTAATTTTTATTCACATTTTTACTCTTTGATGCTCTTAATTTCCAAAAATGTTTACACTGGAATGGCTGACTGAATCTGAATGTTGATTAGGTTATTACAGCATCCAACACAGCATTTAACATTGAAGCAAAGAACCATGGTGTGATTCCTTTTATCAAATGACAACAGCATGCAAATAATGTACAGAAAAGCTGATGACAATTCTCCATAGGAAGATGTGAATATTAATAGTGCTGATTTGCTCTCAAAGAAAAACACAAGTAATTTCAGAGAGCGTGGTGTGCTTGATCACCCCTCTCCTGAGGAATGGCACGGATTGAGGTACTCATGCAGACCTCCTGGGCTCCTGAAGCAATCCCAGGCTTCCCCACCTGCAGACAGACCGCTAAGTAGGACTTTCTGCTCTTTCCCCACCACCTCAGAACAGAGTCTGTATCTGAACTCAGGGCAGTGATGGGAGGTCTCCAAAGTGCACAACCTCTAGACTATCTGCAGTGTTTCTCCCTATTACACACAAAACACACACACACAAACATGAGGTTTTAAAGAGGTAAAAATATCAGTCACAGAAGTGCAACTTTGACATTCTCAGTAACACAAGCTATGAGAATAACTACTCTTGCAGCCCCCACTCTGGAGATGTGGCCATGCTGCTTTGCACCCCTCCAGACCACCCTGGCACAATCACCACTGAGTATTCCTGCACATGACCTTGGGCTGTCCAGCTTTAAACAGAGCTACTGACAGGCCTCTAAACAGAAGGCTCCTTTTATACTCCAACTAACAAACACCCTCAGGGGTTTCCTCCTTATTCAAATTTGAGGGCACCTTAATGGGTATTTTTCCTATACCCACAAAGTGCTGCACAAACCAAGTTCTCAAGTTCTCTGTTAGAAGGGGACAGGCTTTGGCAGCCCAGGCACCCCAGAATAGGGGTGCTCTGAGCTCACTCAGAGCCTGTCACTGTCCTGCAAAGTTGTGATTTTACAGACATGCACACCCCAGAGTGACAGTATCACTGCAGATCAAACTCCAGAACTCCTCGAGTGGCTGCAGCTTCTGCAATGCTCAGCTGAGCCTATCTGAGCAAAAGCAGCTACTGGCCCAACTAACATAATCAACAGAGTCACATCAAATGCTGTCAGCTGCTGAGAATCACTGATCCTGCCCATGACAAATGCAGGTCCATCAGGGGTGCTGTGACACTGTTGCCTGCTCAGTGAACACACCAATGCACCAGCTCAGGCATCCTGCTAGTGAGTGCAACCCAGTGCATCCACCGGTGTTCACGAAAGATTTGCACTTATCTAAAATAGCTGCTGGCACTCATTTGCTTTTGCAGTTCCCACCTACCCTCACTAATCGCCTCTTCTTCATTTCTACTTCCTTTTCCCCTTCCCATCTGTTCTTACCCAAATAGAAGCTACAGGCCTGATAGTAACATTCCTTGCCGAGGTTCTTGGTTCCAACAACATGACCAGAATAATCCTTTCTACCCTTGAAGTGCATGAGGCATGTGAACTGCCAGCCTGCACTGGATTCTGCACCCTTTACTGTGTGTTTGCTGTGTGGAAGAGGCCAGGCAAGGTGCAGCTGTACAATCCCGCTTGGCTCCGAGACGTGTGGTACTGCCCACTGGGATGACAAGGCAGTCAGACATTTCCACTTGAGACTGGTGCCAAGGGCTGCAGCACAAGGGGGTGACTCCTTATTTTTTCCGTTTCAGGAGATGGAGCTCCAAGGCTCACACGCCTGGGATGCCTTAATAAGAATTTTTCAGCTAACGGAAACATGAAAAAACCCCTAGGAGTGGAATCTGCAACTCAGCTGTTCAGCCCTTTCCTTCCATGAGCCACAGCATTATAAATTACTCCTTCTGACACAAGCAGCTCACGCAGTGCAGGCTCCAAGAGGTTACCACTGCTCTGAGAGCACAAATTACTGGGATTGGGTAGTTGTGCTGCAGTTTCTAAAAGCATGCAAGAGCCTGGATGTGGACAGCATGGGAAGAATCAAGTGTTTTGCTACACACTTCTCTTCTCTAGTGACCTTTTCAATCAGCAAACCCAAGTCAAAAAGCCTCTTTGGGCTTGTCCCACAAACATTTCTGCACTGACCAGGGTTTGTCAGCCTCTCCTGCCATGTCTCTGAAGGTGGTTCCAAGCCAAGGCCCCACTGAGAAGCTGCTATTACATTGTCAAACCCAACCCACTGCACCATTACACATTTTAAGCACAGAACTGTGTTTCAGAAGCTTGTAGAGAAAGTGTAGGTGTAAGAAAAAACTTTCAAAAATAGCTATCCTTCTCAAAAGCATGTAATTTAATTTAAAAAATATCACAACTTCCTTTCTAAAGAGTTAATCTCAGAGTGAGCAGAAAAGTGCCTTTCCAGCACCTGACATCAGACAAATGACTTTATTTAGGAAGTGCCCTAAGTGTGCACAATGCATCTAAAGCAGTTCTGCAGGAGGTCAGCACTGATTCTCTTCTCAGTTATGCTGTGTTATCCTTGACTTCAAATTTTAAGCACCTCCACCAAGTCCTTTAAAAAGAACATGCTTTTCTCCACTGGTGTGATTTCTCTTCAGTCGTGATCCACACTGGTTTGGATCCTTCACTCATCCTTCCTCTGATGAACAATGTGCTTTGCAGAGCAGTTTGGCAATCCCTTCTGAACTCAAATAAAATAGTCTGTACCAGGAAAGGTAGAGGGCAAAAAAAAGATTCCTGCATTTGTTTATTGCCCTCAGTATGTGGTGAAGCCTGGTAGGTGCAGTGAGGTTAAATTCCTAATGGATGCTTCCTATCTTTTTTGGTCCTAAAGGTGGTATTGGCATCCAGCCCCAGGGAAGGAATCTCTGTGTGGCTTGGGGAATTCAGCTGCATCTGTCCAGCCTCATTCCACTGTCACCAGGCACAGCCAAGCTCTGCCAGGTACAAACACCATTCCAGCATCCCAAAAACCCAAGGCTTCCAGTTCTGCAGCAAGAGATCCAAAGCAATATTTGCCTGTGAGCAATCCTGTCAGATGGGATTTTCTACAAGAGCAATGAACACATTTTCTTTGGAAAAGGAACACAATCCCAGTTCCTACCACACCAAGAGCCACAAAGAGCCACAGAATATCCAAGACCCTGAATGTACCCTGATGGCACAAGACACCTGCAGCAGTTGCCAGCATTGAGAAAAAACGTAGGAAACTCCACACTCAGAGTTCTGACCATGCTCAACACCTTTTTATTGAAACACACCAGCAAGGAAACTGGAAAGAACTTCCTCCTATTGGCAAAGGCCATAATGCTTCACTCACTGTCAGTGAGTGCAGCTGCCAGCACCCAAAACCTCCTCAGACTGGCCCATGGCATCCTCCCAACTCACACACCTTCTATGATGTTTGATTTTGTATCCACCTTCCCACATAACAGCAGCAGGGGTGTATTGCTCACTCAGCTAACCTGTTCTCTGATCACAACATTTACTTCTTGGGCTTTTCTACAGCTCTACTCTGTATTAGCTACCCCTGCACTTAATTAAAACCAGGCTGGGTGAAAAATACACCAACTGCATGTGGGATAGATCCACCCTCACACAGAATCCCCAAACCCAGGGTGACCACAGAGCCATTTCAAGCAGTTGCCAGATTTCCCCTTTCACTACAGAAGTAACAGTAGCAGTTATTGTATTCCACCAGAGCTGATGCACTAGGGCAGATCTGGCAGCACTGTATTAACACATCCAACTGCCTCAAAGTGGCCATTCAGAGGGACAGAAGTTCTCATTTTTCCATTCACTGCCAGGCTTATAGCCAACAGACAGGGGTAATCATGGGATTACTACCACAACAGCACAACTGCTGCAGCCACAACTGAAATCATTAGCTTCTAATTTCAAAACAAGAAAAGCAACGCAGCAGGGAGCTCGATGACAGAGGGGCCAGAGGAAACTAAAGTGATGAAAAGTGAACAGCAACTAATACTTGCCTTAATTGACAACTTTAGTTTTTATAACTGACATGCACACAGCCTGTAGTGTAAAATGCCATTTTTCCATCAAAATCTCTCCATTGTTCTAAGTTAGAAAGTCCTAAACTCAGACCACGGCTTAATGTTGAGGACTTTCCATAACAAAACTAATGAAGGCTCAGGGCGGTGCAGCCTTTTTATTTTATTACTGTTTTTAAGAAAACTTTTACTAAAGGAAATAAATAAAAAACATCCACAGAATTTATTTCTGTTTCCTGATGACAAAATACATTTAAGCCACTGTGTTATGTAATGAAAAATGAAAAGGTGAGGCAGGGGTTTTAAATAGTCTCTAGTTCTGATGGGAATCCTCATTTGCTCCAAATGTCCATCATCTCATCCCAGGAGAGGTGCAGGACCTATGAAATGAACAGCTGGAAAGCACAGCTCCATCCACAAAACACGTCCAGGGGATGGCAGAGACCAAACTGAAACCCCAACAGCAGCACATCCTGCCCCTCTGCCTGGATAATGTTTAAAAGAGCCAGTAACAAATATGCTGATACATACTCCTCCCTCTTAAAGAACACGTGCCTTGGAAAGGAAAAAGGATGGATATTGAGAGAGCATCCCAAAGTGCTGTGGGATTTCACTGCTGTGGGATTTCACCCAGGTGCTATGATCTACAAACCCTGCAGGTATTACACAGGAGCTGAAGGTGCCTACTTGTACTTCATGTCTGAAGTACAACAGAGCAAATCCTACCAAAAGAAAACAGGCAGTGGAATTCTTGAACAGCGACATTTGGTTTCTGATTAAGAACTGTACAATAGTAAGCAGCTCTTTGCACCAGTAGAATTGTAGAATATCAAATTACTACCACTATGGTACTAAAAAAAGAATTCCAAATACATTATGTAGGAGTTATGAATTATGTATTTCTGTAGTGTAATTATGCAGAACTTCATAGCAATATACACACCCAGCTGGATTTATATCTGCAATATACATATATATATATATATATATATTTTATATACACATGCTTGTGATTTTTCATATCTATCTCTCTCTGAATAACATAATTAGAAGATAAAGAACTGCAAATGAATTGAGGTTTGCAAAGGCAGCTGTTTGCAGTGACCACAGGATCCATTATGACACGTGATAATCACACATCCTGAACCTGGCAACCCCTCTGACAGGCTGACCTTTGCTGCACCAAGACATTTTAGGAGACAAAGACCTTTTATATTATTTTATTAAAGTACTGAATTCAGTCACTCCAAAGGCATTGCAAATTACAGGCAGAACCCTTTGTAAATGTATTTTCAGCATATAACCTTAATGTGACCCAATTCCACCTCTGGAAAACTAGCTTTGTTTTCCAATCAGTGGAACCAAATATTTCTCTGTTTCCTTATGCAATGATTTTTGAGTTCTAAGGTCCAACAATAGCAAGAAGTAGAAGCCTGAATTATTTACATAGCAAATATAAAATATGCAAAGGTTTACATAAAAATCTTGCAATTGAGATACAAAAATTCAAAATTCAGGGATAATTTCTGCAGTGCCCCACAGATTCAGGCACTTTGTAATATAATGCCTCTCTCCATAGTGTGGCCACAGACACACACACCTGGGAGAACCAAACTTCTGAACTCCCTAGTCTGGGGGTATTGAACATACTATCCACAAGAATTCTCATCATTTTCTTCCTGGCTGGAAGATCTTTGGAGCAGCTCCCCAGGTTACCAGCACCTCATTACTACCTTCATTTGGTGAGATGACTGTAACACTGTAACCAACCAACTTAAGAACTCATTCCCCTCTCAGCTTCGATCCTTACTCTCTTTTCATATTCTTTTACACTAGCCAGCCATTTGCTGTGGCAGAAATGTTACGTGACCCAGTGTGATCAAATCCAAGCCATTTATAGCAGAGAGCACTCCTACCTGCTAAGGCATCCCGGTAAAGTTGCACAAAGTGGTTGAAGATATCTTTAGGCAAACACTTCTCATCAGGCAAACACTGCAGGAGGATGACGATCTCGGACTGCCCCACGGCGTGCATGCCCTTGGTGGTGAAACACCAGCACTTCCTGTTCACATCTGCACACAGGGAACATGGATCAGGGAGCAGCATTCCAGAGAACAGCCCTGAATGTCACTGCAGGGAGACAGCTCTTGCAAGAGTCAGTTCTACAGCGAGTATTGCTGTGTCATCTGTCACACAGACAAGTGATGCCCCAAATCTGATACCGTGCAAGGCACATCTCAACAAAAGCAGCTCAGTAATTCCCAGCTCACGGCTAAGGAAGAGCCAGAGCATTACAGCTCCCAGTCAGATCCTGGGATTAACACCACAGAGCAGCCTCTTAGCATTGCTGTATTCAAACTAAAGGACGGGATTTCGGTGTGAATGGAGGGGCCTGGGAAAAGGCCGGGCTGTTGGCTGTGCGTGCCATGATCCTGACAGCTACACCGGCTTCCAGCAGAGACACCTCCCACCAGGGACAGCTGATGGCAGGGCTTTTCATGACACCTCACTGTGCTGTTCTGCCTCACATGAGCATTAGTGATGGCACACGCTCTAAGCTTCACACTTCATTTGCTGAGGATTATGTTATTTCAATAAAACCTTTTATTGTCTGTTATGTATGACATTTTTATACATATGTAAAACACTGTAGTGCTATCTAAAAGATGCTGAAAGGCTTGTAAACATCTTAATTTATTAAGTGATAAAATACCTTGCCCTACCAAGCTGGAGAATAGACATTGATCTCCAAAACTGAAACTGGGGGCTCTACCAGTCTAGTTTATATTTTCTACACAAAGTTATCTTCATTGATGCCTAAATCACCAGAAAAGAGCCTTTTGTAATTTAACTTCATGTGGCTCAATCTGTGCATTTTTTCAGAGACTATCCTACCAAATAAAAACACTGCTGTTCCTACTAATAATATATACAACATTTCCCCTCTCACAGACCAAGACGTATTTAATAATGAAAACTTACAATTTACTATTTTTACCATGGACAGCAAATTAGCATTTAAAACAAATACTAGAGGGTCAGGGCCACCATCCTCCAGCTGCTGCATGACAGAGATCTGAGAAGGTCTCTCTTCTACAGCATAATCTGTGAAAAAAAACCCAAACACCATGAAATCTTTACCTTCCTGGAACAGACTCCACATTATAAATCAGATAAGCCCAATTCTGGTGCTTTTAAATTTGTTTGATGCTTTTACTGTTTTGACCCTTTAAATAAACACTTATTTAAGTATTGCTGGTTTGATTGATTGTTTCCTAGGCCGGTATTGTCAAACTTTAATAGCATTTATTGATAACCACTGTACATCCTTTAGGAAAGTACAGCTTGTTTCACAAATTAAGTATTTTTCAGTACCAACTGGAGGAGAAAATTGAAATCAAATTGAGGAATGTGTCATGGTGTCAGCTGACAAAGGAGTTAACAATTGTTATTTAGAGTAAAGCAGACGGGCATCAGTCCTACAAACACCAACACATGGCCTGTCCCTGTGTCACCTGAGTCGCTCTTGCTGTGCATTACCTACAACAAAGACAACACAGAGGGGAACACTGAAACAGCATTTTTATAAATCACAGAAGGTCTGAACCCAGAGTAAAATGGATCCCAATATGAAACTCCAAAGATGTCTGCAGTGTGCCTCTATGATTAGACCCAGATGATTAGCAAATTGTATTTTTTCATCTATGTGATTGTAATCTGCTCTGCATTAAACTTTAACAAAAAATAGTTACACAGATTTTGAAAGAAATGTACTGTCTTCCCAGGTAAAATTATCTAGAAAGAAAGCTAATTTTGCTTTCCAATGTGAAAAATTATTTTTCTACTCTTAATAGAATTAGAATATAGGACATAAAATACTGCTAAGAAAACTGAGTATGTGACAGCATATGAAACAACAGCAACTAAACATAAAAAATACAATTTCAGTGAGGGTATCTGTATGAAAGCTGAAAAGCATATTGTAGTTTCACTCCTTTTTTTGTGGAGGAGACTGAACAATCAGGCATCCATATGAACAGCTAACACAGGATGGAACAGATTGTATTGAAATTAAATGCTGCTCACATTTTGGTTTTGACACTCTCCTGCAATAAAAAGTTACATCCAGCTTAACATTAGAAATGCACTGTCAGCAAGATATGTAATAGGAAATAAAAAAAGCAGAGATGAAAAAAATAAGTTAACTCCAGGAATGTATTAAAGGATGTCAAGAATCAGACCTTGGAAAGCAATTTCAGATAAACAAATACACATTTTTTAATCTTTTAAGAGTTAGCTTTTAATTTTCTGAAGCCTCCTCCATGTGGATAGTCTGGAAGGGGACACAAAGAGTAAAAGCTTCACTGTGGGCCAAGATGTGCAGTAGTGTTGTTGGATGCAGTGCTCAGGGATGCCCCAGCAGCACGTCAGAGAAGGGAGGCATGAATATTCATAAGGCTAATTAAAATCTATCTCTGTGTGAAACATTCCCCACAGTCCGATTAGTGAAGAAATTAGCTCATATTTCTGTACTGAAGTTAATTTCTTCTGCTTTGTGTTTTACCTCTTACAGGAATTTCCCTGCAAGGTGGGGCTCTTCCTGGATGCTCACAGGAACTAATGGTGCAAATAAGTGTCCCAAAATTTACCCAGGAGTGCTTACTGAGAATTTCTTCAAATACTCGGCATATTGCCAGCATCTTATTTTTAAAATAAACACAACAACCATTAGGTTAATTGCAACTGGTAAGCATAAAGCCAGCTGCCAGCTTATACCCTCACCTCCTTTTACTCCAGTGGAGATGAGAATTGGAGGAAGCCCATCTTCAGGAATTAGATTCATTGCACTGCCAACAGGACTGCCAACCTGAGTTATATTTCCCGAGAATACAGAGGCATTATCAGTCTACAAGAAGCAAACAACAAGGAAGGACAACATTACAAAAGTAAAAATGATAAAAATAGAAGAGCTGGCTGACTGGATTACTGCAGATGTAGGTGAAGGACTCTGTGCCTGCTGGAGAACCAGAAATACAAAGTAATTTGGCTCTTTTAACAAGAGAAGATCATGTGATGACTCCTGCCTGTGAACTATTACTAGAAAGCCTGCTCAGACAGACACTGCACCTCCCTTCTCTAGCACCACACACACCATTTTTTCACAAAATCTGAATGTACTTGTGCCCATCTGAACTTTTGTAACGTCTCAATTCCACTCACACGGGCTATGTTGGACTTAATGGGGTGTATCTGCACTTTCCTGCACACAGCATTTTATGACAGGTAGGGTATTTTTCTGATTCTTGCTATGACAACCTTATTGCTCCAAACTCCTTACTGACCATGACTCACCTTTTTTAAAACATGTATTACACAAATGTGCTTCACACACAGTCTGTACAGCCAAACACTTGGGAGCCACAACAGCCAGTGGTTAGTGCTCTGCCCCATAAAAGCTCAGTTCAGCTCCAAATACATGGCTGTTCAAGCACTCTGCAAACATTAACATCAGGAGCACACTTGCAATACAACACACTAAGACAAGCCTCAGCAGGTGTCCCACATCAGTCGTACTGAAGCCACCACAGCAGCTCACACACTGCTCGTGGCCAAGGCAAGCACGGCATTTCAAGGGGGAACAGTGTAAGGCTCCCTTACTTCTGCTGATAAAGAGTTGTTGTCCATGGGCTTTGATGGATCATGAGACACTGCTAAGGTTCCTGTGGAAGCTGTCCCAGCCACGGTCAGTTTTGCTGCATCAGCAACTTCTCCATTGGGTAATATCCCATCAGCAAACCAAACACGCCTCTGCTCTCTAGGCTGGGCCACTGCGGAGAACGTAAGAAAAACAGGATTTAAGATCTCACAGCCACATTAGCTGGAAAATTTGAGCACACAAATAGAAATGTGGACTGTAAGGGACTTAAGACATCACCTAGTGCATTCCCTTTGGCAGCGTCATGTGTAAACACGACTGCTGAGAACAGTTTACCTGTCCTTAAAAACCTGATGTCCCTGCTGAGGGAAGGAATTGCACAGCTACCATTAGCTAGAGTATCTGGAGCAGATGAAGTGCAGATATTCTTTCCAAATGCTTGCTACAGGTGAACTGAAAATAAAAAGAAGTCCTCTTACCTTCTGCTCCAGGATGCTTTAGAACTCCCACAGGTACCATGACAGTGGGAGGCGGAGAGCTCAGGGCGCCCGAGGCCTGAGCCTGCTGCAAAGGAGGGATAGTAGAACAGTATTCAGCAGGATTGTTAGGGTTAGGGCTCTGGCTTGAGGCACTCATCATGTTCTCCCAGGCTTGAGCTAAAGCAAACAAAGAACAGAAAACATGAACACAGAGGAAGGTGTCCACCAGTCCAAAACACTGTGCAAAGTTCCTGGCTGCAGGCAGTGTGGACCCAAAGACCATCTCTCCTCATGTAAAAGCCCAGGAGACTGTAATTAAGCAAGAAAAACCATATCAGGAGGAGAAACAGCACTGGGTCAGTTCACAGAGAAGTATTTTCTGAAAACTGTAACAATACACTTTTACTTGGGTGGTGTTTAGTTCCTCATGCCTCATTTTGTTTCTTCTTCAAAGACTCTACTGAAAACACTCAATATACACATAAATACGTATGTATATCACACTGCATGGATACATGAGACATTCCTATTACAAATGTTTCATAATCCACAGAACACTTGAGCATATTTATCTTTTGTATATGATAAAAAGCACCTTGCATTTCTTTATATCCAGGGCACATCAGAACACATCAGCAACTTTAATTCTTAACAGTAAAAACCCCTTATGCTCTTCATTTTTAAGGCATGACTTGAGCCTTAATTCAACTGTCCAAAGAATAACATAAAACTTCTTCATCAACAACATCCATCACAGGGAAATCTCCTCCAAGTAGTGACAACTGGCACAGTACTGCTTCTTTTTCAGCTATATGGAAGGCTTGTAGGAAGGTACCAGAAAATTTATGTATCTGCTTGCACCTTCAGCCATATTAGTATGTTACAAATAAACTTATTCTTTGAGTCAGGAGTAAGTATCACCCCACCTAAGCTCTCAGAGCATGTACATCTTTGGGTTCCCTTGGCTATCAATTGTTAGAAAACCAAGGTGAAAATAAAAAGACCAAAAAAACACAAACACAACAAAACAGAACATAAACTCTCCTTCCACACATCAACCTGCAAAACCAGGAGTGAAATGCCTGTCAATGGAAAAGGTATTGACATTTCATTTGAGAAAATTAAACTTAAGCACTTTTTCAACAGCAATTCTGTACCATTTAAAGTCCTGAAAGAAGAAAGTGTTAAAAACGCACAAAGTTACAACTCTGGGACCACTTCACTAGAAAAGTCATAGCACGGTAAAAGAACAAGCAAATCAAGTGAAGTGCCCAGTCAGCACATTTACCAATTGAAAATACAGTAACAACAGCACTGGAAACTGATGAAACACAGCCTGGCCCTGGAATAGTGCCAGCAAACACACAACCCTGGCCCCACACCCCAGTGAAACCCAAACCAGGGACCCAGCAACCAAACCAAACCAATCACTGCTTTCCAGGTGTGATTCCTACTCCGGTTCCGAGACTGAGCAGGGATTAACATTAACCTGCTGCACTGAGTGGGACAAACCCCCCAGATCTGAACTGCAGGGACCAGGAGGGACTGGAGTCCACGAGGCTGCAAACTGACTGCCCAGCACCCCAGAGCATCCCCACAGCCCTGCAGCAGGAGCAGCAGCAGAGGCAGCCGGGCCCAGCCCACCCGGGCAGGCAAAGTGCCTGGACTGAGGCAGGCAGGGGTGTCACTGTTCCTGCCATTAATGTGCATCCGTCCTGGCAACAGGACAGAAAGTCTTTTAAAAGGAAGTCATTGTAATATGATCAATTTTATTATGCCTTTTTAAAAAAAACACTTCTGGTTTCAACTGAAATATTCTGAGATTCTTCCCTTCCCCCAGATGAAACAAATCCTACTCACCACCACAAGCCAGCTGTCTTTTGCCAGGTGTATTTGTAACTCCTTGTTCTTGTACACCTTGAAATGTGTTAATTTCTCCATCTCAAAATGTAACATTTTAGCACCGCTCCAACATCATTACTGGGACCTGGTTTTAATTTCTTGATATTACAACCTACAATCTCCTGTCACCTTACACATTTTGCCTAGAGTAAGGAATTATTAATAATTAAAACCTACCACTGCACACTGATTAATGTTTAATATTTTTGAAATATTTCATCTTTTTGAAAATTTTCTTGCAAAAATTACTCCTGTCTAATGACAGAAACTGTCTACTAAATTTGGATTCTCAAGACTAAGCACTCAGTTACTTTCAACCAAACCTGCATAATACTGAACTATGGAGAAAAAAATAAAGCTATGATTGGTTTAGTTTAGATGCTGCACAAATTAACAGATCTTTCTGAAAATTGCAGCCCAAATAACCCAGCATACAGTAGGATGTAAAGATACTGTCCAAGTTACCTTGTCTGAATGCTGACACAAACCAGAATTTTCCTAATTCTTGATTACAACTACAGCAGCAGTGTCTGATAAAAGTCTCCAAAGTTCAGCTAATCATTTGCAGCTGTGGAGATTCCATGATAACTGTTCAATAATTACCAGGATGGTTTGTTATTGCAGTGGTTAAGAGTTTGCATTTAGAGCCTGAATTTGCCTGATTTCTCATTCTACCTATGACATGTTAGAGTGCACCAGCCAGACCTTCCTCTGTCATCGAATTAACTTCTGTCAGCAAGTCTCAGTTATCCAATACATATTTATACCCTGAGATCCAGCCACCCCTTCACCTTTCCATTAATAATCCCAAGACAAGAGTGACTGGAATTTCTCACAATGAGACAGGTTAGCTCATGATTTAAGCATTCACATGGGTCATCTCTCAACCTCCTCCAATTTTTCTGCCTTTTCAATTCGAAACAAAGACTGAGCACTGAGTCTTCCTGCAGCAGATGTCTCAGTGTCATGGACATAAGTCAGCTGCACAATCACCCAAAGGTATCTGCCAGAATAGGAAGTTCTGGAGATTTTAAGTGGGAAGAACACCCTATGTTTGCCCATGTTGATACCACAGCCCAAAAGTGTTAACATAATAAAGAACAAAACACAAAATATATTCCACAGCCCTTTGGTCAAAACCAAACCAACTCTTTCCTTATCCAAGCAGAGGTAATAGAACTTTTTGTTTGCTGTACATGTTACCTTCAGAACTACTTGTGGCCTCTCTCCTGGTGTCTCATGTTCACACCAGGATTTCAGCCACAGCACCATCCTGGGTTGGACAGACTCTCCCAAAACATGCCCAAAAGCAACAATCCAAACCCATGGATGTTTCTAGACCAGACCTCCTACTCCAGCACCACAGAATTAAGAGTTGGATTAATTTGCGGGTAAATACTACTTTCCCAACCTCCTATAGACCCTAAGCTAGAAGAGGCACAACTGCACTACTCCTCGTTGGCATTCTGTACCAAAGTGTAACAGGTTACCTACTCAGGCAAGGCCACAGAGTAGGCTTCTGAATTAACAAAAACAAACAAAAAACCAAAAATCACAGGTTTTGGAACCCTGGTGGAGTACTCACAAATAAAAGCTTTCAATCTCACTGTAACCTTCCCAGTTTTTGCCTTTTGTTAGCCATATTCAGTTTAGAAATCTTCACTCTCCTCAGGGATTCCACGTTAGCCTTCCAGAGGCCTTTACTGTTTGAGAATACTTACCCACACAAATAAAGTATTTTGATTGTTTTTTCAACAGCATCACTGCAGCTCCACACAAAGCCAGTGAAGCACCACATGCTGTATTCTCTTCCCACTTACCATTCATCAGCACTGAGTGGCAGATCACACACACTCTGGCTTCCTTTCGGTCCATGTACAGCAGTTTGCACTTCAGGCTGCAGCAGGCGGCACAGAACACCTGGAACCGAGGGGAGACAGCTCAGCTGGGCTGCAAAACTGGGACAGCAGACCCTCTGCAAAGCTCTGGACATGCAGAATGTGGAGGGAAATTATTGGTGTTTTCCCATTAGAGCCACAGTGCCCAGTACCTGCCCAGGGTGCCTGTGCTGCTAATCCTGATGAAGCAGCAGTTTGTGGAACTCATATATGTCGTCCTGATACTGCACTGGGGTGTTTCTAAAATACGTCTGGTATAAATGACAATGGGTAATAAATACCTATCACAGTACAACCCCTAACAGAATTAACCTCAGCCTTAGAAAGAGCATGAGCACTTTCTAGATTCAAGTATGTTTCAATGCACAAGTTTTCCATATATATGAGAGACTGCTATGGCACAGTAATTCAAACAGGTCACTTTTCTTTGCAGTAGCACATTTCATCTATATTAGCAGCTCCAGTTGTTTAATCTCGTCATATATAACAAGCTATTCCTCAGTTGAAACTTAAGTGAACAGTGATGTATCAAAATGTTTCAAGTGTTCAACATACAAACCAAGACATTTAAGAAAGCTCAGTGACAGTCCTGCAAGAAAACCTTCCTCCATTTATACAAGAAAAGCTCATATTGACATGATTATAACCACCACAAATTCACAACATTGGGGAGAACTCAGGAACTGCATTTCACACGTGCTGGCTGCTCGGGGGGCAGTGACAGCCCCAGCAGGACACAGTGCCGAGCAGATGCAGGTGCAGTGCTGGTGCTTCTCACCTGAACCAGCTCCACCAGCTCCCCAGTCCTGGGCAGGAAACGGTCCTGAGGCTTCCTCCAGACAAGCAAACCCACACACCATGAGCATGGCTTGGGCACCAAAACACACACCTGCCTGCAGAGATGGTCCTACAATAGCAACTGCACTCTCGAAATCCTGCAGAACTGGCACATCAGGTGCCCTGCTGATTTCTTACGTGTTTTAAATAATGGTATTTTCTTAATTTAGAAAAAAAGTATTTCCTCAGGGTTATTGTTCCATGAGATCAGCTCAGTTGGTTAAAAGTTGGTTGTCATAATGCCAAGGTCTGGGTTCAATCCCCTGTGCAGGCCATTGACTTAAGAGTTGGACTCGATGATCCTTGTGGGCCCCTTCCAACTCAGAATAGTCTGTGATTCTGTGTAAGATACTGATGAACACCCATTTCATGCAGAAAGGTAATATCAGACTCAGGAAATCTAGAAACAGCAGCAGCTACCCAACAAATGAGTTGGCAACAAGAGAGGATTTCAAATGTTAATGATAGGTGGGCATTATCTCTGCAATTCACTACACATTGCTGTGATCTGTAATGCTTTCTAAATCAATTATTCCGTCATCACTTCAGCACCGTTATTGCTGTAACACAAACAAGAAACTACACAGGATTCTCATCTATAAACATGTGTAAGCCTAATTAAACTTCAACTAAGTTAAAGATCACACCAAATTACAACTACTTTGCAGCCTGTTACTTGTAGTCTTTAGTGAAAAGTGTTTAAGCAAATCCAAGTTCTGAGCTCGCCATGAGATTCGAAAATCTAATGAGAGAAGGAGCTCAGCCTGTCTCATTACAATCAGTTTAAATGTTTCCTAATTATGTCAATTTAAACATTTCAAAACCAAAATATGAGTAAGTATACACTGACATTTTCCATGCAAAAATAAAAACTACCCTTTTGCATATGTGAAAACTTTAATTGAAAAAAAAAGTAAATGCACTTTGAAAACTTGATTTCTGCATTACACCCCAAACCAGTTTACAAGCATTCTAGGGAATATTAATAACAACATCACTGCATATTTTAGAGGTATTTGACATCAGTTCTCTGGGAGAAATGTCCAGTCAAAAGTTCATTCAGTATTGAACATGGAAAAACCAATGTGTTCAAGGACTGACACAAATTAATATCTAACTTAGGACCCTTTATCAAACAACACACTGTGCATTCAGCAAAGCTCCCAAATGCCACAATCTAAGCATTAGAAGAGAAAATAGAAGCAATGACAAGACACCCAAACCTCCTCTCAGGCTGCATCAGCCTGAAACAGCAGGAACAGAGAGAACACAGCCCAGCAGAGCTGACAAGTCAGATTTGTTATTAACCATCCCAAGTCATTATCTCAGTATATCATACTATAAAAAAGTAACACAGCAGTGTCAAAGCAAGATTTGATGTTACTAAGGTTTTCAGGTTCACTGGGAGTTGTTAAAGCCTTAGTTGCTAGGGGAATTGGTGATTTTCTTTTATATTTTAGTGGAAAAATACAGTTTTGGTTGTCAGTAAAAAAGATTGCATACAAATTTTCTGGTTTTCCCAACAAGGATAGTAATTTCATCTGACAATAGACAGTACATAAATACATATAATTTACATATGAAGTTATATATAAATACTTATCATTTATGAATGTGTTCACACACATTCTTCAGATTCTCAATTTTAATTCAAACTCTACTGTAAGTGTATTACTTTCTACCAATCCCAGGAGGTTCATATCTTCCATTAACTTTGCAATTAGTATCCTGAAATTAAAAACCAAGACAGACTTCGCAGGTGCCACTCAACTATTTTTAAGTGCAATGTTCATTCCCAAATGAACCTGGAACATTCACCCCCACTGCAGTGACTGGCCATGGTGTTAATAAAGCTCAGGGAGAAACTGCTGTGGCAAAACTTGTGTTCAAAATATTCAGTCCTGTGACATCCCCTTGGAACAAATAACTGAAGAGCTGAAGGCACTGGCTCCCCAGGTCTTTAAGGAGACTCAGACATCCCACAGTGGAAGCATCCCTGTGGTTCAGGAGGTAACACAGGCACACGGCCAACACTTGCTCTGGAATGGGGATGGTGCTCAGAAAGCTTGAGCAGAAGCTGAGAAATGTTATTTACTTCTCAACCCACTGCAGCCACATCCAGCAGAGCTTGCCTGTCAAAGCCTTTGGGTCTCTCTCTGCCCAGAATCCTTCCAGGAATTAAGGGCTGCAAAGCAATTTGCAGAAGTGCTAAGTATTGTTTGACTCACGCTGATTCTGAGCGTTTATTAATGGTGCTTTCTGCCACATCTTTGGGCTGCACTTGTGCAAACTTGGCCCAGTCAAATATTAGCTAACAAAAGCTTCTAAAAACAATCCATTCTGAGGATTATTCTGAGACTCTGAGAGTATCAAATGCCACTATGTGATGCACTTTTCACTGCTCAGAAACAAGTCTGTACACAGAGCAGAGGGACCTTTTCTTTCATCCATTCCCCACATATAATCCAAAACAATACTGGTGGTTGTTCTCAAGGTTTGTCAGAAGAACTGGGCTGCTTCCAGAAACAGCTGGCATGAGGGTTTGAGCTTTCCTCATAGATGTGCATCTTTGGGATTCTTTATTCGCATCTTTCTCCTTCCCTGTACTCTTCTGGAAGCAAAAATTATCACCCATAGCGGTCAAGAGGTCTTTCAATCCACTTCAGAAACCTCTGAAAAAGGCCTAAGTGAACCAAAGTTACATTTACTCTAGTTCTTCATCAGTTTTAGTATTTCTTTCTAAAATATTCATTAATACCTACTTGACAAGAGTGTTAAGTTTACTGCTTTTGAAGCATCATTTTTTCCCTAAGTTCCTATTTATGCCACTGACACATATTTCAATAGAAAGATATTTGGAAATACTTTACAGGTTAATCATTCACCATAAACTCATCACATAAGAATTTGTGTTCACGTAGATGGCACATAAAGTTTAAAAAGCCCTCAACAATAAGATATTTCTTACACAACAAAAAGAGATACAGAAATTATGTTTTAGTTGTCTTCATAACAAAATCCCTCACCACGTGCACATACAGGTTACAGGTAATTCACTTTTTTTCCCAGGAGCAAATGTGTGTTTAAAAATATGTTAATAATGTTTAAAATAATATAAGCAATATGGAAAAAATAAGTAAAGAAGACTGGAAATAACGGAGTTGATCAGCCATGTAAACCAGCAGGAATGCCAGCGATCCAACAGCACAATTCCAAAACACATCAGAACGTTTCCATATATTTTGGGGGTTACTGATGCAGTAATTTCTGTAAACCAATTTCCTGCACTTTGTCATTTTATAAGAGTTCAACATAAACCCAGTGATGATGATCATTGCAATCAACACACTGCTCATATGGGCTAATAATAGTTAGTTATTCTTTATTTGAACCCTAAATAGATCCGAGCTTGGAAATTACCTTTTAGTCTTCACTCAAACACAGATTTTTAGGAAGAGATGTCACAGGTAACTATATCCAGTGGCTTAGAAAGCCCTCTGATCTGATGTTGTGCAGTATCAGGAATAAAAAGAGTGCTTTGAGCTTACTCACAGACTCCAAACTTACCTTCCCACAGGCTCTGCAATGGTGCCTTCTTTTGGTGAATGTAAATCTGGCCTCACATTTCATACAGTTTGGTGCTTGAGAATCTGGAACCCACACTGGAGCCACCTCACCCAAAGTTGTAAAAGGCTTTCTGGCTGCAGCTCCAAATTGACCAGCTCTGAGATCATTATCTGGACTATCTGGGGCTACTGCAAGGCACGAACTATTAGAGACTCCAGATTCATACTCATCCAAATGTTCCCCATTAGTACCAGTACCAGAGGCATTTGAAGATGTTTCACCAGGAAACGTGTCTGCTGTATCCCCTAGTTGTGTCTTACCAAAGACATTTTTGTTTTTACTATTACCTCCACAATTTGGGGGAATAAGATCATTTTGTAAGTGGTCCGACAATGGCTTCGGAATCTGCAGTTTCAGATTTGTAGGCTGCTTAGGTCTCGCACCACCAAAAGGAACACTGATATATTGCAGATTAGTCACTGGTTTGGGTGAAGCTTGCCCTTGCACGGATGAAACCTGACTGCAAAGATTATGTAAATAATTTTTCTTTATGTGATCACCAGTGCTGTTTAAAATAAGACCACTCCCTTCTGTGGTCTCATTTCCTCTCTGTTCATAAACATTAGTGTAACATTCTGACTTGCTCTCCTCAATCTCCTTTTCCTCTGTTACCGAGTCTTCCTTGGAGGGTAAAGTCTTTGGAACATGAGCAACAACTGGGTTCTGCATTCCATAGGAATCACAACCATTAGACAGAGAGCTTGCTGCTGATGTAGCCATCACATCAGAGAGACTGGACCCTTCAAGCTCATCTATACCAGTCCCTTTTAAGTCTGTGCCTGCCTCCATCGCCCCACCTCCATCTTCTTTGCTATTACCACATGCCTCATCAGGCTGTTTGGGCTGCAAAAGTCTTTCACTCTCCCCTAGAGTTTGTTTATTATTCATCTCATTCAACTTTGTCAGTTCCCAATTAGTCATCTCCTGAGATTCAGGGTAACATTCTGCCACGCCGAGCAACTCCGTTGTGCCGAGGTTTTTATCACATTCAATGCCTTCGCTTTCAGTGGCACTAACATCCTCAGGGCCAGACTGCTCTGCAACACATTCCTTGTGACTGCCACTTCCAGCCACGTTAGGCTGACAGGTTTCAGTGAGCCCAGACAGCCTAGACTGTGACTGCTGGGCTGTTTCCTGTTCTACAACTAAGCTTCCATTGCTGGAACCAGGAGAAGAGTTTTTAGCTTCCAGATCCGTTCTCTGAGGAATGGCTTTACTTGTAAAATTTTCAACTGATACACAATTTTCTTGCATTTTCCCGGTACCATCAACTGGTCTCTGTAAGAGAGTCACTGCATTGATCCCTGCAGTTGTAGCTTCTGAGAACAGCGAATCCTTACTCAGATTCACATCATCCTTTAATCGAGAGGAGGGGCATGCAACAGTCAGGCTTTCAGATGACGCATTAACCAAAGGACTTACAGAGTCATCTTCAGTGCACAGCCTGTTCACTTGCTTTTCTGTATCTGTATCCTTTTCCGTGGATCCATTTACAGTAACACTCCACTGGTCGCTCTGTCGGCTCTCGTTATCCAGTGTAAAGCCAATAGTGTCCATGAGGGACTGACTGCTGTAATTTTTACAATCCAGCAAATCACCACTTTGTAGTGTTCTGTCACAGTTGTGCATGACTGCCACCACTAGCACATTTTTCTCCTCTGGCAAGCAAGCTGTATTCCCACATTTCCTTTCCCCTGTTTCCACAGCGTTACACTGATCATCCCGATTACTGCTTCTTTTAATCAGCTGATCGTCTGCTGCTGCCTGGTCATCAATCCACATGACTGGGGTCTCTGGGCTGATGCTGAACTCCTTCCCATTAGCACAGTGATCCCCTTCTCCTGGTGGTGTAGTCACTGAATGGGACAAGGAGAAAGACTTTCCTCTCTGCTGACACTCATTAGGAGCTGTCGCTTCATTCACGTTGGCCGCGGTCGGGGTGAACGGCAGGCGGCGAGGAGGCGGGTCTAGGATCTGATTCCACTTGGCACCTAGCAGGGTAGGTGAGACAGCGGCATCTGCAAAAGGGTTTCAGTAAGAGAACTTACTGGCCTGTTGAAGCCACAGGTTCTGTCAATTCTGTTGCACTAGAATGCCCCAAATATAAATATGGGCACAACACTAAAACACGTCTGCCATAACCAACATCCTGGATCAACCATGAGCACTATAACTGCATAATGTTTGTGGAACTCAACAAGTTTAGAGCTACACCAGTTACTATCAGGTTGAACTTGTACAAGCAACTTTAAAGTACTGATTAATACACTTCAGACAGATGGAAGTGCCTAGAAAGACTCTCACCCCCATAAAATGTTCAACTTCCTTGACAGCACAGAATTAGCAATTAGACTAAGCAAAAAATTTAATGCTCCGAGTATGATAACTTTCATTATATGATTTATGTGACCTAATAAAACATTTCTGCAGAAGAAGCTTAAAATACATTTTGCCTGATTTGTTTAAAATAAGTGATTTAAATATTGCTACTGAGATTAAGCTTCTCAAAACCTGTCTTTAGAAGTGTACAGAACATTTGCTATTAAAAGAGTGAGAAATTTTACAAAAGTAAACAAGGTCAATGGAAACAGAAGAGAGCACTACTAAGAAATACTGAAGACATAAAAAGTTCTGAGATTAATTTGCAACTCAACACCAAAGGGGGTATCTCAGATCTCTCCCTCTTCAATACTGTTCTCTGTAGGATACATCTGATGTACATCTACATCCTGTTCACAATGACTCACCTTCGTTTTGCTCAAATTCATCTAAAACCTTATCGAGGTTATATGCCTCTGCTTGGAAATAGTTCTCCATTTGTCAGGGAACGACCACCAGATTCTTGTCTGAACCTGCCAGAGAACAAATTACAATCAGATACTTAACCTTCAGTCAGCACCCTTCCACTGCACAGGGTCCTGATTTAAGGGGAAAAGTCCTTTGTAAGTCAAATTTTACATACCTTATGTACATAAATCAAAAGTATTTTCCAGGAATAAAAATTATTTGTGTGCTGAAACTTGCCCAATTCACATTAACAGCCTCCCCAAACTTGCTCTGGATTTTATTACCTCCAGTCTCTCACATTAATGTGTCTGGCCATCAGAATCACCATAAAGGTAAAAACAAAACAGCTTTGACACCAGTCAGAAAAAAACAATCTAGAGAACCTGAAAGGCCAACCAGCAATCTTAAAATCCAACTTTCAGTTCTGTGCTACCACCAATTAGCTCATGTGGCTTTGAACAAGTAGTTTAAATTCCCTGTGCTTCTGATTTTTTAATGTATACTAGACTAGCAGTATTCTGTGTCACTCCTCAATTCCCAGAGATGCTTCAAAGATTCATACTTGTAAAAGTTGGTAAGGGACTTAATGGGTGTCACTTGAATTGTACTAGCTCTTAAAACGTCTGCTTGAATAACCCTTGTCTCCCTGAAAGTCAGGCACTGGAAATCTAGAAAAGTGCACACAAGTAAATAGTCTCATCAAAACATGATGCTCTCAGGCTAGAAAGGAAGATGACAAGGGAGAAATGGAAAAAAAAACCAACACAAAACAAACCCAAAAGCCCAACCCCAAATCATTACATAACTTTTTTATCTTCACATAACAAATAACATTCTGCCCTAACAGTAGGAATATGGACTTCTTGCTTCCAAAGTCTTGTGAAAACAAGACATCCTGATTCAGTTTTCCCAAACAAAGACATTTTCCCTGGGAAATGTGTGCCATAACCTATATACCACAGAGAGACCTTGATTTGATCTGTTCTCTGAGTATCATCCAAAACAGCTTTCTTTTCTTCAGAGCTGGCTTTCACTGCTGTGAAACAAGGCAGTGGAGGGGGAGAGGGTGAGAACCTTGTTCTGCCGTATGGAGCAGTGGCAGACCTGACAGCTCGATTAAAAACCTGCTCCTTTACACCAGAGATACAACAGACACCAAAAACACAGCAGAGAAGTTTCCAGTTTAAAACTACACTTTTCCATCTCCACCAGAGTACCTGGATTTGAGGAAAACATCAACCACCTTCACTTTCATAACTACAACACTGAATGCAGTTTTGCACGTGTTATGGGCAACAGCTGTAATCAGGTTATTGCTACAAAAAGATTGTGCAAAAATATCACAAAATACAAATTTCAAGTTTTTAGGGTGTTCTTCAAGTTTCACAGATGGTTGTTTTAAAAGGTGATCATGATACAACATAAATACTTTGCTATTTAATATAATCAGATTAAATCATGTTGCAATCAGATTAAATCATGTTTTAAAGATATATACAAAAGCTAATTTTAAAGGAAACTAGTCTAATAGTAACTTAGAAATTGCAATAAGCATCAATAGAAAAAAGACCATTTTGCAAAAAAAGTCAGAGAGATAATCCAGACTTTGTCAGCTTACAAACTCCCAGATTTGTCCTCTTGTCTGGGATTTTAGCTGATCTCCTTCTGCAGGGAAAATAAATGACTGCCCATATCAGTCACTACATAGAGATGCACAGATTGTAGCATAAGCAATGGAAAAACTGGCCACCTTGATCACAGGCTGCATTTCAGAAGCCTCAAAAAGCAAGACTTTTTTGTACAAAATACCACATAATTTCACATCCATTTATAATGGATTTAATTTACATTATAATAACATTCCTGCCTAGCAAACAATTGATGAAGACATGAATAATTATTCCTAGGCAAAGTCCTGCCACTGAGGTCAACAATGTGAAGAGTATTTGTCAGTGAAGCACTGCAGGACCAAAAAACGTCACACAAAATTTTTGTGTTCATGAGTTCCAGCTGAAGAGAGAAAAGATCTTTTATATCACTATTGTTATTTCTCTTACTGATGTACCAGGATATGTGGAGAACCTTTTATTTTTAAACTCCCAGTCACTAAGCTGACAGCCACTCTAAACGAGATCTCATTGTGTGTGCAAGGAGGTATTGCCTGGAAAGGTCAGTGCAAAGCTGCAGGTCTAACATCTAAAATTATTATTATTATTGTATTAAAGAACACAACAACCCCAGAAGCTTTTCCATAAATTTCTGTCCAAGGGCAAAACACACTGCCAAATGCACAGAAGTCCCCAGTGCCCTCTGTGTGACAGACAAGGAGGACGAGCACTCGTGTTCTGACGGATCCCAGCGATGCTTCCTCACCATACATTGTCAGCAGCTCATTTTTTTGCCAGTTGAAGATCTAATGCTTCAGCTCTCCACAGCCAGCAACTCAAGACCAAAACAGAATATGCTCTAACACAGCATGCTGCAATAACTGGGTAGTTGTTTCCCCTGTGGTTTAGAATCTGATTCTATTTTGAATATTTTTATGACATACCCAACAGAAATAAAAAGAACCATATTCTTTCACAGGTCTTTTGAAACTTTTGACTGCAACTCACAGGTACCATAAAAGTTTGGAAGACTTCTAGAATTATTCTAATCCCAAAGTTCCTCTTCATACAAAGGTTGGAATGACATTTTTAAAATATCCTTAATAGCTGTGTACATTGTACTGTTTAGTATTGCTCAAGTATTCTAAGTCATAGCTTGGAGAGAAGTGTGTGAGCAAACACACAACTCCAAGGGAGAATAGAAACAAGAAGAAATCAGGAAGAAATGTCGGTGGCAATTTCAGCTGCATGCTGCCAAAGAGGAGACACTTCCTAAGTTAAGGATATATACTGGGATGAACAATATGAAGGAGAGGATATTGTGCCAGGGCAAGGAAAACGAGACATAAACCACCAATGAGTGAAAAGCATAAGATGATTTTTCAAAAATACAGCTCTCCATGCAAAGGTCTGGCAAAAAAAGACTAATTATAGGCAAAAAAATTAAACGCTAAAGTTAAATATTTTATTTTAACTCTGTACACAAAAAAGATTAACAGAATGGCTACCATTCACTGGTACAGTAAGTCCAGAAGCCAAGACCACTTGTTACCCATTGCAGAGTCATTTTCTGTCTTCCAGGGCAAACAGCTAATTAAAACATGCAGCCTGTCACATCAGATTATTTTCAAGCTCCCGCTGGATCACAGATCATGCATAATTCAGCAATTCTGTGTTTCACTTCTCAATTTCTTCATACAACAGCATGGGCTTATCATCATCTTCATTTCTAAAACTTAAGAATTTATGTTTTATCAAGATTACCAGCTCTGCTCTCCCCTGATGTCTAAATATAAAGGTGCATGTACCAGAATGTCTGTGTCACACACACCCAGAATTACTGCCCTCGTCACCACTGCATACGACAAACTTTAGCTGAATGGTGGGGAGGGAGGGAGGCAGAAATAAAGGACAGAAAAACCTTCCTTAAAATTAGATGTTATTCTGAACAGTCATAACCTTGGAGCCTGTCTCAAGCCAGCTCAGATATCTCACATGCCAGCTCCTTCTTGGGGAAGGAGATGTACCAAGAGACTGGCCTTGTGTGGTACCTGCAAAGCAGCAAGACTCGGATTTGTTTTGGTCTCTGTGATAAGGAATTATGTAACCCATGATCTTCTGCACTGCACATCCCAAATTACCCACAGGATTTTGTCACCACAGGAACTGACAGTCTTAAATCTTTCAAATTGTCTTTAACAGTGGATGACCAGCACACAGTCACATTAAAGCACTGTAATAAAAAATGCACCAAAGGAAATAATACCAACATATAACTATGAGCCTCACAGCAATGGCCTAAAAATCAGAGAGTATGTAAAGAAGCAGAATAAGATCTCAGGATTTTCTATCATGCTGTCCTGTGGGGACTAGTCTTTCAATAGGAAACAATTCAGTAATCTCTTACTAAACAGAATGCTCAAACAGTTTATTACAGTCCTCACCAAAAGTAAACCTGAAAAGCTCCTAAGATGGAAGTCACAGATCAAATGAAAACCAAACATTGCTTAGTCTTCCTGGTAAAAATCAGATATCCAGAAAATGTCATTTTCCCATAGCATGACCAAGTGGAACTACAGATGAACTGGGCAAAGTAATTTATTAGATCTACTACTCCTGAAGACTTCCTTCAACCCCAAGAAACAACAGTCAAGTTCACATATTGCTCCAGCTCCCCTTGGTGATCTGTGTATTACCTGCCCTTGGCAGGAGGCAGCCAAGCACCTTGTAAAGCACAGTTTGTTCAGAGTCCAGGAACAGCCATATTTTTAACTGATGGGATCTGTCTACAGCACAGGCTGAGGAAGAAGACTCTGCCCACCTCTCTCCTCTCCCAAACACAGTAAGACAATCTTGCTGTAAAACAAGGCAATTACTCTCAATAAAAAACAAACAACAAAATGCTAAAAATACTCCAACATCTTCTATACAAGAGATATGTCCATATATAGAAGTATATGTTTATAAACATATATCCTTAAGAACACATGAAACCCCATGTATTTGAGGTACATAACCCTGAATCGTTACATTCTAAAGCAGAATTTCCCACTTACCTTTTTCTCTTACACGTATGTTAAGAAATGAATGACCCTGTGCCTCCTCATGGTGACAGCAGCACAACCAGCCAGCTCTGCTGAATCAGGGTGTTCGACCTGATCCTAGAAAGAAAATACAAACATGGACTTTATGATTGGTAATTCCACCACAAACCATGCTTTTTTCAACACATGACTGCAGCCAGCACAGGCATATTTGGCAAATGCTGCAAGTTTCAAACGATGTGGATTAGGTCTGCAGCTTTAAATTCAGGGATCTGTGCACTGTGCCACTGTTGCTCTTCAACAGTCTGGTGAAAAATGTTGCTAATAAACCCCACATTGCTGCCTACCTACTATTACTCTTCATTTAACTGTAAATCCTCAGAGAAACACAGAACTCCAACTGTCCTTGTATTCCTGATGACCTTGACTGTAACAATTTATAAAACAGCCTCTGAAATTAATTATATTACACTACAATAGGCCTTCCAAAAATAAAGAGCTAGTAGCTCTGATACTCAACAAAAATTCACAGCCCTCTGAATTCTGTAAACTGCATTCATCAGTTTCCCACTGATTTTGTTACAGCTAAACAACTGGTTTTGTCTTCAAATTATTGCCCCCACAATCTTGGGCTCCCTTCATTTCCTAAAGGCTTCTTCTCACAAAAACCACAATAGCATCAGCCTTCACTAGCAGGGGAGACAAAAAGAAGTGTTCAGAAGAAACTGTTTTGGTCTCCTAACTACAGCATTTCTGTCGGTCAGGTGCTCGTTTTCACAGGCTGCATCCTAACAGCCAGCACAGCTCAAAAATCCCACACAGCAGAGAAATCAGAGTGAGTTTGTAACAAAAAATGCAACAAGAACAAGGAGTAAGGTAAGTTAAATTCATGTTTTAAGGTTTGCTGGTGTGGCATTTTGTCCTGCTAGGTAGTTGAAATATTTATTAGTGCTCTGGTGAAGCTGCAGCACGTGTTACAAAAAAAATCTTAAATATTCCAGCAAAACGAACAGAGATAAAAAAATCAGTTCCCCATGTATGAAAGCAATATTCAGTGCTACACTGCAATTTTCCCAGGGTTGTTTATTATTCTTTTCAGAAATAAGCTACAGTAATAATTCCAGGAAACTAATGAACTGAACAGTAGCACTCTGAGTAGTCTGTTTCCAAACTCAGAATCCGACAGCTTTGGATGCCAACAGAACTCTTCCTCTGTATAAAAGTAAAATTCCTGATGCTATACATATTTTTACCTCTGTAAACTAAGATGAATAGTAGATACTGGCAGATATTATCACAATGTTCTTCAGACAGGCTTCCTATGCATGCAAAAATGGAGGTGAAGGAAATTTTATTCCACTGAAAGACTTCAGAATAAGGTTTTTCCAAGGCCTGTCAGGTATGTGTGGCAGTGGGGAAGGTTGTCTGTACCACCAGCATGGCCCCTCCTGGCCTATAGTGGAGGAAACAACTCAGTTTTAATGACCCCTTTGAAAAGACAGTTCAGTTAATGACAACTCAGCCCATGGTTTATGACAAGGCCCATCAACTGCACGGCAAACACTGGGCAGGTTTCACATGAACCAGTCACACATTAACCACAGAGTTCATCCTTCCTGGGTCAGAAATGGATCAGTCCTGGCAAACCCTGTGCTGGCACCGACGCTCCTGCCACCAACCTGCAGGCAGGTGACACTCAGGGGACACTCAGGGCTACAGCGCAGCTTTATCACAGAATCAGAGAATGGAGTGGGTTGGAAAAGACCTCCAAGATCATGAAGTCCAACCCTTGGGCCAACTCCAGTCCCTTGACCAGATCATGGCACTCAGTGCCACGGCCAAGCTCAGCTGAAAAACCTCCAGGGATGGGGAATCCATCCCCTCTCTGGGCAGCCCATTCCAATGCTTGATTACTCTCTCTGGAAAGAATTTTTTTCTGATCTCCAACTTAAATTTTCCCTGGCAGAGCTTGAGCCCGTGCCCCCTTATCCTATTGCTGAGTGCCTGGGAGAAGAGACCAACCCCCACCTGGCCAGAACTTCCCTTCCATTCATTGTTTTCTGCAGCTGCGCTCTCCTTGCTCCATTCTTCCCAGGTAATGACTTTTTTGTCCGTGACCACTGAAGGCAGAAGAACACTGATCTAATCAATGGCTCCCGTCTCCAAGGCAAGCCTGGGAGAGCTGTTACCTGGAGCTCCTGGAGCTTTTTGTTTACAGTTCAACATCGACTCTCAGCAGCAGTTTTCCCTTACAAAGATCAATGCAAAAATCAAAGCATGCTTACAGATATGAATGCAATACATTCAAACAAAAAGCAATTAAAAAAACAAGTAAATTACAACGTTTGGATTTAATGAAAAAATAAAACAAGTTGGCAACAGAGCCAAATTATTTTTTCAATATGAATTTCAGTAAAAGAACAACTACAAATGAGAGCCAAGAATACTCACAACAACATATAACCTAATGATTATTAGGTTTTTCACTAATCACTCACACTACTAGAACAGGGTTCCATCACACTTGAAAAAAAATATATATATATTTCCACATAAAAATTACAGGCCCACTGAGAACTAAGGCCGTTGCAAAGGAAGGAGGGCCCAGGGTCTCGGCTGTCCCAGCTTGCTGCTTTGAGCAGTTGAGTCTCTCATCCCTCCCTTCTGCTGGGGGTTGACTGAACTCCTTCCTCTGCCTCCTGCCCTACAGTGGAATCACTCAGGTACTGCTTTGGTTACACCCCACATGTCTGATTTCCCCCAGGAACTCCAAGAAGGCAACTACCAATTACTGCAAAAGCAAAACAGAAATTGAAGAGAAATTTGACAAGCAGAGACGTGCACAGCATAAAGAAAGGATGAAGAACAGAAGTGAATAACTCTGAAAGTATAAAATTAGAAATATCTCCAACAAAAAAAAATGTAAAAAATGTTTACAACATTACATGGAAGTAATCTGAAGTAGCACAAAATGGAATAGCTTATAATAAATGGAAAGAGACTAAAAAAGAAGCAATTTCGATACTATGTTAAAAAAATGTAGAAAATGCTCAAAGCTTGAAGAGATGCTAAAAAATGCTTCCATCTATTGGCAAAGATCCAACTCTCAACTACACTCAAGATCCTCTATAATGTGCTACCAGGGAAAAGATGCCTTTGAGTAGGCAGGGAGACATTTGCAGCCATTTTAAGGCACTTTATTACTGTTAGATTAGTCGAACTAGGCATTATCCTCAGTGCAAATCCAGATCTCAGCACTGCTATCTTTACTTCCTCCCTTGTCCACACCCTGGAAGATCAGATGGGAGATTCAGAGACTGAAGACGAGGAAGTGTTCAGGTCCCAACTTTGCAGGAACACAAACTGCAACAAGAAATACCATGGCAGGGGGTCCCATTCACAGGAAATCAGTGTCCCTGCACAACAGGGGAAAGAGGACACACATCAGTTCTGCAATAGGAATTATTTTATCTGATCAATTAATCTGGAAGCTAAATCTTCATAAGTGGAAGAGTTAGGGGTTCTTCCCTCAAGTGATGCAATGCTTGGAATAATGGTAATTTACCACACACCCAACAATGTTGTGCCAATACGTGGAGCCCTTTCTACCCAGTGTGTGTCCAAACAGAAGGCAAAAATACCACGTTATAAAGTGTGACACAGCAGTGGCAATACCTGTGTCACACACGTGAAAATGCCTGCAATGGCAAGGGCTTCAGGTTAGGCCCCAAATGAAACATTTCAACATGAAGTGTTTGATTCATAAATTAAAGTAGCAGTCGTGCAATGCAACCAGTAAAGAAAATAATTGTTTTCAAAATTCTAATTTATTAAAGGAAACTTGGTAAATGACAACAGAATTTTTTAAAAATACGTGGTCTAAACCACAGCTCAGGATAGACAATCCAATGAAACTCACCATATATCCATTTAATAAGAAATACTAAAAGCAGCAGCAAGAGATAAAATGTAACAAATATCATCATAATCATGGCTAAACTTGGAGAAGGAAGACTTGGGAAGGGCTCTCCCCACGTGGGTGTGTCCTTCGAGCCTGTGCAGTGTATTTTTTAGGCAGAGGATTTTTTAGCTGCACCAAAAGCTCAAGATGACCAAGTATCCTTCAGTTTTACTTCCCATAATTTGCTGATGTTCCTGCTCCTCAATGTAAATGCACCGAGGAGCAGACTGGGGCATGGCAGGTTATTTTTGTGTAATACAACACTCTGTACCAGCTCACCACCCATGACTGCTGACAAAAGATAAAACTATCCCAATGTTCCACTGGATTGTCTCTTTTTGCAATCAACTGAGCAAACTGAGATGGACAATGCCTAAAGCTGAACAGTCTCTGTAATGATGTAACTCATATTTGCATTTTTTGCCTTGACTTTTCCCCATGCCATTTTAAAGCCACTATTTTCTCTCCAGCCAAGTTTCCATAAGGAGACATTCACACATGCCTGAGCAGCAGCAAGGCCAGCAAAAGAGCAGCAGCTTCAGAGAGGGGCTGTGGGAATCAGCACAGGCAAAGGGAACAGGGGGACAGAAACTCCAGCAGCATCACCAACCTTTGCGCTCCAGCTGGAAAGGACACCTGCTCTAGAACAGCTTACAGCAGAAAATAAACGCCATTTCCTACCCTTCTTACTATTTCAAGGAGAAAGCCATTGATTTGTTTTCTTGACACCAACCCAGCCGTGCCAGGCACCTCAGCTGGGCCCTGAGCACCAGGAACCTCAGTCCTGCTTATGTAACTGCTCCAGCTGCCTGGAACAGGATCCATCCCTGCTCTGGGGAGGAACAAATAGATAGGTTTACACGGCAATTCCGCCTTCCACGCAAGTTTTTCCAGAGGAATACGGTTGGAAAAAAAAGAGAAAACCCTTTCCTGAGCTTACTCATACGCTCACAGAGGTCACTTCAAAATTTGGGTTATATAGCTGACGTTTCATAACACTCTGCTTCACACAGCTCCCAAGTTTCAAATCCTGCAAACCACAAAAAGCTAATGCACAGTGCATCAAACATCAACTTAATATGAAATCATGTTTCTTAATTTGTGCATGGATTCCATGTAACATCACCAGTGTAACAATGTACTTCTTTCAAAAAATCAATCCATTTAACATATTGATCTGAAGCTGTTATTTATTCAAATACAAACTAAAGTATAAGTATGTTTATGGGATGTCTTTCTATGTTTCTGTATTTGAGAAACAAGAGTTTGACTACAGTGGTTAACAGATTTAAAGAATAAAATTATTTAAAGTCACATGCTATGTATCTCAAAGTGGACTAATCCTGTGTTCTAATACTTTATGAATTTTTCTTCTTTCTACTGTAGGGTAGAAAAAAGAATGAAATCCAAATAGACTCAAATTGTTTCAGATGTTCCTTAGATGTGTGCAAGAAGGTCCCCTAAAATCACTAATTAAAAGCCTCCAGCTGGCAAGGAATTGTCCTTTTTACAAAGCCCAGGAGGGGCTGATACCTGTGGGTGCTGTGAGTAAAATCTGTATCTGATAATAAAAGACAGAACTACCAACACAACCAGAATGGGACAGATGAGAAGGACAATAGGCAAAAAGGGAAACTGCTTTGCTTCCATTTACCAGCCCATCAATTCTGAGTTGTACCCACTGGGGAGGGAAGCTGCTAGAAGTGACACAATTTATGCCCTGAGCTGCTCTTTAGAGAAGGGACAAGCTGAACAGAAAAAACCTCTGAAGTCCACAGTCCCTTTCTACTGAAGAGCAGCCATTCAGGTGCTGAAGCCACCCTTACCAACACGTGGTTGCACTCTGTTTCCAACACCACTGTGGTCATTTCTGCTCATCTGGCAGCTGTGTAACACAACAGTGTTCTAAAATCTTACACACATTTTAAAGAAATACCATTATTACAGCCACCAAACAGTTACTTTTTTTTAAATCCTATCTTATGTAGAGCTGGGTTACCATGCATCCCTGAAAATAAATTCAGAGAGCTATGAACTTGTATCTCATACTCTCCCTCCAAACTGAAATTATCTGAAAGTAAGTAACATTTAATTCCCATTTTGTGTTGACCTTTCTATCCATATCACACCAAACACATTATAAAACACTGTTGTCAGTGTAGCAAAGTTCACTCCCACGTCTGTGATCATGATCCAACATCACTGCTGATGCTCACAGTGTATTATGTCTCAAGTCCCCTGCAATAGTAACTCACTCCATACAACTCAATAATCCATAGCAACAGTGTGTACTGAAACTGCTATTTCTGAGCATCATTCCCATCTCTGCTGAGGGCCATTAACCAGTGCTGAAGGGACTGAGCACCAACCAACAGAAATGGTAACTTGCATTTAAGTTCCCTGCAAAGCCTTTTTCTTCTGTTACATTGTACCACTGGAGCAATCAGGGCATTTACCTGAAATTTATGTTAGACTCAAGGAAGTTTTAGCTATCATACCAAGTGCCCATAATTCTGTATTATTGCTGACAGTCACAGGAAATGAAGGCTTAACAAATACAACCCAAAAATGTTTGAAGACGTTTATTATTAATGAGTTACAAGTATTAATACAGTTATCAGACATCTTACAGATGTCTAGGGACACCAAACTCTCCTAAATTCAAATGCAACATTCCTCACATAGATCAAAACTGAGCAACCTCTCATTCTTGTGTCCACTGATATGGTGGTTGAGTCTGCTCAGCCATGAATCTCTACCTCTTTATCCCTCCTTCTCAGACTGGACCATACTCCTGTTTTCTTCATCTGTCCTCTTTTCCTCTCCTCATTCACTTCTTCCTGCACCCATCTGCTTTCTCCCTACCCATGCTTCCTTCTTCCTCTGATAAAAAAAGAGAAATCCCATGTTTCCACATCACTGTTCAGAGCCACTAGTATGTTGTAAACAACTGATTGACCACACGGTATTATTCCTCATGTCTAGGAACAGTGGGAGCAAACCCAACAGCAAAGGTGATGCGTCCCCCTTGCAAACAAATATTAAAGTCTTTAGACAAAATTAGTATCACAAAAGAAAAAAAACCCACATGTGGCCAAAAGAGCAGCCAAATCCTCAGACATTGTTGTAACTGTCCATGTGCCTCCTCCCCATCCTCATCATTATTTACCATCATCACGGCTCCTTCACACACTCATGTAAACCCTCAGCCTTTCAGCCCATGAAATACAGTTTTTGACACACAGACAGTGGGGATTCACCATCCAGGACCAGCACAGCCACCCACTTCCCTCAAGTATATGTTTCAAACCTCTAGTTAAGACACAATTCATTAAATGCACAGCAGACACAACCATGTATTTCCTCAGAGTAGAAGGTACAACAGCATTTAAAAGCCATCTGTACTGAAGCAAACCTTAATGACTGGGGGAAAAAAAAGATAAAATACAGCCACAAAGGGTACTATAAGGAATGCAACAAGGGAACTAAACATATGTATGTCTCTATTGCCCATGAGTCTTAAGAAACAATTTCTAAATTGCATCACAGTAAAATCCATGTTCACTCTATGCAGGTACACAAAAAAACCTATGAGCAAATTCCAGATAGGTTAAAATTCATTTTATGGGTGACTTGTTAAGTGAAACTAAGGTAAATACAATATAGAGGCTATTAAGCCAGTATACCAATATAATTACTTGAAAGCACAAAAGCACAAAGGCAGACTGATGCTTAAGTAACAACCTTTTAAAGACACATTCATGAAAAAGTCAAGAAAGAACTGTGAAACACATGAAGTACATTGGGGGTTTATTCAGCCTTCATCATTTACACAAAAACACAGTATGAAATTACTACAATCAATGCCATTTGAAGTTTCAGCTAAGTGGCTGCTTCAATATATATGCTATTTAAAGTAATCTGTTAATAATACAACCTAAGGAGTGGGCTCTGCACATACTTTCAAGTGCTCCAAATAAGAGATCATTAAAATACTCATTTTGAATTAACCAATAGAGCACTCATAAGGTACCTTTGTACCACAGTGACAACCAATATGCTCTGCTGAGCTATCAGCGTGGCTGAGCAAACAGAAACAGGAGCTGTGCACTGAGGTATAAACCCCCAGAAGGGTGAAAATGGGATGTCTGTGCCTTTCTCTAAATCCCAAGTCTCAGGAGCTACTTCCAAGGTATGGCAGGTATTCCCAAGCTATACCAGGTATTCCCAAGGTATGGCATGTATTCCCAAGCTATACCACATCCTTTACAGTCTCACAGGAGAACGTGCAATTTCAAAGAGACTGCTAGAGAAATGAAAAAAAATTAAAGAGGGAACTTTCTCATTACATTATCTCAATTCATATTAAATGTTCACTTATCTGCATTACAGTGCAGATAAGGAATTAAAAATTACATTGACATGACTGGTTTGCTGGGTATATTTTAACCACGTAACTTTTGTGCCTCTTCCAGCCTACAAAGAAAAGTCAGTATTCACAGCCTCAGTAACACAAATCAGAGCACTTACACAGTGGTGAAGTGTTGATATGTTATCACTTTTCAAGTGCTGTATCTTTAATCTCCTACAGAAATTTAGATTATGGGATCATATTGTTCACTTACTATTCTCTATGCTCATATTTAAAATATATTTATGTGTCAGAGAAATTAGTATTTACACAGTAAAAACAAATCCAAATGACAGTCCTCTGAGGGAAAAGAAAGCTGCTATATGTACTTTAGCAGCAACCTGCTGGGCAATCAATACCCACACAGCTCTGGGCAAAAGAAAAGAAACAGAATTATGGTGTTAGGGGAGAAAGATGGGATTAAACGCAGAGGGGGAAGGAAGGGAAGAGATACTGTGGGGCAAAAACAATTAACATCTACAGAAAAACAAGATTCTTTCATTCCACTGATGGTAAAACAAAATGCTTACTAATAAAGTATCTCAAAGGACTTGGATACATAAAACATCAGATTTGGTTTACAGTATAAACTCATTCATCCCATCCAATTTGAATCAAAACAGCTCTCTCCATCTCCAGACTGTTTAATAATTTCCCAGCTACTTACAAATTCTTTCACAAACTCTTTAGAATTATGAGTGGAAAACAAGTCCTAGCCATCAGAAATGAATCTGGACTTAGATTCCCCATGTCTCAGCTGGTGTGATGGGAGCTCCTTTATCCCTGGACCAGCACACTGCACTGATTCAACCCAAGAACCGCAGAACTCTTTGGAGCATCCCCAAGGCCAGTTCTCCATCCCCAGTACTGCAGGATGTCAGGGAACACAGTCCTTGGATCTGTGATGTCCTGAAAAGGCAGGTATGCAGCATCCCTGCTCAGCACTTGGTGGGAGTGACACACAGGACACACTTCTCCATTTCATATCATGCTTATTTAAGAAATCTCCAGCACAGGAATCCACCCCTCTTGTGCCACAGACCATGAGGTTCACCTGCCTTTGCTTCCCTGCAACACCTGCAGGAAAAGGTGTGCACCTCTCCAGTCACTGCACGTCCCAATCTGGTACAGAAACAGTGTTAAAATTGATACCCAGAGCTCAGAGCGGCAGAACTTGAAGAGGGAATACAAACTGAATTCTGCCAGGAACCATCAGCAGATGAGAGAGGCAGGGGTTACCTGCCACCTGCACACACATCTCAGAAGTCTCATCTCACAGAGAGGGGATGTGAGGCACACCCAAGGTCACAGTGAGGTCTGAGCACCACAGACCACAGGAACCTACACCACCAGAAACCTGGACACGTATTTTACTATTAATGACACTGTTCTTCAACATTCCTCTCAAAATCCAAACATTAAAAAAAACAAGAAAGAGAAAAAAAACCCAAAAAAAACACAAAGTCAAAGTTGTTGAAGAAGAAAAGAAAGAACAGTTTCACTGGCCATGTTAGAAGAAATGTAAGAAAAGTACAGTCAACAATAACTAAGAAACAAAAAAATCACAGATCTGAAAATATCTGCAATTTTTGTCCTGTAGTATCTTACAAACTTCCAATAATCTGACCAGCCAACTGATCAAGCAATAAATTTTATGCATATTCGTATGATATGCCAATTCTTCTTGAATTCATAACAACTGTATCCACTATTAAATTCATAGTTTCATTGGTTTGGTCTTTATTTTAGTGCTCCTAAATCAATCTTCTAGATCTCACTTGGAGTGCAAACAGGTAAGTCAACATGTACATTGAGTTCAAAGCAGAGTTTTGACACAACAAAACCGAACCTGGAAGCAGAAAAGCTCCTCTAATAGTCAGTGTCATCCCCAGATAAAGAAGCTATCCTGTGATTTAGAAAGCTCTTTGATCTCCTCCTTAGCCTGAACATTTACCAACTCCTTTAAGTGCATCATTCTACATTTTGGAAAAATGTACCACTGAATGTTCATCCATTGATAGTCTGTTATGAATTTGCTAATGTATTTCACCCACTTCCCCAAATAAAATTTTAGGCTTAGAGTAAAATATAAACATTGTGCTCAGAGCATGTGTATGAAGCTTGAGTTCTACTATTCAGTATCTCATAGAAGTAAACAAAAACTTCCCAATCACAGTATTTTTAAAACCTGCATGAATTGAGGAATAAGGCTGGCGAGTGCTATCGGGGCAGCTGTGGCACTTCTGTAATTGATGGAGCTGACAGGCATCTCCAACATAAGTGTGGCCTAATTTCAATTTATCACCTGATAGGAAATGACCTCTGGATTCTTGGTATGCCGGGAAGGGGGCAGGACAGGTTCCTCCCTGCTACCATCTCACTAACAAAAAAAAAAGGCACTGAATTTAAGCCATACATTAAACATTTTGCCTCTTTATGCAGGCCCACAGCTGCTCTTCAGCAGTATTGAAGTATAAGAAGTCAATAAGTAAAATTCACAGTGAAACATTGCAGCCATTACAGCCATAATTTGGTATATAGAGTTTCTTTTCCAGCTTTTAACTGGACAAGGGATTTTTTTTCTCAGCACAAGGAAAGGTTCAAAACACTTTCAGCATCTTTGATCATTCCTAATTCCTCTGTCACTAACAAAAAATAGGTGGGGAACAGTCCTAAAATAGCTACCAAACGGAATTCATAGAATCACAGAATCATAGAATGGATTGGGTTGGAAAAAACCTCCCAGATCATCAAGTCCAACCCTTGGTCCAACTCCAGTCCCTTGACCAGATCATGGCACTCAGTGCCACGGCCAATCTCAGGTTAAAAACCTCCAGGGATGGGGAATCCACCCCCTCTCTGGGCAGCCCATTCCAATGCCTGAGCACTCTCTGCAAAGAATTTTTTTCTGATCTCCAACTTCAATTTCCGCTGGCAGAGCTTGAGCCCATCGTGCCCCCTTGTCCTATTGCTGAGTGCCTGGGAGAAGAGACCAACCCCCACCTGGCCAGAGCTTCCCTTCAGGTTATAGAATACATCACAAAAGTATTTTCTAGCATAGATAATATCATAAAAATGAACAAACACTTCCAGCTTTGTCTATATGGCTTTAGCACATTTTTGTAACTACAGCAAGTGCCAGTTCAGCTCAAGTCAGGCCAAAAGACAGGCAGACACTGGTGAAGACACATCACTGCATTACTTTATAGACAAAGCCATGCCCCAGGCCAGGCTTCAGCAGCACTGCCAAAGAATCAAATGTTTAGAAAAATGGTTAACTGGCAATACCATTTCCAAATGCAAAGTCTGACTCAACTTCATTATGCAATCAATTTTGCTGTTGATATGGAAAAGGGAGTGAGAAGTACAGAAAACAGAAGCAAAATCTATACAAGTAGCATGCAATACAATTCTTTACAAAACTTAGAGGATCCCAGCAGAGCTTACTGGAATTTTTCTAGGCCTCCAGAGGACTCATTTAAACACCTGACACTCCAGTGACTCCACTGACTCACAGGCAGATGTGCAGCTTCCACTGCCATCAAAGTATCAGAGGTGCAAGTAATAATTAACATGTATAGCAAACAAGACAAAGATATTTATATATTCTCTTGAGAACACAGAGACAGAATATAGAGGGTACAGCCATTAGTGTTACCTGCAAGCAATTCCACATGAAAGTTAGAAATTGCTACTAGAACATAAACAAAAAAACAGTGCAAGTGGAAATCCAGCACTGAAGTCCATGTTTCATTTCCCCAATGGACACTGGGGACAAAAGAAGTGAAAAGTTTAATATATTGACACCAAAATACCAAAACAACACATGGTCAGACTGCCACACATGGACATTTCCAAATTACCAAATTCTACATGGAAGCAAACGAACATTAAAGTTTCCTAAAGTTGTCTCCTCACTGATCTTCCTAAGCAATACAACTATTGGCTTGGTTTATACTCAGACTGAAGGTACCACTCCAGCTCCACAATCCCTAAAGCAAAGATAATCGACAGGTTGGGGCTCCGAACCTGTTTTTCACACAGCTTATCACTTATTTTAATTTGGCCATTTTTTTACTGTAACAGAACTATGCCTGTACAAAACTCAACTGACTGGACTTGCTTCTTTAAGTCACCTCTCTCTTGAGCAGATCTCGATGAAATAATAGGGAAGGAACAATTTATCCAGTGTTGTCACCCATAATTTTGGGGCCACACACCATTTCTCTTCAACCTATATTTTTAAATTCATTAGATTTCTTCAGTAATGACCTTTAAAATAGCTTCAGTGACCCTTCATGGATTTCCTCTACCATTCACATTAAGCCCATTTGATGCTGAGGTATTAGTTGAAGGGCTGTTACTTCTTGAAGAATAAATACCAATATTACACATCTCTGCTTATCCCCTCTAGCAATACAACAGTAATGCAATTACTGATGTAATAAGGCATTAATAAACCAGACTAGAATTTTTCACTGAAAGAATACATATAAACTCAGCTTAGAAGTTGTGTCTCCTATTCCACCTGTTTGCTATGGCAAACTGAACAGCAGCATTCCTAAATACCCCAACTCTGCACGTGTGTGATGCAGAAGGGAGGAAACATCTTAAAGCACAGTCACAAAAATACCAGACAAAGACAAAAGCACTGAGTGCAGCATTCCATTAATCCCAATGAAAAGGTCCTGGGATCTCCAATGTCTTGTAATTTTCTCTAGAAACTAACATTTAAAAGAATTACGTAGTTTAATACCTAAGCATGAATCTCACATTTGTTCCTTCCTACAAACACTGAGAATCACATTCATTAAGATTTAACAGAGCAAATCAAAATCTACAATGTGCAATCTCTAAAAAGAATTTTAAGAGCTAAATTAAAAAACCCCCTTTGTTCTGCTTTTGTTTCAATTAAAGGAAACACACCCAAACTAACAGCAAGTAGGACACTGCTTGTCTGTAGAAATAAAATAATTTATCTCTATAAAACAAGTAATTATTCTTTATATATAAACTATATTTGTGTGCATTATGATAACGGTCATTTACTTTTATAGTGTTTACATTAATTGATATAATTTTCCCAGTGTTGCAAGACACAGCCAACACTTAAAGTCAACACAGAAGTATAAGCTGTTTGTATCACCTAAACCTCAACACTGTCAGTTACTTTCAGCCACTTACTCTTGACTATCTATTTCTAATCAACACAAAGAGCTTTGTACACTTACAGTATCATTGCACAGACACATTTCTCAGTGCTTCACAGAAACAGCAGCAGGGAAAACCAAACATGTTAGTTCACATTCTGTCCACCTCAAAGCTCAAGCCTCCTAAAGAATCACAAATAGAACTATAAACAGGTCACCTTTCAATTTCTTTAGATACTTTAATCTCAATCACATTAAAAAATAAACAGCAGCTTTTATATAAATCTTTCAAAGTAGCCTGTGAATGTAGTGGTGCCTTAGAACAGTATTCTGGAAAAGATCACTGATTCATCAGCACACAGACTGACTGTGCACTGAAATTATTATCCCTCAACTGATTTTCAGTCAAGAAAGTCACTTTCATGGAAGATTCTCAGCTTAGTGCATCAAAAAGACCTTTCTGATCAACAAAACATGAATACACAAATTCTTCCCAAAATCTAATTTTGGCCAGCTTTTCTTCAAAAGCAAAACTTCACTCTAATCCTTCACCAAAACAATTTTCAGGTGCTTTATTTGATAGCCTGTAGAGCCAAAAACTAGCAAGCTGCTTTCTGCTAAAGCTGGCACAGCCAGTGGACAGACTAGAACAGACATTAAAAGCTTATCATTCCGTGGCCACAAGTTTTAATACTGCATCTTTGTTCAGTCTCTACCTTTGTTCCCTGAGACAACCACAGTCAGACTTGATGCCAAACTAAAAAAACTGTATTTCATCTCAGCCTTAGCCCCAGGCCTCAGATCCTGAAATGTGTGTGTTTGAAAGTATTTAATCCCCAGCCTCGCAACTGACTCAAAGCCAACATACAAAAACAACACCCAGTATCAGGAGTCAGTAGTGCAGTTTTGGGGTGGTTCTCCTCCTTTCTCACACACTAAAGGAGGCCCCATAAAGCAATGAGAATAAATCAGCGTGTCAAAACATGGTAACTTGTTCAGTGTGGATCAGGGCTTCACTTAGGGGGAGGCTTGTTTGAAATTTTAGACCCTTCTTCAGCTTCCATTTCAGATTCCCCAAACCTCTGAAGAGATTTTTAATTTTGTCTCTCTTGGGTCAAGGAGACTGTTCTTCTCATTTTGCATCACATGCTGTAACTTTATGAGAAGCAGCACACTGCTGGGTTAAGGCAGTAACAAAGGATTTTTATGTTGTTTCAAACACCAAAGGTGTATCTAAAATCTGGACTTGTTCCATGCAATCAAAAATTATTTGCTAATAAAAGTTAATTACAATGTTTTAAAACACTGCCTTGTCAGTTAAATGCTGTCCAAAGAAAACAAAAGCTTTTGTTCAAGTAGAGCATATTTTTATTATTATTATTATTGTTATTTTACTTGTTTATGCAGGGCTCCTTAAAGTTTCAAATTCAGCCTGGACCCAAAAGTTGAAGGTAGTGTTATTCAGAAATTCTAATCTGAGACAACCACACTCAATAAATAAGACTGACAGAATTCATTTAACTTTTAATATCTGAACTGAATGAAAATATGTGCAAAAATTACACCCTCTGAAAAACCTCTGTCAGAAAATAATAAGGAATATCTTGTCTATAAATAAACAAGATCGTTAACATGAAAACATAAAGTCTATCAATTTCCATCTGCTACTTGCTTCTCAGTCTGGTTAAAAACATGAAAACAATTCTTCAGCCACCCCCTGCCACAGGCACCCATTTAGCCCTAACATTTATAAGCAAGTAACTAGCCCACCTCTGCAAAAAGTCCGACATGTCAGGAGTGCCAGTTATTCTTAGAGTGAGACATGACCACAATTTCACGTAATTAGAGATGTTATAAAACGCATCCCGCCCGCTCTCCCCACCCCCCTCCACCACTACCACCATTGCAGGAGTGACTTGTTACACATCGCGATGAGCAAGTAACATTCCCTGCCCGCGGAGAGAGAGGCGATCAGGCCATAAAAAGGGCACAAGATGCAAGCAGGGATCCTCCCTCGCGGCCGGAGCAGCCTCGCCCTGCCCCGCGCCGGCACACGGGGACACGCAGCGCTCCCTGCCCATCCCCGGCACCGCCGGCGCGGGGGGAAAGGAAAGGTGCCCCGGGCGAGCGGGTCACCGGCCCGGGTGCCCGGGGACGGAGCGGGGATGGCGGGGAGGGGGCGAGGAGAACCAGGGCGGCCGCGGGGAAGGCTGGGGGGGCGAGCGCTGCTCTCCCCTTGGCGGCGTGCGAGGGGACAAGGGCGAGGGGGCACCCGGAGCCCGCGGGCCCGGGGACTGTCGGCGACACGGCGGCTCCGCCGAGGCGCCCGAGCCCTTCCCGCCCGCTCGCCCGCCCGCGGGGCCTCGCTGCGGGCGGCAGGGGCCTGGGGAGCGGGGTCCCCCGGGGCCGGGGGCGGCGGGCCGGGCGGTGCGCACTCACCTGGGGAGGCAGCAGGCGCCGCCGGGTGTGCATGGCGAGCGGGATGCCCCGGGTGCTGCCCGGAGCGCGGGGGCCGGCGCGCCCTCGCCGCCGCCAGCCGGGCTCGCTCGCTGCCTCCGCGGCCAAGGCCGCCGCAGCGCCGGCAACAGCGCCCCCTGCCCGGCCCCGGCGGCAGCGCACGGCACTGCGGCACGGCCGGGGAGGAGGAGGCGGCGCGACCGGCCGCGCCCCCGCCCCGCGCCCGCACCCGGCACACCGCACCGGCCGGGCCGCACCCACACCCGCACGGGCACCCGCACCGACACCCCGCACCGGCCGGGCCGCGGGACGGGCGCCTGCTCCCCCGAGCGGGGTCCCGCAGGCACACACAGACACAGACAGACACACGCAGGCGGCCCGCCCGGGGGGCACCCCCCCGGCCGCCCGCCCGGCACACCGCGGGACGCGCCCCGGAGACGGCTGCAGCGCGGCTGGGATGGGACCACCACACGCCCCGGTGGGACGGACTCGCAGCCGGGACGTGTCCGTGTGTTATCTCGCCACTTCGCGGTTAGGGAAACCCTCCCGATCGGAGAGGGACGCGCCGTGCCATGGGACACCCCACGGCCGCTCTGAGGGGTGCGGGGCACGGGCAGACGCGTTCAATCGGCAGCAAACAGCGTTCCAGAAATAAATAAACACAAAACACCACACCAAACAACAACAAATAACGCTCGTTCCTCACACGAGCCGCGATGGCGAGCGGACAGGTGATGCCGAACTGTGCGCCCGGAGTCTCGCCCGTTCTCTCCGCGAGCGGCGGCCGCCCCTGCCGGGAGCGGGACCCTTCCCTTCCCGGCTCCAGGCGCTCGGCAACTCCAGGAAATGTCGCTTCCCGCGTGTGCCTCGGTCCGGCGGGGACGGGCAGTCCTGGAAAGCAGTCCCGGCTGTATCACGCACCGCCAGACCGCGGGCAGCGCTCAGAGCCTCAGGGATCCACACTTCGGGAACCCGTACCTCGGGGAGCCTCCATCCCTCACCTCAGAGGACCCCTGGCCTCGAGAACCCCTCACTCTTCACCTCAAAAAAGCCTCATTCTTCACCTCATGAACCCCTCACTCTTTGCCTCACGAACCCCTCATTCTTCACCTCAAAAACCCCTCATTCTTCACCTCAAAAGCCCCTCATTCTTTGCCTCACGAACCCCTCACTCTTCACCTCATGAACCCCTCACTCTTCTCCTCACAAACCCCTCATTCTTCACCTCATGAACCTCTCACTCTTCACCTCACGAACCCCTCATTCTTCACCTCACAAAACCCTCACTCTTCACAAAACCCTCACTCTTTGCCTCACAAACCCCTCACTGCCTTAGGAACCCCTGGCCTCTGGAACCCTCACCTTGGGAATCCTTCACCCCTCACCTCAGAGAACCCCTCACCTCAGGAGCCCTCCCTCTTCACCTCAGGAACCCCTCACATCTGGAACCCTCTCACCTCGCCTCACAGCCCTTCACCTCAGGAAGCCTCCATCCCTCACCTCAGGAACGCCTCACACCTGGAGCCCTCTCACCTCACCCCAGAGCCCCTCACCTTGGCTCCCTCTCCCGAAGGGCTCACCCACACCCTGGGGATGGGAAGGAGCCGCTGTGCCCTCCCCTCTGGGCCGTGCTGTGCCCTCCCTGCCCCATGTCACCTCGGGAGGGACACAAAGGTGACTGTGGTGGCTGCCCGTGCAGTTGCGGCCATTCGCTCTTCTCAGGCCGTCATACTTCCAGGCTATCACTTTCCAGCAGGTTCGGCTTCTCCATTAACTTCCCAGATATGTCAGTGAATGTAGTGTGATGAGCCCTGGTGATAAAATTGAGGCCTCCTCACTCCAAAAGCATCAGCCCATCCTGCTTGAGATGAAAGGGAAGCACTTAATGTTTATTCATTGATTCTGGTGGAACTATGTGCTTTTCAAGCAGAAAATGCAACATGCTCCCAATCAACTGAATCATCAATCCATGGGCAAAGAGCTGAGGATATTAAAAATTGCTCATCAATCATAGCTGGGAGTAGCTTTTTAATGGAGATGGGACTTAGTTTCTCCCATAAAGCATTCCCTGTTAACCCCAACTCTTTAGCTATTAGTGGTGTCAGGCTTGTGAAGCACAGGTGAGGACTTCAGATTGGTCCAATACACAATTACTGTCCTCAAAACAATTCTCATGAAACACAGACTGAGAAACACACAATATGCCTGAAAAACAAAAAGGAAATAAATTAAAGGGTGAGCAGCATAACTCTCCGTACCCTCTGGCCAAATGCATGCAAATACGTAGGTTTGCCATCTACAAATGTCCCACAGAGGTATATCACTAATATAATTATGTTCTACTTTAATCCCTCTGGATACAGCCATTCATTGGAATGTTTTCTCACCAAACACTGAGGTTTTTCCTGAAGGATATTTTAGCTGGCTGTGTTGCAAGAATGCTGTCACATGAAAGCATGCAAAACAGGAGTCAGAAGCAATGGGAAGCATCTCCATGAGTTAAAGTGATGAGATATGGTCTCATTTCCCATTCCTTCTGGGTGTCTTGGATGCCACATGACTTGTTCCTAATGGAGATGTATCAGAGGAGCAGCAAACTCCACAAACCCACATTGCTGCTCCAGGCAGTTGTGGTGCCAGATACCTGAGCTTTGCACAGGGAGATTGCCCATCCTGTGCTCTTACTGTGCTCTCTCTACAAGTGTCCAAACAGGAAACATTTCACTAGGGATGGTGAGAAACACTATTCCAAACCAAACCAATAATTTTGATCCCAGGCCCCAGCAAAGTTGTAAGATGTGGACTATATACCTTCTACTTGGCACATTCAGTGCTGGTGACTCTGAAGTTAAAAATTCTCCAAGTATCTTCATCTCCTTCATGTCCATGAGCCTCTACAGCATCACCATAAGAAATCACACCCAATGATGTCCCAACGTGATAGCATGGACATTTGATATTGAGTTTCCCACCTCTTTTCCTAAGTATTTTGCCATCTTTCCACAGCTCCTTATGAGAAGCTACCAAGGAAAAATCATAAAGAGCATAAAGAAGGGGATACTCCAACTTGCAAAAGTCGGGGACCTGGAAAGCAGGTGAGAAGACCACAGTTATAGAGGTGAGGGGAAGCTCTGAGATGCCCTGGTTGGAAGGAGCAGCAGAGAGTTACAGGCTCAGTACAGAGATGTACACTGGGAGCTAGGAGTTCCAGAGAACTGATACGGGATTCAAAGTGATGGAAGAGTAATCTCTGAATAACAGAGTTAAGGACAAATAAGAGGATTTTTTAACTACTTGGGGAAAGTTGCAGAAACTGGGAGGAAAGGGAAGCTTAATAAAGGCTTCACTCTATTCATAGATGGCAATAGTAGAATGGTTAACAGCAGTGGAGGAAAGGCAGAAGAACTCAATAACTATTTCTGGTCTGTATTTGGGGAAGAGGGAGATGATATACGAATATCATGTGATGATGATGAAATACCTTCCATTACTGCAAGCACTAAGGAGGATGTTAAACAGAAGCTAATGAAGTTGGGCATCAGCAGGTCCAGGTAACTTGTATCCAAAAGTTTTAAAAGCACTGGCACAGAGTATCTTTAGACCATTAATGTTGATTTTCAATAAATCTTGGAACACTGTTGAAGTTCCAGAGGACTGGATGAAATATTGTACCAATATTTTAAAAGGGTAAACAAGGTGATCGGGGTAATTATGACCTGCCAGACTGACAAGAATTCTGGGTAATATAATGGGACATTATCTATATTACTTGATTAAAAAAGAATTAAAGGATGGAAACACAATAAATGCAAATTAATGTGGAAAATAAATCTTGCCAAAATAATTTGATTTTTTAATGGCATTACAAGTTTGGTTGATGAAGGTAAGTGGGTCTGCAAAATATTCATTCTGGTAACTCACAGCATTTTAATTAAGAAGCCAAAATGATACAGACTCATCACAGCACATATTAAACTGCTGAGACTCCAACTAACTGACAGTTACAAAGTGGGGAAATAAGAAGTCATCATCAAAGAATGTGTTTCTGGGCCCTGTGGCAATTAGTTCTGTGCTGTATTGTATTGATATTAATGGCTCTAAGGAAAATATAAAATCATCACTCACAAAGTTTGCAAGTGATGTAAGCAATAGGGAGTCATAAATAACAAGTCATGCTGTAAAGTAGCTGAGACAGCTTGATAACAAGGAATATGCATTTCTGTACAGCCAAATGTAAAAACATGCACCAAAGAATAAAGACAGTGATTACAGGATGAGGGAATTTGTGCTCTAACATGTTAATGCTCAAAAACCTGGAGAATCATCACATATAATCAGAAGAAAATAAGCAGGTTGAGTGGCTAATGCAATCCTTGGGTTTATAAACAGAATATGAAAGATGTCTGTATTTATTTTTCTGGTTACAGTCCCACTGCTCCTGAAGTCTGATACCTCCAAACTCCCTAATTCCTTAACAGAAGGTGAAAAAAAGATGTTTCAGAGAAGATCAATAAACATGAATTAGGTTGAAAATGAAAATGTTCAGTCTATTTCAGGTCAAAAAGGAAGGTGAAGGGGTGACCCAATCACAGGTTTTAAGTACTTCCAAAATTCAGTGGCTCTATGGTAAAGGCAGATGTATTCAGCTTCCCAGTGAGGTCGTCTACCAGGGAAGGTGATTAATCACTGAGACACTTCAGGGAGGGGCAAGTTAGATTTCCCAGCACTGGAAATGTCAAACTCAGGTGCTTGTAAGAACTAAATTTTAGTAGAAGCAGGAGTTCAGTCCTGTAAGTCTGCACCTCATGAGACAGAACTCTGTGAACGGCACTGTGGATTCTGACTGCTCGTCTGTGCAGAAGTCGATTTCCTTGGGCACTAAAAAGTAGCAACCTGTCATCCCTTTCAGCATCATCTGACACAGCTCATGTGCTCCTCAGCACATGATGGGAGCAGCCGTGGGGATGGCAATGTTTACACCGGGGAAGGGATGGGTGGACTTGCTCACAGAAGGCAAAGCCTTTGAAGCATATTGCATGCTGAGAGAACTTTTCTCACTAAGACAGTCTGAGACATACATTGCTGGGAGCTGGGAGGTTACTCCTGACAAGTGTGACTGTATGATTATCCTGCTACTAAACTCCTCCTCTGGCATCTGCTTCTGGCCACTGTCACAGACAGGATACCGATCTTGTGCCAAGCAGTCTCTCAGGTCCACATTAAGGCTGACCCATGCCCGATCCTGGAACAGTGGAGAAGGAATTCTAGCAGGAGCAGAGAACAGACACTCGATAATATGCATGGGCACAAGAAAGAGCAACGACCAGGGGAGGGAAGAACAGAAACACTTAATATTAGAAGGTCAAAGTCTGACTTGGGTAGGGAATTGTACCTAAGGCTCTGGACCTCTCCAAAATCTGTCACTGATTGAAACGTTCAGGAATTTCCCAGTCTGATCTGGCCACATCAAACAATTAGGAAACCTTGCAGCAAAATGTCCATTACTTTCCCGATGTAGTTCCTGATACAAGTGCTCAGTCTTGTACTGATATGTAAGATCTCGAGTAGGAGAGGATGGTGCTGTGAACCTAAAGCATCCAAAACTCTTGGGTGACTGAAGCTTTTATTCACAGTTCCATGGAAGAAAATGTCCTTTTTTCCCCACACAGTTGCTAATGACTGCCTGCATACCACACTCTAGCAGAAACAATACTCTAAGTATTCATCACTAACGCCATTGACAGGGAAGGGCTTAGTGATCATTTAACCAGTGCTTGTAAAAACCCAACCCCTCGTTGATAACATCAGTAGAAAGGGGCAAAGGGCCCGGGATGATGAAGATTGCAGTGTCCTGGCTTTGCCCTCTAGTGGCTGAGAGACTGGCCAAGCTCCTGTGTTGTCTCTCTTAATACATTTTGATTACCTCATCAGCCTCAAATCTTTGATTTTTCTAAATTTTGTGCAGACTTCATCCATTATACTCAAGTACTACCTGCACCAGAACAATGTGAATCAATAAAACCCTTGGCTTAATATTCTCAGAATCCTATATTAAGGTTAACTCAGTATTAGTGAGTCATACAATAAAGCCACTAATACATGGGCACTTAATTAATCTATGATGCATTTTCCAACAGATAGGACTTAATCTCTAGGAAGGAAAAAGACCTGCTAGGTCACCAGCACATTGTGTGAGTCAATTTAGTCATTCCATGCTGAATATCTATTCTTATTTTGTCCAGTTTAAATTTTATACATGCCACGCATTCTTAGGTGTAAAAAAAAAGATTGCATTGTAATCCTTTCCAACAGTAAACTCAATAGGCTATGTATTAAAAGGGGGCATAACTTCCTTACTGTCTATGCTGCCTAAATCTTGAGACATCCATCACTCTTCTCTCCAGTATCCCATACACTGGCCTAGAGGCTCTAAGAGATCTGTGTCTATATCTGTTTTAAACTTCTGTGGGAACTTGAGCAAGGGCTTTGAACTTCAATTACATCTCGATTTTTTCTTCTTCTCTCCCTCTGGTACCCATTTTAGCTTACTAGCCCAAGCTTCATAAGGAAATAACACTTATTCAATTAAATTGTCTTTCTCTCCCCCTTCCTATGTCTTTAGGATCTCTTGGCCAGTTTCTGCCACAGCTTAAAAAGTGGCAAGTCTCATAGGAAATGTAGTTCTTACAAGTTTTGTCAGTCCCTGGTCAGACCCACAGGGGCTGAGCCAAAGCCAGTCCAAGTCTGCTGGTACATACTGAGTGTGGCAGCAGCCAGTTTGTTAACCAGGCTCTGCTCTGGCCCTCCAGGGCATGTGGAAGAAGCTGAGGTTGGTGTACCACAGGGTCACCCTGGACGTGGCAGGGCTGGGGTGAGCACAAGGAAGGGATCACAGGGTGATGACACAAATCCATGTGCAAACAAGGGCTATTTTCGTGATACTCACAGGACAACTTGCCAGGGTTGTTATTTGGACTTGGTATTTGCAAATGAGATGTGATACTCAGGTAATTTGAAAGCCTCTGTTAAGCAGTAAGTCAAATTACAGGATTTAGTAGTCCCTGTTAACAAGAAAACAATAAACAACTGGATCATTTAATTCTTGTTTATTTTGTTATTAATCTGCATTTGTAAGCCCTGGAAATGCTTAAGTACCTTTTTGATTACATTCCTGTTTTGGTCAGAAGATAGAAATGCCTTCAGTGAATACCCATGGGGTTCAAGTATTTGTGAGTGTTCCAGATGAACATGTCTGTGCTCAGTAACAACAAACCTGCCAGGATCTGGAATCAGCAGAAACAGGTTCTTGTTCAACTCTTTGCTGAGTGACATTTAACCCATCTGATCCTCTCTCTTCATGTGTGTAGTACAAGTAGTCACACTTAGAGCATGAGTAAGTATTGCATGAGACCTTAGGAAGGTCTGTGAAACCACTTGGAGAGTCCCTTAAGGGAAGTGTTATTATGATGATTACATGAAAAGCTATCATTTGGAAGATATGAAATCATCACCTAAATATGTGCTTTCTGGTTCAAGGAAACAAAAGAACTTGAGGTTCAAAAATAGGTAGGCGTTTCAGACAGTAACTCGATCTACAGAACTTCATCTTAAAATGCTGACCGATGTGTTTTTTAACATTTGAAGATCCAAAAGTGATTTACAAATAGTTGAAACCTACTAGTTGGCCTGTGAGGATTAACCAACCTGCTCCACAACACTCAAAAAATGCATTTAAGAGTTTTTTGATCTAGAATTATGGACCTCCTAATTTTGCACTCTATCCCAGGTATATTGGGATAGCACTGGGCTGTGGTATTATTTAGTTTTCTCAGTCTTATAAAACTCTTTCAAATATTATAGTATTCCACGAATAATGTTGCGACTGGGCCAGAGGATGGTGGATTGAGAACTGAAATTCTCATTGTCTGGATAAAAGTCATAATTCATGCTAGTTTAGTCTAAAAAAATTGCCTTAAGTATGATATATTGGTGAGGAGGGAGGGAACATCTCACAGCTTCTGGAAGTTTCTGAGTTGCTGACAGCCATTTCTAAAAAGCCATACACACTTTTACAAACATCCCACCAACATGTTTATGCTTCATGGCTAATAGGAAGCACAATAGTGAAGAATGGGTGATTTTAAAACTGAGATTCTCCCAAATAGACCAACTGTGGGCCTACAAGCTCACAAATAGTCTCAGGCGTCTGTGTGGGCTTCAGTGAACATCCCTAGTGCTGGGTGCACTCACTCTGAGGCAAGACTTACTCAATATGTTGGCTGGGGACAAACTGCATCAGGCACTGCAGAAAGGAATTCCACCAGCAAACAGGAGTACAGAGGATGTTTTGTGGAGGACTTCTGAATGACTGTTTGTGTGAACAGAAATCCACTCCCTCAAATGTCAACACTTCAGATGCAAGGAAAATTCTAAGAACAAAACAATTTTAGAGAAATCAACACTACAATTCAAACTTGACTCAATTTTAATTATACACTACGCAAATTAAAACTACTGCTGAAAAATTGTACCAACATAGATATTTTTGAGTAACCCATTATCATGAATGTTGATATCTTTTGATTTCTTTTGTTCCTGCCAACATAACTACATTCTATGACCAAAAAAAGCTGTCAGTTTTTTTACAGATTCAGTATACATCTTGAATAAATTAGTTAATTGTTGTACTTAACTAATATAAATGGACACACAGTTTATACAGAAGAAGATCTAATCCGTTTAAATCCTGTTTTAATCTGTGACATCTTTTAACAGGGACTTCCAAGAACTCATTGTGGTACTTCAAAAGTATATTTTTTCATCAGATGTAAATGCTCTGCTGCACAATTTAACTTAATACCCTTTTTTTCTCATATAGGATCAATCTTTCTCTGTATAATCCTTCATACTGTGTATTTCCACTGCATTCCTTCTGATCCTTCTTCGTTCTGCAAAGATTATGACATTTTCCATATCTCTTTAATCACAAGTTTCTCTGCATCATGAGTGCTGGGGCAGAGGACGAGGGACAGCTGGAGCAGTGAGGGCACACGTCCTGCATGGAGCTCACACTTTCTGGTTGAAGTAGAAAATGTGTTTCAGAAAAAGTTTTCAGTCCAAGTGTAGAGTTGTCAACGTGTCTATGATCATGTAATTACCTGCTTCCAGTCTGGTTGGTTCTGTTGTCTGAGAGACTTTTTTCTGAGGATATAAGTAAACAGAAGTACAGATCTTCATTTGTAATACCTTCTCTTTCAATGCTTATGTGATCTAATATGGATATATGAAGGGGTTTTTTAGGTCTTTCTTAGATTCAAAGGGTTTTCTTTAGAAAGGAACTGAAACTTCCTTGAAAGGAAGTGATAGATGTAGTTGGCTCATTGTTATCTTAAGGATTTCCCTTCTTTGTTGTGCTGGAGATAAATTAATAGCTGCTATGCATTGACTTGCATGACTCTCAAACTCTGGTTAATGATTTTTTGTAATTAAATCATTCAAGGTGTGATTAAGTCAAACTCCAACAAAAGGGATTTTATTCTTGAAGGAATCTGGCAGGCATCACTTCTGCAACACTGTCTTGGCTTATCTGCTGCTGGGATCCTGGTCTTTTCCTCTCTACTCCTCAGTGACAGTGGGTGCTGTGGGCATCAAAACCACCAGCCTTTGTGTACCAAGTATTTGAAGCTGCCTCTGGGAGGAGGAAGGCTCACACATCTGTGCTGCAGATTTCAGGAACATCTTCCTTTCTCTTTAAATAATTCAGGAATACGTTGCTCAGATTTAAGCACACTTGAAAGAGGCAACTGGTGACTGCTGTAGAAGGTCACAAATGGCTGTCAGGGCTGAGGGCACAGAGAGGGAGGGCAGCCACTGCAGTAGCTTTCAGCAGCAGGTGGCTGTCACTCAGAGGTCTAAAATCCCTTTTAAGGTTATTTCTCCTCTATCAGAACCACCACAGGGAATACAGTGCCCACACCTCAGGGAAAAGGTGTGTTGGGGGACAGGTTAAAAAACGTGGGCTCCTCCTGCTCTCATTAGTTCTTTTGTGCAGTGAAACAGTTCACACACACACAGGTTTAAGTACACCCTGAAGTATTCAAGGCATTAACGAAAATCCAAAGCATCTTGTTCATTTCAATTACTTCTCCACCCACATTCTTCATTGAATTAAAGGATATCCTACACACTCCTTTGTTTCACTTATTCCCCAAAGATCATTTCATCGCACACCAAGCAAAGATCTTCAGCATATTCACAGTAATGTCTCTGCCATGGCATTCAGCATTCTGATGTTCCTGGCACAAGGGATGTTATTAAAGGATTGAGGAGAAGAATAGATGGCAGATTTCCCCAGGGCAGCACATCAGAAAATGGACATCAAAAGAACCTGCCTCAAAATGCAGTGGGTATTACTGGCTCCTGGCAAATCCCATTTATTTCTGAACAGTAGCACTGTCAGGCTGTGTTAGGGACATGCCTCTCCTGGAATACCTCCATGAAACTGTGTCTGCTTATCCAGGAAAAGCATTCCCATTTCAACACCCACTGTCTCGTTGAAGACAGGGCAATCTTCATTAGCCAAAATCATTTTGGGCCAAACCCAAACCCAAATCTAAATCCAATCTTACTCCTATCATTAGCAATATTCCAAGGCTCTGTAGCCACCAATATTACCTTGACTTTCTCCTGCCATTTCTCATGAACCCATGTAGATTGTCCTGGAAACCCTCTTTGAACTTGTGATTCTCTCCTACAGAATGTCTAGGTTGTCACATATTGCATGTTGTCTTCACAGGGTCCAACAAGATGACAGGCCACAGTCTGTGATAGGAAATTTTTAAAATTTCTACTTCCTCTTTCAGGAAGAATTGGTTGGAATTTATTTTCTTAAAGCGACTTTAAATCACAAGCACCAATTCTGAAGTAGGCATTGAGGAAGGAGAAGCAGATACACTGACATGATGTCACCACCTGAATTATTCTGCTGAGATATAAAAATAGTTTGAAAAGCAGCACGGCCAAAATTACTATATCATTTAATAACAACCTACTTTCATGACAGGCCATCAGTTAATTAAGAGTGTCAAAATGCAGAATTGCCTCCAGCTTCTACATGCTTTGCAAATGACATGGAAGTCATCTTTTTAAATAGCAACAGCTTAACTGAAAATGGAAAACCCATAGTGAAAAATGAGGCAGTCAGCTCAGCTGACATGAAATACCCCACACCATAAATCCACTAGGCAAGACACTTATAACCCATTTCATTGACTCTCTGAAGATCATATTCACATGATGATTTCTCCTCTGTGTTCAAAACTATTTTTCTGAAATTGTTGTAATTTTGAAGGGTTATAGAACAGGAGCCTTAAGTGACTGTGGTCTGTGCAGTGACACACAGGGCCTGGCCCCAGCACTGGCACCTTCCCTCCAGGCTGCTACAATACAGGCAACAGCAAAGAAACAAAAGGCTCAGAAAAAGTGGGTTTTTTTCTTCAGAAATAAGTCACCTTCACAGATTCTCAAGCATCACACATGACACTAGAGAAAAATCTCCATAGAGGGAATCATGTTTCAATAAACTTGGAAAATTATGGAAATAGTTTATCCATTTATTTTCTTTTCCTCCAAGGAAAATGAATATTTCACACTGGGAAAAAAAACTTGGTGAGCAAACATCTCCCCCTATAGTTTGCAAAAAGCTGAGCATCTTAATAATAATTGAAATTCCATCCCGTGGCTGAATAAGGGACAGAAGCTGAAACTGAGCCAGAACTTTGTGTGTTATGGAAATGGATACCTCAGGGAGAGAGCTTGAATAAGGACAAGGCTACAAGCAAGAACTCTGAGAATGTGGCAGGCCTGTGGCCTCACAACTGTGGCAGTGTGCACATGATTAATGAATTGGGGCAAGGGGAGATAGACTGGGTTTCAAGAGCATGTACATGTGGGACTAAGGGGAGTTCCTTGGGCCTGTAATTTATGCCATAGGCAAGGGTCTTCAAATACTAGAAAGAAGTGAATGAGCTTTCTAAGCTGAGTTCAAAGCACTCCCTGTTACTAAAGACTTTGATTCCAAATATGTTTGAGCTTGGTAAAAATGCCAGTTAGTTTAACAGGCCATAAAAATGAAAGCTGACCAGTAAACAAGGATGGTTCCCTTTCCAGGATGACAAATACCTCAATGCAACTTTCACAAAATGGTGATTATTCAACAATTTTAAGTCTGCTTCAAAGGGAATGTGTGTGGCATGGCTCCTGTTATCCATGTCCTCCTGCTGGGACACTACAGCTATTTCTGTAAGGAAAAAGCCTTGAGCCCTGTAAATAGACCCTACTGCCATTCTCAATTACTGAACACCAGTTTCATTAATTGTACAATCCCTGTGAAGGTTTAAGGGCTGTCTTTTATTCTAGGTTTTTACAGAAAACAGTTTAAAAGGAGTTAGGCCCACTACACAGTATGTTGATGCAGCATTAATGGTACACTGTTCTCCCCTTACCTTCAGTGTTTACCAGGCAATTCTTGAGATCCCAGCATTAGCCCAACAGTGGCTGGAATGGCATTGGCTACACCCATTTTCCCCAGTGGCAGAAAATATCCAGTCAGCTGCAGCTGCACTGGCTTAGCAAATGCTGCACATACCAGCCTGTGTGCTGGCCTCCTTATGCATAGAAACATACCTAAAATTCCAATTTGCCAGGTGTTGAGGATGGACTGGAGAGTCTGGAATCCCACAGACACTGGAATATGCCAGGAGTTGGAACTATGTGATCTTCAAGGTCCCTTTCAAACCATTCTGATTCCATATGACAGAAAGTCACATTCACTGAGTGAAAGAAGCAATAACATCACTGGTATTCCATAGAGATCTGGCTGAATAGTCACTCACTGTTCCAAGCAGGTGTGCCTGCCTCCCCAGCAGTGCATTCCTCTTTCACTAACACATATGAGGGGGGGAAAAACCCCCAAAATTCCATGAATGCACATTCATCTCAATTATGGCCTTTGTTGAGTCGGCAGCGATGGCAAACAGGGAATGACTTGGTCTTACCATTACAGGCAAACACCACCACAGGCCACGGAGTGGACACAGGAGAGAAGAGGGGCAGGGGTGCACACACTCCTTGTCCCAGGAACTCCGTGGCTCTGCCAGAGCCTTCCTGTTCTCCCGGCAATGGTTTGCCTTCCTGGCACTGTGGCAACTCCCTGCTCCAGCAAAAGGACATTGCCTCACCAGGTGTAATTAAGCCTTTAAAAAATCCACCCCAGGCTCATTTGTGCCTTGCTAAATCATATGATTGGGATTTTGTGGAGTGCTGTGAGTCAGACACCTGGGAAGGCCCAACCAGCTATTTCCTCAACATGTCAGTGATTGATGCCTGCATGTTGTTCAGGTTTGCACCTCAGAACTGAGTCAGCTGAATGCTCTGAGTTTGCTAAAAAAGCCTGATACCTCATTTCAACCTGCCAGAACCCCTGCAAACAATTTTGGCTATGATGTGGATTAAATAGGGCAGAATAAATAACAGTACATACATGAGGAAGCCGCTTTGTTGGAGGGGAGGGTGGAGGGAGAGAAAGAAAAATGCTCTTTGGCATCTCTGAAATCTGCCCTTTATTTTGCTTTTACCAAACCAGAGCAACATCTCAAGTATAAAACTTGCAAATGTTTCTGCTTTAACAGGATTACTTAACTATGGTAAGAACAACTATTAAAGCCTGTTTTTATTGTGCAGGCAGACAATGCATGAAATGCCTCCCACAGCAGTTTTTCATGGGACTGCTTTATGAGGGCAAGAGTAGCTGAGGACAAGAATTTAATGACCTCTCTCCTATGTTAGTTTACCTCAGTGTTAACAAAAGGGTGAGACTTGAACTAAGGCACATCTCATACAAATTTTAACACAGATTAATGTCTCAGCAGAGAAACTAATGAAAAGAATTGCTCACCATATTTATTCAATGCAAGTGAATTCTTGTTCTAGTTCATTTGTTCTTTCCTGACAAATACTTGCCATCCTGGATCATAATGAACATGAGAGCCCAAGCAGTTTGAAAGTACCTGCATACTGTGATGTCAGTTCAAATTCAACAGTTCTGGTTCTCAGACAACACTCACAACAGCTACAGAGAAAGGAAGATGACAAAACTGGCAGTCTCAGAGAGAGTGCCCTTGGTACACACTCCTGATGATGGATTTGGGAGCTATTGAGGAAGTGTAGGTGTAAGACACCTAAACCTTTTATTACAGCTTACTGCAAACTCAGGGAGTGCTTGTGCAGATTAAAACCATTAAGACTGTGCATTTTTCATGGAAAAGCTTCCATCAGTTAAGATGCTAATGATGTATGTCTGCTTGCAGTCAAAGAACGAGCAAGCTGGTTCAAAGAACTCCCCAAGTTCTCTGTGACCCAGACTGCATTATAAAAATCCTCTATAATTTACAAAATCATCAGGGTAGAACATGTATACCACAAGAAACAATAGCCAGATTATCCCTTCAAATTTGACTATAGCCTTTTAAAGAAAAAGAGAGGCTGGAATATTTTTATGGAAAACCCATTTCAAGGTTCTCAGGAGAAGTGAGCTGGAAAAAATCACCATGTAATGGGATGAACTATTACAATTTCAGGGCTGCAAGTGGCCAACATGCTTTCTCAGTGCTTGCTGCCAATGAAAGCAACCCTGCAACTCAAAGGGCAGAAGAGTTAGAGGCAGTAACATCCCTGTGTTCAAAATAATTTACAACACAGAAATCAAGTGGCTGAGAGAAAGGTGATACAGAAAAGACTAGAAAATGTAACACATTCCCTGTTTTTCAGAAGATCAACATCACTTTTGTGTCAAAATAGAAGGTCTCAGCAAATTACCCAAATATCCAGCAGCAGGTCATGGGAAAACCTGGTGTCTTTCAGTTGAGCAGGCTGAGGGAAATTTAAGACATATAAGGGAAGAAATCCTTATTCAAAGTGAAAATTATTTTAGGCCTTATTTTCTTTCTTTCAGAAACAAACATGCAAAAATGTCATTAATTACAATTGTCCATCAACAAAGCAAGTTTCAAAACGAACAGAGCAGAAACTTAAGTTGCATCATTACTCCCTGGAGATTGTAACAGTGCTGTAAGCAAGTTACAGCTATTTTAAATGGGACACTGTGTCACAACCCACTTGAAACCAGAACTTGTCACAAAGGTGGAAATTCCTTATTAAAGATCTCGATCAGTAACTTAAAAAGTGATTTTCAGTGAATAGAACCAGCAGGATGAATCAACCCTTCAACAGTGTGCCCCAATAAATCAGCGTTTACCTGAACAGAGCCATGCAAAGCAGGCTCACAGAAAGGCTGCAGAGCAGTGGTGTGGCTGGCTCAGGGTGACAGGGACACGCTGGGGTCACATGCTGCAGCTCATCAGCCCAAGGTGAGGCAGAACCTCTGCCTCACAAGGCACAGGGAACTGGCCTGAGCCCCTATTTCACAACATAAAGTTCAGAAACAAACTGCAAGTTCCAGCATCTGAACCCAAGGCATCAGTACAGCAAATCCTTCCCTTTTCCCAACCTCAGTTATGACCCAGGCAACAGCAGTTTCCCCCAGTCTTGCCAAACCAAGGCCAGCTCAGTGCATCCTGCGAGGCTGGTTTGCTGCAGCCCATCCCCACCTGCCCCAGCAGAGCCTGCAAGCGCTGCCCATCACCCCTTATGCCACACAAACTCATGCCTGGTGGGGGGAAGCAAAGGCAACAAGAGGGGCTCCACAGCTACAGCTTCAGAGCAAGCTGGGCCAGCTGACCATAGGCATCAGCTTGAGAAAGCAAACAAAGGGAAAGACTTGCTCTACTGGCAGCAGAGAAGTTGGAGATTAGTGAAAGCTTTTCAGGGAACTTCACTCTTGGTGTGCAAAAGTCTGATAACCTGCTGACAACCCACTGAGTTTTGAAGTCTTCACTTACCTGTATCTGGCACTACCTGCATTGCTTGGAAATGTCCATCTTCCCCACATGGTCTCAAAATGAGATTTGCTGTTGTCAAAATGGAGTTTATGCCACATTTCCCAATGTCTGTAGAGAGCTGGTCTCACAGCACTGGCTCTTCTTTGTCAGCTAAGTTGCATTAGACAGAATCTAAAAATATATTAAATACTTTCTAATATTACTTTTTGACATAAGCAGTTACTATTGCTGCCACAAGGATGTTGCAAGGGAGGGCAAGAGGTTGCATAACTCCTCTTATTCAGCTGGGATATGTGCACTGAAAGGTCAAAAAGCCTTGGGATAGTTTTTGTTTCAATGTCTGCCTTAAAACTGATATTTTATCAAAAGTATCAAAAACAGCTTCAAAAATTCAAATGAGCAGATAATCTCCTTTTACTTCAAGGAGGCAACTCATCTAGCTCAGCTACAAAAATCTACCTGTAATGCAAAGTTCAAGGAAATGCCACCTAACATTTGAGGATCTGACTAATACCAATTGTCAAGAAAAACATCACCTGAGTAGCTGGGGGTTTGTTGTTTAGGGAGAGGGTGTTCAATAGCACTGACAGCCCTCTGAATGCTCTATCATGTAGAAGGAGCTGCTTATACCAATTGCAGAGATGTAGCTCTCTTAAGAAACATCCAGTTTTGTGTTCAATTATTTACAAAGTACATAGAGGAGGTAAAGCAGGACTGAAATCAAGGCACTGGAAGATGTACAAGTGTTATTTCTGGCCCAACAGATCAGTGGATGTGAATGAAAGCCGAATTCCCAATAGGAATCAACTCAAGCTTCCACCCAAACATACCAATATTTTAGCTAGTCCCTTTGCTTGCTCTGCTTGGCTGCCTGAATCCTTGATTGACACTGCAGTCCTCATGTTTCTGAATAAATCCATGAAGCTCTTCAGTGTCTGCAAACTGGTCTTTGACAGGAGGGAATAAAAAAAACATTACTTGATGTGAAAGCAAAGAGTTGAACATGAATAAGCATTCTCTGCACTTCTGCTGTCACTGCTGCAAAGCTGTTGTGGCTGCTGTTGTGCTTTTGTTCTGCATCACTTCATTTGCTCAAGTACAAAACATGGATCACTGAATTAGTGAAATCTGCACCTCCAGAATAAAGTCTGTTCACTCTGTTGAACAAACCAGTATTGTCTTAAAATAATAAAAGCAGACTGATCTTAAGTGCCAGTGGACAAACTGACTCTCTTACCTTCGCCTAAGGGGCAGTTTGCTCAGCCCCTCTGTACATCCCTACTGTCTGGAGCAGCACAGCCTGATGCCAGGGAATGTCAGAGGATCCTTCCCAGATGTTCCTCATGAGAGGCACAAATTCATCTCTTACATACAGCACAGCTTTACTGTGCTGCTACAGATTGCTCAGTTCCTTCCTGCTGACCGGGGTACACTGGTCAATCAACACGCTGCTCAGTAATTAAATCAGCTCTAAGACTTCCAGAGTTCATTTTGCACACACCAAATGCACCATACATTAAGATCCTGACAGAAGGAAGTTCATGGAAACTCCTAGTTCCCGTGGGAAGTTGACAAATATGAGCAACTTATCAACATATTTCATTAAAACTTCAGCAGTTCTAAATACTTGTGTACTCCTCAAATATTCCTATGTAACGAGAGCTAAAAATAAAAAATTCAAGGTCTGTATTGTGTGTTAAATGTTCTTTTTATATCAACTCCTTCCACCCTACCAACACCCCCAGCTGCACACTTACTTCCTGAGCACTGTGTGGGACACCCCTTGCCAGCCCCAGCCTCGAGTCTCCAGCAAGCCCTGCCCGTGCTGGAGCCTTTGCCATCCACCACACACCAGCATTTCTTTTTCAGAGAGCAAATGCACCACAACTACAGGTTTTTACAGACTTACTCTTCAGCCAGACCCAGGATTCCCATCCATTATCTAGGGAACTACACAAATCTCCCAGTAGCCAGGGCAGGAACATCAGTGTTTGCCATTTCCCAGTTCATTGGTCTTTGCTGACTCAGCTTTGATTCTCTCGCACACAATCCAGGAGATGTTTCTTTTTACTTTCTGCTTCATCTTCCTACTTTCAAAATCACTGCCAAATTATTTAATGTCAGTACCATGACCTGTATCTTTAGCATGTCAGCAGTTAGGTGGTGTGCAGATAAGCACAAGAGCTTCAGAAGTATGGTGGCTATCATGTTTCAAGCCAAGCAAAGAATATTTTCATGCTCACCTTTGTGGGGAGTTTTTATTTACCAACACTCCCTGAAACTATTTTTAATAACCTTTCATTTCCAATAGCACATACAAACACTGTGTTATACCATCAATAAATACAAAAGAGGTTTTCCCACAACAGCCTTGATGGGCTACTTTTAATTAAAATCAGTTTAATGATTGATAAGCTCTAGTATTTCCAGCAGCAAATCATAAGTGGTCGACTGTTTCCAGATACAGTGAAAAAACTGAATAGAACTACATAAGCTAGCATAGTTAGTTTACTGGTTGTCAACATAGAAAAATTGAGGGTTTAACACATGAATTGTCATGACCAAGAGCAAAAACTAAATGAGTATTTTGTAGGAATTAGGAAGTTCAGCTATATAAACTTATGGAACCATTGTTTCCAAGGCTTACTTTTATTCTCTCTCAAAATTACTTTTGACATACTGCCTACATCAGAAACCAATGAGCAGGAATTTTCAGTATCTGATTAGTATTTAGGAAGGGGATGTCCCATACATCACCTCAGTGCAGTTGCTACTTTGAAAGGTTCTTCACTCACACCCCTTCAGCAAGGGGAAGGACACTGCACACACCTGTTGCTGTGCGTCCTTCCTTTGCTCCTGGGGCTCCCAGAGGCAGCAGAAGGCAATTCCATGTGCCTGAGCACACGCCAATGAAGACATCTCCTTCTCACAGACAAAACAAATCATCTGCAGCTGATCCACCACACACCAAACAAAAGGTTCATTCAACACCAGAGGAAAAATAGGAGCGAGTCTAGGGAGTGTGAAATCCTTAAGCTGTACCAGAATCCTCCCCAGTCCTGCATGTGCCTTCCTCGGCCACTGCCATCAGGAATGCACTGCTGTTCCAAACAGCTGCTGCATCCACCTGCCCTGGGTGGGAGGAGCAGACAACACACAGGAGGGAGCACTCCTCTTTTGTACTGTCATTTTATTTTGTAGTAAGATCCATGTAGTATATAAAATGTAACAGGAAAAACTGAATGAAGCCTGTAAAAGGAACCGAGGAGTTCAGATGACAAACCACTACAGCTCTACTTCCGTGGTTTTATGAAGTCTCCAGAACTCATGGACTGTTTGTTTGTACTATTACAGTTCTCTAGCGTATGAGCCTACAGCAAAAGCTGGTATGTTCCAATCAAGCCATAGTTAAGTGACAGATGTAGAAAAAACAAAAACCAGAACGGCTTTCTTAAGCCACAGCTGCCCTTGACAGAGGTTACAATGATGTCTAACTATACTGTAATGCACATTACATCAAGAACCTTGAAAGAGCCTCTGAGAAAACAGGTTCACATTAAGCATTTTAAGGAAAGGTCATAAATACTGCACTGTACCAACAGTACCTCCCAATGCCCTCCTCATGCCTGAGGAGCATTTGTGTTCTGTAAGAAGCTACTACATAGATCACACACCAAACCTAGAGGTAGGTTATAGGCCAAGGTAAGTTACAGGCAAAAAAAAAAAATCCCTTTAGAGCTAATCACTGCACAAACTCCCCAGCAGGAAGCAAGGCAAAGTGTCAACAAGTCTTTCCTCCACCCTTAACATTGCTCACACAGTGCATTTAATTCCTAGGGCCGCAAGAATGACAGTGGATCATCAGCTGCCAGTAAATGCAGTCATGCCAAGAGAACAGCTTGAAGTTATTTAAGCAAAAACCTGTTACTGTGCAACACTGGGTGCACTGGGACTGTTACCAACCAGACCTCCAAGCTTGGGAAGGGACCCAATAGTAGAGAACCAAAATGTTTTCCTTTTGACTGGGAAATACTCTAGCAAACAACAACACACAGCTAAGCCTAGGTGGAAGGAGTCAAATATCAACTTGTATCAAAAGGTTAGAGACAAAGGGAAAAAAAGCTGAAAAAGGTTAAGAAAAGCACACTTCTCTGAGACCAGGTTTTTAAAATGTTACTGTACCAGACAAGCCGCTCAAACAGCTCATCTTGGGCAACATGTGGGATCAACTCAAGGCTGATAAACCCGTACAGTGAGAAACATCTGCAAGTACACAACAGTTAACAGCAAAGTAACCCCAAGTGTTAATGGTGCAATGCCTTCAGGTCACAAAATGTGGACAAAATGGTCATCTTAACTATCTTCTGTGCACTGTTTGGTGATACTCCAAAGTAGCAATGCTGAAAATCTGTTTTATTTCTACTTCCAATGGAAAAGGGGAAATGGTTAAATAAGTGTTCTCCAATTTGTTCTCCACTATACGTACACCCACGCACATACACACACCCCTCAAACTGCACTGACATTTCTTTTTGACCAAAAGAGTAGATCCTGGGAGTAAGTGCAAAATGCAAAATCAACTGACAGAAAATGCTGAACAAACAGCATCATAAAAATACAAAATATTTATATTACTGAACTATTAACAGATGATGTTCTCTGTTTCTTTAAAACTTTGGAACCACATAGCTGATTTCTTAAATCTAGTCCATGCCAGCTTCCAGAACTATTAATGTTTTAGTTAGCTTCATTCTTTGATGCTTCATCAAAATTTTCTACGAGATCTGAAAAAGATGAAGATATTTAATACAGTAATGCCCAGTAAAATTATCTTCTTAAGTTTAATGAAAATACATGTATTATAGGACAGGTTAAGTAGTACTTAAGTATACTGAGGGAAACCATTTGCTTATGGGCAGATTTCAAAGGGCTTTAGAAAAGACTATTTGGACATACACAAAGATCTAGAAATGCAGGAACACTCAGACAGTGGCAATCCTAATATTAAGTGATTAAAATTTGATTTTCAGAGGTGCTCTATTAGCTGCGGTTGGTTTTGAGTATCAGCATTCTTTGAGGAATGCCTGAAGTTTCAGAGAATTGAATTTTATGGAAGGTTACAAAAAATAAACCAGTGCCACATATGAGGAATTGAACCTCTGGTCCACAATGTGTTGTTTTAGCCAACACACCACACTGACGGGTACAGTAGAACGTGGTGATAGAGTAACTGTGTTATCATTGACAAAATAAGAACTTACCATATTTATTTACTTTCAGACACTGACATAAGCCTTTTTCATTCTACTACAGAAATAAAAATCCCCACTCCAGACTCTGATTTAGAAACAATGTGGTAACTATGCCAGTTATGCCATTTTTTGCAGCCCTAACCTCCTGTTGGGATATTTAGATACCTGTTCAACCTCACTGGAAGTATTTTAACCTAGTCTCACAATTATTTGCACAAGGCAAACCCTTTCTCAAAAGCTGGAATCCAAAGTTCTAATGCTGCCCTAAATATGAAGCGAGGAGTGTAATCACATTGTGAGCTAAACATTTCAATGTATGAATCAAAATATTTAGACATTAAATGGACATAAAAGCTTGTATGTGCTTACCTGGGACATCATCATCTTCTTCATCAATATCTTCTGATTTTGGTGCTTTACTATCCAAAACTGTAAAGAGAAATTTGGTGCTGAGTTCTGATACAGAATTAGGGACACTCACACAACAAAATAAAAATGATACAGGTGAAAAAAGAAGGCACTTCCCCAATCCCCAACAGTGACACACACACAAATGTCCAGGTATTGACAGCTAACAGCATGATCAAAAGGTCTAAGTGTGGACATTCTTATATCAAAGTATTAGCAGAGCCATTTTCAAGTATTCATTCACAGCTTGCAAAAGATCAAAAGATACCAAACACTCCCAGCATGACTGAATCGAACTGCAGTCACATGTTCCAAGGCAACAGCAACGTGGTGCCAGTCAGTGACCAACATATCCTATGAGTCAATTAGCAAGGGGCCACAACTGTAACAAAAAGTATTTCCAATCAGCTGTCCTGCATCAAACCTGGTCTGTCAGTGACAGAGTGTGCTCCAAGTAACCTGGAGAAATTAAAGAACTGAAAAAATAAAGTACTTTTTCCTCGTGGGTCTGACTTCCCACACTATCCAAAGAAAGAATAGAATACATTGGTACTGAGGTTGCATCAACAGAAATATGCTTATGATGATCCACCTCTTTGAATTTTAAAAGATATTTTACATATTAATAGAGAAAAAAGTAAGTCCTTTACTTTTGCTTAAACTCTGAACACAAAGCGTGGAAAAATTAAAAACTGACTTAGAAGGAATAACTACCTGCTGAAAACATTAGACCAGGTGATGTATATTCCAGTTCCAAATACAGACAAATGCAACATGTCCAACTACAGTCATCCTAATGGCCAGAACAGTCTAAACTGGAACTGTCCCTAATGTTCATTTCAGAACTGTAACATTACACTAATAGTTATACCACACACACACACACCCAAGGCTTTAAAGTTAATAGAAAAATCAAGAATCACACTCAAAACTGATTAGAGGGTTTTTTTTAATTTTCAGTCAAAACTTGGATTTTTTTTAAGTCCTGGTTGAATTCTAAAGGGAACTGTTGAGTAGAAGAACATATTTTTTCCTCTACAGCCATAACAGAAATATGTTTTGCATGAACAAAAAACCAGAACTGATGCCTTGACAAAAAAACCAGTTGAGGTTTTCCAAGTAAAAAACTGAATTTGCTTACAGCATGCCAGACTTAAAACTATTTAATTTTTTTAAGTCACTGCCTGCCTATATAATCTTGAATCAACAAGAAAGGCTTTTCCCCCACCCTCCACTTCCACAACAGCAGCAAATAAAAAGTGTGTGCGCTTTTATTTAAGTCGCACATGTTGTTAAATTTGGGTTAAAACTGTTAGTACTTCATACATTCTTTAAGTCAGCAAGATTCCAAGAAGACCCACCTTGTCTTGGGAATTGTTCAGCTAACTTCCTGAGACTTGTTAAGCTGTCAGCACCAAGCTGGCTTAAGATGCCCGGAAGCATTTCTGTGATCGGTTTGGCCTCTGCATGACCAGTGATTGCAAAGGTGTTGGCAGAGAGGGAAGCTTGAACCTTGGGATTGTTGAAGTGAATAACTGTTCCATCATCTTTTATCATGTTCACCTGTTTAAATATATTAATAACATTTACCAAAGTGTTGTAGCATCCTGTTAAACAAGCATGATCATTAAAATCTAGATTTAAAATATGAAAAAATCACAAAACTACCACTCCTCCTAGAGAATAATATAACCAAGACAAAAGCACCTGGAATTAATACCACCTAAACTGGAAATAAAACATGAGTTAATGGTAAAACAGGGGTTGATATATACTATATGAAAAGGCAGAATTTAAGAGCTATGTTTCCTCCATAAAATGTACTTATCTGAATACTAATAAATACATAATGAGTTAGGTTGTAATACAGTTCATGTGCATTTTTAACAAAAGCAAAAAATATACATAATGATTAGACTGTCAGGTATAAACACGTTGACAAGAAGAATGTGTGGGGATGGGAGGGGGAAAAAAACCCCCAACAAACTAACCAAACCCTTCAGCTCTGTAACTCTGTATGGACTCAAAGCTCCAACACAAGCTCAGCCACACCAGTTTAAGCCACTGCCTTTCACAGGTACCTGTGACACCTGTCAGGAAATCCCAATAATCCTATGATGACTCTTTGAAGACCAAGGACATCACACAGTGATCCTGCTCTCTTCCTCTTCCCTGGTCTGCAGAATCACCAAGAATTACAGCCAGTTTAGTAACCTGCTTTGCTCCTTCTGTCACAGTTTATACTGGCATATTTGTATGGGTCTGTGTTGTGGTTTTTAACTTATTGGGAAATCGAATGGAAAGTTAGAAAGGTTTTTCTTCTGGGCATGGCTAAGCTAAAGTTGTGTGGAAAATAATTTTGTCTGATCAAAGGAAGAGAGTCCTACCCATCCAACACAGCAGTGCTATTAAACTTACAAGACAAAATTAATACGCAATGTTTTTTAGTGGAAATTACAGAGAGAAGTAAGATATTTAAAACATAAAAACATCCAAGTTCTCAATCCTCACACAGCAGCAGATTTCAAAATATGTTTTGAACAGGAAAAACAGGTGTGTTGCTTTCCTGAAAAACTAAATACCCCTCCTTTGCACATGAGAAAATAGTAAAGGCGTCAAGCACAGTCATCCTATTACTTAAAAACCTCCCTTAAAATCCCACAGATGTTACTCATGCTTGACTCTATTATTACCCTCCCCAAACTGTTCTGCACAAAGCTTACCAAGGTCAACTTGTGTTCATCTGGAAGCAACACTACAAATTCTGTCCACAGCTATCAAGGTAGAAACATTTTGCATTACCTTCTTTCACACTGGGATATTTAAAATCCTTAATAACTGTGTCTGAATAAAGATCCTGTGCTTTGTGTGCAAAAAAACCCCCAAACACACAGCCAGAACAGTGTCTTCCTTGGGTTCATACAGCTCAGCATATACATATTGAGCTTAAGAAAACAGACAAATTGAAGTGTTTCTGCAACAGAGGACTGAAAATTTACAGGCAGGCCAGGCTGCTACTCTGCATCTGCCTTTGAAGAGAGGATGCACTCTGTGACCTCTGCAAGCACCTTGCAATCCTGCTTAAATTAATTAATCACAGATTAAATACTGTGCTTCTTTAACCAAGCACTAAAGTAATACTGCGTTCGTGGTGGAGGAACTCCTCCCTCCTCCTCATCCTTCTGCCCCCAGCAGTGTCACTCCCTACAGTGTCATGGAAAACTGCTTTATTCATACATATCAATCACAGGTGTTCAAGGAATATCTGAAACCTTCACATTCCCACTTACATTAGCACAGAACCTGCTTCTGTGGGGTCTCTGCAGTGTTTTAAGAAACGTTCATCTCCTTTTTTGCATAGTAAAAGATCCTAATTCTGACAATGTGAACAAGTTCTTACTCAAGGTATCTTCTAAACTTTTCTTTATATTCTGCACCACTGAACTCTTGCCTTAGATGTGCCTGCACAGAACATGTGTATTTACTGCTCTTCTCTTTAGGCAATCAAGTTCACAGAAGAGCAAAGAGAAGTTTTGCTCTGCAAGGAACACAAGACACAGACAGAACAAAGAGCTTACTGCCTCCTGTAAGCACTGTCTGGCCAGCAGAACCTTCCCTCCTTTCTCCAGGTACACACACACATTTCATGTCAACAAAACAATCCATCAAATAACTCTACCTATCTAACCAGACCTAGAAGTTTTTCTTGGAAAATAAACTGCTGTCAAAAACAAAAACAAAGGCAAAACCCACCACACCATCACCAGAACAATACAGTGTATTTAATTTCAAACAGGAAATGCTGATTTTATCCCTGTACCTCTTCAATGCCAGCAATGTTATTTACTGCCAGTTTTTTGAGGGAGCTCTGAAGTTTTTTGTCATCAGCTGTAGCTGTTCTGTGCACCACCTTCTTCTTTCTGCGAGCTGTTCCCTGGGAAAGACACAAGGTGTAACAGTCAGCTGAACTCAAAATCTCTCAACACCAATTGTGAAAGTCACATCACAGTCTCAGCAACATCTTTCAAGTTATGAGACATTTCTGTAGTCAAAAATGTTTCTCAACTTACTTCCCTTTACCTACAACTTTAGCCATCAGCCTCAATTTTAAGGGTTTTATTAAATATAGAAGACCAAAAAGACACCAAACAGCAACACATTTTCTCTTCCTGTAAACCACAGTACAAAAATACTATGTACTATTAAGCAATATATAAGAAAGCTCCCCAAGAACTTTATTTTTTCCAATATGAAGCATAAATACAGGGATTTAAAAGGTCAGAGTTCTGTAACTAAGTAATTAACATTTTTAAAGTGTTCCACAGGCGCAGTTTTGGAATTTCCACTTGGCAAACTTTCCCCTCCATGGCAGGGGACGAGCACCCACACTGAACAAATGTCATGCCTTTTTTTGGGTCATATTAACTACCTGCTGGCTCAGAGAAAAGAAAACTGCTCCGTGCAGAGTCAGTGCCTGGAGCTGGCAGTGAAAACCCCCACGAGGGAGAGGAGAAAGGCAGGACTGGAACACCCAACAGGTGAGTTTAACTGAACTTCCACAGGTCACAACAAGTCACTGAATTAAAAGAACACTGACACACTGGAAACTGCTCAGCCAGCAGTTGGGAACTGAAAGAAACTTGCCTTTCAGGTAGCAGCAGCACAATACAGGCCACACAAACCCTGTATCTGTCAAGCCTCAGAAGTATGTATTTTTTTCCCCCTTCTATGAGCTCCAGCCTATATTTTGAAAAGCATCTCTGGTGGGTTTCTTACCTTTCCTCCTATTCGGACCTGCGCTTGAAGCTTGGCCAGTTTTTCTTGGTTCATAGTGACGTGTCTAAAGAACAAGACACAAACTCAAATTAACAATCAAAACAGTAAGAAAAAAATTGTCATGGTCCATTTTGAAAATACTCTTAAAATTGCAGTGTTTATTTTAAACTTACAGAACACCATCCAAAGCAGTGTGCCTAATGAACACACAAATAAAGCTTTAAAACCTGAATAATTCGAAGGGGTCCTGCAGCAGGACAGTTTGCTGGAGTGCCTGTGGCACAAAGAGGCAAAGCAACAAGACTCATCACTCTGCACCAGTCTGAGACACTGTAAATTCCCAGAGTGCCAATTCACTTTTAGAAGCATTTAACTGACCTATTGACTGAAAACAGACCCAAAACAGCAGAACAGCAGTGTCTGGGAAAACACCCTTCTCTTATCAGGGCCCAGGGAGAGACTCATCGCTCAAGTACTTTGAATACTATTTCCATACAATGAATCTTTGGTACTTTAACTAATAAGTGCGCTCTGAACCCAGCGGAGGTCGCGTCTGGGCAGACTCCCTGTATGAAGCCCTGGCAGCTCTTCATCCCATTCAATGACCGCCAAGTTAGTCCAGTGGCTTCTCCCACAGGTCAAGGTGGGACCTTTAAAGACTGAAAGCCCTGAAAAAAACCCCTAATGCGTGGAAAAACACCTCAGGCCCTCCAGGAGAAGGCAGGCGTTCCGCTGCTGTGCCGCGGGCAGCGCTCAGAGCCCCCGGGATGAGGAGGAGCCCCCTCCGCGTGTGCTCCGTGCCGGGGGAGGGCGAGGGGCTGGGGGCCGGGCCCCCGAGCGCGGGGAGCGAGAGGGGCTCAAGACACACCCTTCAAAGCCCGCGTGGGAGGGCCGCGGCCCCCAAGCCAGGGCAGCCCCCGCGCATCGTCCCGCCGCAGGGCCTCGCTCCCCAGCGTCTGCTCGGGGAACGGCCCAACGCGCCGGGCGGGCGCGGCACCGAGCCCCCCGTCCCAGGCCACCGCGGCCAAGGGCCAGGCAGCCCCAGGGCCACGGGAGGGCCGGGCCGGGCAGGACCCCTCACCTGAGCGCGACGCAGCCCCCGCGGCCAACACGCGGCGAGCACAAGATGGCGGCCAGGGAAGGAAAGAGAGGCGCACAGAGAAAGGAAGCCCGGCGCCACGTGACGGGGCGGGCCCGCGCGCGGATTGGCGGAGGCGCCAGATCATTTGCATAGGGGCGGGAGGCGGGGCGCGCGCAGGGGCTGCTGGGAGTTGTAGTCCCCAGGGAGGGACACACAGCCCGTCTCCCCGGCCAGTAACACGGGCCCCGGGGCAGGCACCAACGCCCCGCTGTAGTCTCCGGTGCCACCGGCACAGGGAGCGGTGCCCGGTGACCCGCATGAGGGACACGGCGGCTCCACCCGCGCCACCACGCGCCCCGCCGCGGCCCTCAGCGAGCGCTCCCTCACCGGCCGCGCCCTGCGGCCGGTCCTGCATCCCCCGCGCCTGGGCAGCCCTGCAGAGCAGCGCGGCTAAAGCGTGTCTTTGGGAAGCAGAAAATAAATCCGGAAGCACCCCCATCCCGCCGGGATAACCGTGGGTGTGTCCGGGGCAGTAACCGGGCCCCGGGCTCATGGCTCCGGACCCTCCCGCCGGGACCCTCCCCCGACACCCCCGAGCCGAGCCAGGGCCGCGCACCGCCCACATCCGCCCTACATCACTTCCTGGGCTTTAGGAAAAAAGGGGAGGAAAAAAAAAGAGAGGAAAAAAAGAACCGACCTGAGCTGCGGGGCCGTACGGGGCGCCGCCGCTGCTCGCGCCGACACCATGAGGGCTCAGCCCGCGGCATCCTCTGTCTTCTGCCTGTGCCTGGTGCTGGCGGCCGCCTCCGCCCAGGGAGGGCTCGGAAAGGGTCAGGAAAACGCTTCCTTCGGGTTTTCCTCAACCTGTGCCCCCAGCCCGCGGCGTCGGGGGGCGGGGGAGAGAGCGGGAGCGGGGCCGGGGTCGGAGGGCAGCGGGGCTGGCACCGTCCCTGCCGCCGTGGTGACCCCGGCCGAGCCCCGTCCCGAGGGGCAACCCCTCGGTCTGCATGTGCCTGCCAGCCCCTCGGTGTGCCTGTGTCTGCCCAGCCCCTCGATGTGCCTTTCCCTGTCCCTGTCCAGCCCCTCGGTGTGCCAGTGTTTGCCCAGCCCCTCGATGTGCCTTTCCCTGTCCCTGTCCAGCCCCTCGGTGTCCTTGTGCCTGTCCCTGTGTCTGCCCAGCCCCTCTGTGTACCTGTCCCTGTCCCTGCCAGCCCCTCGGTGTCCCTGTCCAGCCTCTCAATGTGCCTGTCCCTGTCCAGCCCCTCGGTGTCCCTATGCCTGTCCCTGTCCCTGCCCAGCCTCCGCCGGCTGCTGGCGGGCGGTGAGTGGCGCTCCCCTCAGCCTCGGCTTCCCTCGCCCTCCGTGACCGCTGCTCGCCTCCCCCTTGGCTAATTACCGTGTCTAATAGCCGGGCTTAGCCAGGCCCTGTGCTTCACCCCAGGTGGTGGCTTTGCCGTAGAAGTAAACCTCCTCCTCAGGACCGGGAGTAACCCATTTGATCAATGACAGCAAAGCTCTGTGGTGTGGATCCCGGCCAGCCATCCACCTGTAGTTCCCCAGATGACTTTCATTCAGAAGAAACACTCCATAATGTGTTGTGTAATGCTTTTAAAAATGCACTGAAGCTGGCCACAAAGTGGGGTTTAGTTTAAGCATAAAAGAGCTTTCAGAAAGTCTTTCCTAGCTAGAACAATGGAAGGCTTTCCCTATTTCCCTTCTGGCCTTTCACTGAAATAGCTGACGTGTCAATATTCTGGGTAAATATGACTTCTGGTAATCCAGCTGGTTTTTGCTGGGGTATGTTGAGCTTGTACAAACGTGGCCCAGTGTGCCTGAGCAGCAGGTGTGTGATTGGGCTGTACGGAGCATCCCCACCTCCCTGCGAGCTCATCTCTTGGTGTGTGTTGCGTCATTGTGTTCACAGCTGTTCATATCAGGAGACAGGATCAGGTAACACAAACACTGTGCCAACTGTCCTCACCTCCTGGATGCTGAACTGGTGAAGACAATGTCCCCTGTGTCAGCACTGGGCAGTCTGGGGCTCTGACCCCTGTGTAGCTCCCAAAATCTGCTCCTTTCAGCACCCTGGGGGTTGCTGACTAATCCAAACCCTCAGTAATGGGAAGGGGAGAGCCGAGGCTGATGTTTGGTCATCCAGTGCACTAATTGTTAATTACTGGAGCCTCTGAGGAAGCCTTTCAAGGGAGTTACTCTTCAAACAGGTCATGGATCTGCTTCATCTCATCTCTCCCTGTGGCTTTTGGCCATGTGCTGTGTTGGCTACCGAAAAACCCCAACCCTGGCAGACCCTGCTCTGCAGCTGCTGAACATGCACTGACTCACCCTTGTGTCAATTGACATAACAAAACTTGTTATCTGGATACGGGATAAAATACTTCCTGGTCGTTCAGTCACTGTAACACTCAGAAATCTGTGTAGTGCTGTTCTTTCTTACTCTTCAATTATCATCAGCAGTAATAATTAGCATAATTTTAGAGCAATTAATGATCATATATTGGCCTAGGAATTTTTAAGTTTTGCTTAAGTTCACATTCAATGGGATTTAGGAAGCCAAATGCTGACATGTTTAATTTGTCACTCATCAGTTAATAAATATTCATAGATTGAAGAAGAATGGAGAATAATCAGAAGGCCCTTCAATTTTAATATCAGTTTGGGGGATTTTGGTGTCATTTGCATATAGATATAAATATTCATGAGCATGGTATGTTTTTGCTAATTAATTTCAGTGGGATTCCTCATACTATGTGGGTTGTAACTATTTGCAGAAGTCTTTCCAGAACTGGGATTATAATTGGCTTTAAAAAAAGAATATAAAATAAGTTGAAAATACACTTGAGGGTTGGACTGCTTTGCTCTGTTGGCCGACATGTTAAATTATGCAGCATTCATAAACCTTTCTCTGACAGGTTTTGGAGATCATATTCATTGGAGAACACTAGAAGATGGGAAGAAGGAGGCAGCAGCAAGGTATGTTTGCTAATTTTAAATACAGAAAAGTGTCTTTAAAAGCATTCACAAGGGTTCTATATCAATTCTAAATTTTACCACAGAAAAGAGTCATTATTAACAAAAATAAGGATGGTAAGAAGATTCTTCAGATCCCTACAGCTTATTAGAGGGAAAATAAAGTTTTATTAACTTTGCTAAGGCGTCACCTAAGTTTAATCACTGCAGTCTAATTAAATCATTGAAGCCCTAACATGTCTTTGAAATGAGAAGAAAATAATTATTTATTACAGTAAAGAAAGATGTGTGTCTCAGACTGACAAATGCATGTGTAAATAGTGCTCAGTGCCTTTGAACTCAGCAGTGCTGAGAGTTTCCCTAAATTCCTTGTGCCTGTATAGATGAGGCCTCAGCCTGAGATATTTTGTTCCAATCTGCAGAAAATGTCTGGAAGTTTCAAACTAGTGAATGGATAGAACCTGATTTGGTTAAGCTTAAACACAAAAAAGAACAGTCTCTAAATAGATTAAAAAAAATATATTTTGACACAATTTTTTCCTCAGAATTTCTTCTGTTTCTTGTTAAAATGTGAGAAGGAAAATCGTATGCTTATTTTAAATTTATAACCTAGATCTGACAATGTTGATATAAGCAGAAATTCCTCATGCTTTCCAGAATTTTGTGCTCAAACTAATCCATTTTTCAAGTTCTACACTCTACACACCAAAATAACCCAGGTGGTGCAGTTCAGAGGTCTTACAAGTTTCTGTGACTGGATATTTTTGGGGAAAAAATGTTATTTCAGTATTTACAGGTACAATTGTGGCATTACTTTGCAGTGAAGCAGAGGAAGCTTTAAAATGAGACAGAGGAGGATGGGAGGGGTGGTGAGCCATGAGTTTCAGGTTCAGGCAGGTTGGGAATTTCTGCTCCAAGAGACCCTGCAGCCAGGGATGAATGTGATCCACACCCTCTCCTTCCGCTGTCGGAAGCACAGCCCTGTTCACTGATCTGAGTTCAGCAGCATTTGAGCATTTCTGAATTGAAGGATTGGGACGTGCCACTAATAACAAAGAAAATACAAACCTAAAAAGTAGATTTGCTTTCCTGTTTCTGACCTTAGGGCAGGAGGAGATGAAAAATTATATGAAATTAACTGTGATGTGTCAAGCGAGATGCAGCAGACAGTGGCTGGGAAGCTTCACGACTATGATTTCAGTTTTGTCAACTGCACAGTGTGGATGTGGCTGGGGATGCTGGAAGCGTCTCGTTTCTAAGTTCCCCGCGGGCGAGGGCGGGGTGCTTGCTCGAACGGGGATCCAGCGGCCCCACAACTGTCGGGTGCGCGGTTCTCAGGGGCGATCGCAGTCGCATCGCGTTTCTGAGCCGGTGTCCCGGCGCCCGAGGGAAGGCAGGAGGACCGGCGGGGCGGTCCCGTGCCGGTGTCCGAGGGCAGGAGGACCGGCGGGGCGGTCCCCTGCCGGTGTCCGAGGGCAGGAGGACCGGCGGGGCGGTCCCCTGCCGGTGTCCGAGGGCAGGAGGACGCGCGGGGCGTTCCCGTGCCGGTGTCCGAGGGCAGGAGGACCGGCGGGGCGTTCCCGTGCCGGTGTCCGAGGGCAGGAGGACCGGCGGGGCGTTCCCGTGCCGGTGTCCGAGGGCAGGAGGACCGGCGGGGCGTTCCCGTGCCGGTGTTCGAGGGCAGGAGGACCGGCGGGGCGGTCCCGTGCGGGGCCGTGCGTGCGGGCGGCGGAAGCAGTCGATGCGCGTCCGGGTCGCGGCGCGGGGCGATGCCGCTCGTGGTGCTGTGCGGGCGGCGCGGCAGCGGCAAGAGCCGGCGGGCGGCGGAGCTGCGGGCGGCGCTGGGCGGCCCCGAGCGCGCCGCGCACGTCGTGGCCGAGGCGGAGGGCGGACGGGCGGCGCTGCGGGCCGAGGTGGAGCGGCGGCTGAGCCGGCGGGACGTGGTGATCGTGGACGCGGGCAACGAGCTGCGGAGCATCCGATACGAGCTGTACTGCGCGGCGCGGCAGGCGGGCACGGCGCGCTGCCTCCTGCACTGCGCCGGCGGCGCGGGCGGCCCCGACGAGCCGCCCTTCGAGGAGCCCGACCCGGGCTGCCGTTGGGACCGGCCGCTGTTCACGGTGCGCGGGGACGAGCCGCTGCCGCTGGGCGATATCCGCGCCGCGCTGTTCGAGGCCGCGCCGCCGCCGCCGCACCGCTCCACGCGCGCGCAGCCGCTGCAGTCGGGCGAGTTCCTGCACCGCCTGGACCGCGCCACGCAGGACGTGCTGGCCGCAGTGATGGCCGCGCAGGGCAGCGGGGCACTGCCCGGAGACACCGTCCGCGTCCCCGGCCTGCCCCAGGGGCTGGTGCTGACCCGGCCCGTGAGCCTGGCCGAGCTGAGCCGCCTGCGCAGGCAGTTCATCAGTTACACCAAGATGCAGCCCAGCGACGAGAACATTCCCCAGTTGGCCAGCATGTTCATGCAGTATCTGAGCCGCAGCATCCAGTGAAGCTGGCAGTGCCCGTGATCCCCTCTCCAGCTACTTCCTACAATAAGAACACGCCTTCCAGGCACAGGCCCTGCAGAGCCTGTCGTGCTTCGGGTCATTTGGCAGCAGCAGCTCTGCGAAGGTGGGTGCTCTGTTCCCTCAGTGGCGAGCACCGCTGCATTGCTGAGAGGATGTGTACGGATACAGTTCCCCTGCCCTGGATTCTCCCTGTGGAACAGGAGAGCAACTGTTGCATCCCCGAGCAAGTGCAGTCTCCTGTGGAGACATAAACTCCAGTAATCAAAGTGTCTGAACGTGGAGGACTAAAAGGTGATGACTTTGGTGAAGACTTCCCCTCTGCATTGACCTGTGTATGTCCTGAGTAAGAAGATTGTTTTTCCAGTGCTGCCACCAGATAATGTCAAACTACAGAACAGACTTCAGGTCCAGAACTGGAACAGGCTGTGTTTTGGGATGTGACTGTTTCAAAAAACCTGACTGAACCCAAGAGAGTTTTGCAACTCTGCACTGCAAAAGGTGGCTGGCTTAGCAGACTCAAACCTATTTTGGGTTAACAATAAAATGCGTGCCTTAAATAGACTAAACCCCTAATTTATCTGCAGGACTATTTTATTGAAAGAATAAAAGGTCATTAAATACTTTTTCTGCAAGGTCATCATTAAATACTTTTAAAAGCACTAATTGCTTAAGAATGAGTGTTTCCATAGGAAAAATGAACTAAAATGACAGTGTCTGTTCTTGCTGAAACACATAAGTCTGTACCAGCTGTGATGGGCAGCTTAGTTTTGTGCTTAATTTCCAGTAATTTGGGGTTTGCTACACAGGTACAGCTTACATAAATTTCTTACTTTCTGGTGGATGTGTCATCCCTCATTGTAATAAATTGTGGGGTTTGGGTTTAATTGTGTGTGTGGTGCTCCTTGGGAGGAGATGGTACAGTGGGGCTGTTTGGGTTCCTTCAGTTACAGTGTGTGCCTGACACATCAACTGATGGGGGAGTTATGCGTTGCAGAACTGAGAAATTACTATAGAAAAGTTTTGATGTAACTAAGTTTATCTTACCAGTCAAAGTAAAGAGAATAAAGCTGAGAAAACACATTCATTATCTCAGACTTCTGTGAGTTCTCTCTAAGAGTTGGTAGTTCAAGACTGAGCACTTTGATTTAAAATCTGCTTTGAAAATTTCTCTTAAAGTGTGTTGCAGTACCGATCACCAGATGATTGAACTCTTTTAACATGAACCACTGATCCTTGATAAGAACAATGTGTATTTTCCAGCTGTAAATCAGCCTCTGCTCAAGAAAGAGGCAGAACAATTTGTGACTCTAAAAACAATGCAAAAATGGTTTTTCATCCTCAGGGAGAGGACCCTGATGCAATGCAAGGAATGTGTATGAGTGTAAACAGGGCCCTGTGTAAAGGTGATGACATATCAGTTTATTATAAAGAGCAAACTTCTGTTTGAACAACTCCAAATGTTAATGGCTTCCTATCCACCCTTTCCTGGTTCTAAAGATAATAACTGAACACTGCTCAGTAGGGGTTTCTTTTCCTATCTGGTTACAGCTAAAGGGTTACTGGGCTTGATGGTTTATCAGTGGAGCGTCTTAGTCACAGGAGGTGACTGAAACATGGGCTGTGATGGGGAGGGGGATGGATGGGTGACTGTCATCCCCTGCATTACCATGAGCTCCAAAAATCCATCCTGAGCTCTCTCAAGCAGCTGGTGTCACTTCCATTTCCAGTAATCAATGTATGGCCAGTTGTGTATCTGAGGAATCTAAACTAAGAAGAGGAAACCTTCCAAAGGCAAAGTCTCCTCTACACAAGCAGTTACAATAAATTATTATATGACACATTTTAAGATGGGGAAACCTTTTTGCAACACAACCTTAGAACACAGCAGAATGTCTTTACATCTCACTTAGAATTTTCTGTTACATTTAGCCTTTGAGGAAGCCTGGACTATTAAAATGTACATGTAATAGAATTTGATTTAGAGGCTTTTTGAGAGGTTTCTATTACAATTTTCTTTCTTCTTTTTTTTTTAGTGGTTTGCCTCTTATGGTTATCATCCACAAGTCCTGGTGTGGAGCTTGCAAAGGTAATTGTATTTAATACTAGAGCTTGCTGAAATTCCTAATGAACCTTTGTATGCAAATCATGTAGCCATGAGAAACCAGAACTTTGCATTCAAAATGTAGCCAAGTGATAATTGTATTTTACTGACAGTGGCACAATATGGCCCTGCCATCACAAACAAGCAAGTTGGGGGTCCTGGCTAAGCTTAGAGGATGAGAATACTGATTTACAGCAGGCTTTCTGCTCTGTTCCATTGGTTCCTATACAACCACACATGTTGGTCAGGCTTCATCCCATGGCTGCCCAGCAAGAATTCCTTCAGTCACCTGCTGCTCTTAGCCTGGCTTTGGATGGTTTGATACATATATTCCATTTACTCACTGCTTATTGAAAAGTACCAGCTTTCCAGAGGGAGGGATGAAGTGGAGGTTTTGATGCTGATATTTTCCACTGTCTTTACATAGCTCTCTATTTTTTTCCCCCTTATTTAGCTTTAAAGCCAAAGTTTGCTGAATCTAAGGAGATCTCTGAACTTGCCCATAATTTTGTTATGGTCAACCTTGAGGTAGGCTGCCTTCTGATCTGTATCCATGTCACTGCCTGGTAATTAAGCATTTGGAATCAACTGGTTGCATCCTGTTTGGTGTACATCCTAAATCCTGTACTCCTGAATAGGCATTCAGGATTGATTGATACAGCTCATTGTTTTAAAAAAGACCCTTCAGTCTGGTTATTTTGTGTTTATAAACCTGGCTCTCTGCCACTGTCTCTTTTAACAATTTGTACCTTCTGTGTTTCTATTGCTGCAGGAGTTTGTGTTTATTTTCTCATTACTTATCAAACATTCCTACACCAAAGTGGGGTCTGTGATGCAAAATGACAGGGCAGAAAAAATATTATTTCCACAAAGGATACTTGTTTGGGTAAAAATAACTTACTTTCCTTTGAGAGTGAAAGATGCTGCAATTACTTAAGTGTCTGTTCAAGATGGAAATTGCTCAGGGCAAAAGGAATCTTGTTTCTTTAAAAAGCCAAATTTTTTGTTAGATATCTTGCTAATGTGTTCCGACTCTTCTCTCTTGCTTTGGTAGGATGATGAAGAGCCCAAGGATGAAGCCTTTAGTCCTGATGGAAGTTACATTCCCAGAATCCTTTTCATGGGTAAGGCACCCACAGCTCTTGTGTCCACTCACAGGACTGGGGTCTTACTGTTGCCACCTACATTTCCTGAGGGATTTCTTGTTTCATAGATCCAAGTGGGAAGGTCCATCCAGAAATCATAAATGAGAGAGGAAACCCCAGCTACAAGTATTTCTATACCAATGCTGATCAAGGTATGTGCAAAGTAGTTGCAACTGCATTTTAAGTGAGGACACACCTTCACTTTTTAGTGGAGAAAAGTGGTGGTACTTTCCAGCGTAACTGGGAGCTGTTAGATACAGTGTCAGTGAGTGGTTCTCTAATGCCTGAGGAACCAGATTCAGAATTATGATTCACCTTAAGACATGCTGTTATGTCTATAGGGCCTAAATTTTTTCTCCAGTGGTGGTATGGGAAATGGTGGAATTTGCATGATCCAGCTACACATAGTTGAGGAAATGGTGCCAGACTGAGTGTTTGGGATGTTTATGTTTTGGTTTTTTTTCCCAATTTGTAGCTATACATTCTATAACTATGTTGTTTTAAAACACTTTCATTACCAGTCCACCTTGATGTTTTCATCTTGAGATTAATAGCTGGTGTCTCTCTGTCTAATCTTTCAGTTGTCCAAGGGATGAAGGAGGCCCAGGAGAAGCTGACAGGTGATGCTTTCAAACAAAAGCACCTGGCAGATGAACTATAATGGATACACTAATTGATGGTTTTTCATTGCTTCAAAACTCTAAAAGGAAACAATTGACCAAGAATGTAGTTGCACTGAAGGGAGATAATTCTCCTGTCAACAAATGTTAGGTTAAACCCTGTTTGGAGTTCATACACATGCATCAGTCACAGTGTTTTCTCCTCCTGCCTGGAAGTTTGCACTGTGATGGTTATTTGTAACTGGGTAATGTGCAAACACACCCTTTGTGTGTTTGAGCAACCACTAATACTGGGAAGAACATTATTTGAGGACAAACAGTGTGATTGGAAAAACTAGAAGTAGCTGACATTTTGACACCTAAATCAGGGTTGAATTCCTCTTTTCTCACTGGTATTATGTGATCCTGTTGTTTTTACTGGGCATTGCCAGGAATGGGGCATGTTCCTGGGCCAGGTGTTTTCTAGATATCCTGAACCACAGATTCTGCCAGTAAACCAAGTAGAATACATTTCATGAATGTCCAAGTAGCATGTGAAATTATCAGCTCTGCACATGTATTTTTGTGTAAAACTCTGTGTTTCATCTTTATTTGCCTTTGGGCAGCAATTTTCCTTATGCACTCACCTTTTGATTGTTCCATCAAGTGAGGGTGGGTTATGTTGAAGCTTTATGGGGTTTCCCCTTTTATTCTTTGAATGTTTCTGGCGAATGCCTTGCCATCACATTGTACTGTATTTTTGTACCAGGGTGAAAAAAATAAACCTTTTTAAACATAAGCATGCAGAGAGTGTGTTGTGATAAAGGGCATAACTTTCCATTCTTAAGCACTGAGGGATATATTTATGTTGCAATGGTTATTAATGTTGAATGTTCCAGATAAAGAAGGTTTCTCCTTTTTTTAGTTTAAACACAGCAGTTGGTTTTCCTTGCAGTTACAGTTCAGCCATTCTTACACTGCCTGTACTGTCAAGGGCTAGGTAGTGTTTATCTACTGGAACTGAAAAGGAAAATAGAAGGGAGAAAAACCACCTCTCAACCTGCTGGGGACACTTTTCTTAATGCAGCCCAGGGTGCTGTTGCTTCTTTGCCACTTGGGTGCATTGCTGGTTCATGTCAGCTTGTTTTCCACCTGGACTCCCATATTCTCCTCTGGAAAGGAAACAGACTCTGCTGGTGCACAGGTTATTCCTCCCCAGGTGAAGGGCTCTGCATGTCCCTTTCTTCAACTTCCTGACAACCCTCCCTGCCCATTTCTCCATCCTCTTGAGATCCTTTTGAATAGCAATACAACCACCTGGTTTGCCAACTACTCTTCCCCAGCCTTTTATCATCTCTGTTTGCTCAGAGTGGGCTCTCTCAGTTCATCCAGGTAGTTAATGAAGGTGTTACAGTACCAACAAGGGGTACTCCAGTAATGATGAGCCCCTTTCAGCCCAGCAGTTCTGCCAATTTTCCATCCACCTCACTGCCCATTTATTCAGGTCATACTTCTTCAGCTGGTCTATGAGGATGCTTTGGGAGACTGTCAGAAGCCATAGTATGGCCAAAATAAACTACATCTGCTGCACTACCCTCATCCAAATTAAGTCATCTAAAGCAAAAATTCCCATCCCAAAAGCACTTGCCATAACTTCCCATAACAAACACACAGACCATTTTCTACAGATACATTTTGAAGAGTGATCTGAGGACATTAAGTGGGCAAAATTGTTGTATATACGATAAATCCAACTTGTCTACTGAGTCCATTTTTACTGTTCAGTAGCATTACATATTTTACTTTCCAGACCAGTTTGTCTAGTGTCTGATTTCAGACACCAAATCTCAATTGACCACTAAAAGAGAGGGACTCAGTGGATATAACGGGATAATTGCACATTACAATTACTCTGATCAGCTGCTGAAAGTTATTCTACAGGCTTTATCCTTTGCTTCCCTTGCAAATTGTCTGATAAATTTAACAATGAAATTGAACTCAGTAATGTTTCTCAAGTTGTATCAGCCTTCAAAGTAAAAACCTATGTAAGTCCTGGAAAAGGTTTTGTGTTTTGCCAAATTGTCTTTTCTTTCTTCTCAGCTGCATCAGTTAACCTAATAAAAAATTGGACCTGTCTGATGCTCATTTCATTTCTAGCCTTGGATGACATGATTTAAAAAGCATTGCTGTGGCTTTCCTTACTTGCCACCAGGGGGAGGACTCCGCGTTTCCATCTGGGATAGGATCCAACCAATCGTAATTAAAAGAACAATCCCTAATGAACAATAGCAAGCAAGGTGCACCTCTGCAACTTCCTATGCACAGCTTGGTGGTGGCTCTGCCCTTGGCTTATCTCTGCAGTGAAATTACAGCCCGTGAGATGTACAGCATCTGTCCCTTTCTCTGCAAACACTCTCATGTCAGAGGCAAGGTGGCCTCAAAGTAATTTTTAAAAAGTTCTTCATATAGAGACACCTCTGTTCAGTGACAGATGTGGGCAATGTGCTTCACCCTTCACATTTAAGACCATCCCGATTCAAAATTACTCTCCTTCGCATTTCATCTTGTGCATCTCCTCCTTCCAGACTTGCTACACTGGAAGGAAGAAAATATTCCATGAGCCTTTTCCCTGTGTTACTTGGCTGCCTTCTCGCTAATCCTTTTGAGCCTCCGTATGTTCAGACACGGTGAGCAGGCACAGCTTCCCCACCCTCCCTCCCACTTGCTCTTTTCCAGACCATGCTTTTGTCCTCTGTAGCAGGATGGAGCTTGGCCCTTGCTGGCCTGCTCGGTGTTTAGCTGGGTCTCAGCAGAACATGACATATGTGCTGCCACAGCTTGGTTGCCAGGGGCACCTACTTAACTCATGTGAAAGCTGTTTCACATCTCTGGATTGCAGAGTGAACTTAATCCAGTGCTTAAATATTTTTCTCTTTCCTACCTGCCAGCTTTGTATCTGGAGATTTTAGTTGCTCACTCCCACTGCAGATTCTTTACATCCTTCTTCTTTTTTGCCTAGATCAGGTGATGCTGCTGGTTGGCATTTTCTCCTGTGCAGAGGGATCCATCCAGCAGTTATTTCTGTATGTGGTGTGATTTTCTGCACACAAGCAAGTGCACAGGGCTCAGAGGGGCTGCTTGCAGGTCAGTGTTTGCTGTAGTTGTGTTTAATTATACACTGCAGCAGCTCAGCTCAACACTGCACAGAACCACTGCTTCAGATTAGTTTGACCCCATCAGCTTTGTTTCATTTGCTGCCCATCTGTGTACGACTTGCAGTAAACCTGCACACTTACATAACTTCTTCAGATGCATCCTAGAAGTCCCCATGGATTCTCAGCTTCTCCTCCTTCTGTGGTGATAACAAAACCCAAAGACCCTTCAAAATTCTTAGTACAGACCCAGGGAACTGACAGGCCAAATCAATCTCATGTAAACAAACATGCTGTCAGCTCCCTTTCCCCTAGAAACAACCCACAGAGGAAAAAAACCCAAAGTTAATTAGGGAGTGCCTGGATTGCTGCTGGCCATCTGGCTGCCTGGGAGCAGAGGTTGCTTTGTGCACCTGAGGCTGAACAGGCTGACTGGGTTTGCCCAGCCAGGAGAAGCACTTCAGGGCTATTCCTTGACAACTGTGCTATGGGTGGATCAAAACCTGAGCCCTGAGGATGGAGATTCAGAAAGCACTAAAGGTGGAATTACACTGAGCAGAGCTCTGTCCAGAGAGTGGGGTGAAAAGGGGAACCTCACTGCAATTCCACACTTGTTTCAAAGACAGCAAAGCCAAAGATGAAGGGTTGCACCCCCTCCAGCTGTGTAAGTTGTCTTTGGCACTGACTGCATAGGAAAGGTTGCTGCCTGGAGGGAACCAGGAAATAATCATGAAGGTCTGTCAAAATGGTGAAAGTCACTTTGTCTCAAAACTATTTGGAGTATCAACTCATTCCCACTTTCCTCCTCAAAGAAACAGGTGCTGATTTGTTAAGCAATTAGTCAAATAAACTCAGTTTGCTTTCCCTTTCAAAGTTTGTCCAGAGTAAGGAGTGGCTGTGCAGTTCCCAGGCCTGCCATTGTCCAGGGAGCACCACTCTTGCCAGGGCTGGTGATTCACTCTTGCAGTGCCAGCCTGGTGCCACCATGACAGCACAGGAGGAGGAACCTCCACTGACAACTGCCAGCCAGCTCCTGTGGCCTGTCACAGGGACTGGGGACAGGGGCCAGCACCTGAGTGGTCCTCTCTAGGCTGTGAAAAATGTCCTGGCACAATTCTGTGACAACTTTTGATTAGGGATGAAAAAAAATTAGAGACCTCCAACTTCGGTGTTCATAACTATGCTGGAAGCAGGAACTGGCTATCCTGTGCCTACAGCATTCCAGGTTCAGACAGCCCAGTGAGAGAGGCAGTTACACACCATCCCAGGCTGGCTGCTGGCCCAGCACAGGGCAGAGTGGCCCATCAGGGCAAGTGCAGGGGGTGGGCAGGGGATGTTCTGGGCATGGGATCACTGAGGGGGTGGCCACTGCTCCTGTGTTCTGCATTCCTGTGACCAACACAGGTGTCTCCTCCTCCATTTCCCAAGTCCCTGCCGTGATGTGGTGGATGAAGGGGAGCCACCTTCCTAGAGTTTCTCCCCTCCCCAGCTGCTGCCACTCCAAGTCAGGGCAAGGCAGAGAAGCCCCCAGAAGCAGAGAGAGGAGCTGGGGCAGAGCTGAAGGGGCAGGACAGGCTGGACTGGGTTTGGCAAAAGGTTGTGGGTAACTGGTTGCTGATTAGACATAATTTACTGGTCCAAACTCATTTTTGGGACATTTTGCACATGCACAGCATGGCATAGGTAGACCTGCTGCAGAAATATTAATTGCTAAGAATTGCAGATGTTCTCCCTGCTTTCTGAGTGTGTTTCACAACATAACATGCTGTGCATAAAAGAAGCCATACTGGTAGCACAGTGAAATTTGGATGTCACTTTATTGTGCTATCTCTGATATGAACAATGTTCAAAATGCCATTTGTGAGGATTTGGGTACATTAGTTCTGTTAAAGAGAATGAAATCTGCACACATCCTGGGGACACAGCATGGGCCACACATACTCTTTATTCCACACCAAAGCAAAGAAGCACCTGGGTGAGTGCTATTCAAACAAGGAGGATTCTGTTTTCTCCTTGAGGTTGGCATGTTTTTACCTGGCTTCCCTGGATAGCAGCTGGCAGTGAGCTGAAACCACCACTCCGTGTGCAAACTGTGGGATCCCAAACTTTGGGATACAGTTTTGTTTATGCATGTCCAATGCGTATAATTAGCTCAGACAGAGAATCTGTTAGACTCAGGGTCATTACTACCTTTCACGGCATTGCACATAGCAGACCATCATCCTTGATTTAAATGTTTTGGTGCTGCTCTTGCTTTAAGAATAAATAAATAAATAGATTGATTAATAAACCTCCCCTTTTGAGAAAAAAAGAAACTAAAAATATTAAAATTATTTCCTTAGATCAATTGCACTGTGTGAGGATGCAGTGCCTTGAATAAAAAATGCTGGGAGAATAGTAGAGTATATGTATTGTGCTTGATAAATGTGCTCTCAGGACTGTGGTGAGAGAGTGAGATAGATCCACACATCAGAAAACAAGATAAAGCACAACATTTGCTCTTCCCTTCCACCTCCGTGGGTTTGTGGGAGTTCTTTCCTGTTCCCTCATTTCCTCATCTATAAATCTAAAATGACACAGGCTTCCCTTGCTGGAAGTTGTGCAAGCAACTCATTGTACAATGTTAAAACCTGGAAGGGAAGTGATCTAGAAGAGCAAAATATATTCACTCCATAAATTAAAGAAACATGGCTAAACAAATTCCCCTGTTCTAATTACCTGGGTGCATCCCTTCTTTTGGTTATCCCTGACTGAGAACGGGCTTGTATGTAAGCACTGGCATTCAGGGATGGCAAGAAACCTGGAAAAACCTTTGGAAATTAGGCTGAACAATGGCTCTGTGCTTGTGGCTGCGATTAGGGGATGTCAAACCAGGTGTTCACTAAGCAGATGCCCAGGTGCGCCTGAGTCATAAGTGAGCTCTTTGCATCAAAAGTGCAGGTTATCTGCTTATGACCACTTGCCTTCTGCTTTATAGGGCTGTTGGCACATGGTGGTCCTCTGGATTGAGGATCAGTCAGGAGGCAGAGGGAAGACCATCCTCTCCAGAACTGCAGACACCGTGTCACACAGAGTGGAAATCAGGTTCTGGAAAAGGCAGAGATCACCTTTCCCAGAGCAATGAGAGGATTGCAAGGAACTAGAAAGACTTTTGTAGGTGTCAATCCTGTTAGGCTGTCTTTGACATACCTGTTGTAATGAATCTGGGATTCTGTTATGCTGTTGATTGTTTCTGGTTGCCTACACAAAGCTGGTATCTTACTTAAGACTTAAATCAGGGCCAGGCTTATAAAACAATAATTTTAGTTGTGGTTTTGATGGCAAATAAACATTGTCATTCTAGACGAGGGCAGAAAATCACTCTGATGCTGGGTAGAATTGTCCCCCGAGTTCCCTGGCAGATAGCTCTGGCTTGAGTAAAATGGAGAAGTTGAGTGGCATCTCTGATCTGCAGTGAGAAGGTGTTCCTCAAAGCTTCTTAGCATCTCTCCTGTAATTATTCCTAAAATGCACACCTTGGTTATATGCTCATTATATAGCACTACCACATCAACTAGTCAACTGCCCTGGTGAAAATGTGGCAATAAAAGTCAGACTCCTTTAAAGTGGCTGTACTGTTAAAAAGCTCAGGCTGGTCCAAGTGCTGGTTGATCTACAAGCCAGTCCAAAGATCACTGAAGATCAGATGCTGAAGACCGCTAGATGTGCTGAAAGCTCTTACAAGTAGACAAAACAATCCCTGAAACGCTGCAACTCCAGTGCCTTCCGGTGGCTCCTGCTCTGGCATCCCCTTACCAGGAGCCTCTCTCTCCCAGAACTGCTCAAGAACCAAGTCTTTGTGCTTGGGCACTTGTTTGAAGCCTGGCAGTGGGAAACGTGCTGCCATCTTGGCTGGCTGCGTGGGAACCACCAGAGATACATTCAAAATGCCCTTACTCTGTTCATTCTGTCCGGGGGACTATCTCTGAAAGCTGTTTTGGCTTCCCAGCAAGGAACAGACTGCAGTCAGGTCTCTGATGTGCACTTGGGCTCTGGAGGATTTTAAAGCCAACAGTGGCTGCTGCAGCTTTGTCATGAGACCTCCACGCAAACAATACAGATCGCAGCCAATGCCTCATCTTTCTACCTTCAGGTCAGATGTAGTTCCCGATGCCACAGCCGCCTCCCTGGGCTTAAGAGTTCTACCGATGAGAATCCCAAGCCGTGCAGAAGTGCGACAAGGATGGCAAGTTAGGGTGGCACGCGAGATGTGATGTCTTCTGTGCCAGCGGGGCTTTAGGAGCGGCTGAGGCGACTCTGTCCCCAGGAGCGGAGGACGGGGTGGACGGCGAGCACCTGGCCGGGGCCATTGGAGGGCTCGGGCAGCCTGTCTGTGTCTCTGTCTGTCAGTCGCCTTTGCACTGAGGGCCACTTCTCGATGCCCACACGTTGAGATTCCCCCCAGCCGCCGCTAACAGACGGGGCCACCGCCCCCGCCCCGCCGCGCTCCGCCCCCGGGGCCGCCCCAGGTACCGGCGGGGGACGGCTCCGCCACGCGAGCAGCGGCCGCGGGACCCGCACGGCTCGGCTCGGCACGGCACGGCACGGCTCGGCTCGGCTCGGCTCGGCTCGGCTCGGCTCGGCTCGGCTCGGCTCGGCTCGGCGCTCCCCCACCGCAGGTAAGAGCCGGTGCCGCGGACGGGGACTCCTCCCGCGCCGTCGGAGCGCTGCGTTCCCCTCAGAAGTACCGCGCAGGGGGTGCGGGCGGGGACTCGCCGCGCCTCACCGTCCTCGCCGGCACCCAGAAACTCTTCCCGCCCTCCTGGCACGGCGCGTCGGGGCTGTCCGGGCTCCGCGGGCCGGGCAGGGGCAGGAGGTGCCCGCGGGGCCGGGGGGTGCGCCCCGCGCCCCGAGGTGCGGAGTGACGGGCAGCCCTGGGAGCGGCGGGGCGGAGAGGGCAGCGGCAGTCCCATCGCTAAAATAAACATTTCCCAGCAATGCGAGGCTGTATAATAATCCTTTATGGTTAAAATATCCTGCGAATGGGGCGGGGGGGAGGCTGGAGAGCGGGGCCCTGCCGGCTGCTCTCCAGCTGGTGTGTGACCTGCCCGTTCCCGGCACCTCGGGCGGTGCTCGGCTCGGAGTGCCAGCAGGTAACAAACAGCACAACCGCACAGCGAGGGAGCCCTGCCGGGAAACGCGGATCGCGCCGGCGGGGCCGCTGCGGGGCACGGGCAGAGCCCCGGGGCTGCCGCACCGCACAGCCCACCCCGGGCCCCCGGGAGGTGCGGGACCGGGCTGGTGTGTCCCCCACTCTGCCCCATAGCACTGGGCAGTGCGGCCATTGCAGACCCAAACGGACCATTCTAGTTTAATTCATAAAAACTCACCAGTTTGTCCAGTTTATGCTGTGCAAAACACACATATTATTTGCCAGACTTCTGAGTCTACACGTTGATTTTCCCCAGTGTTTTCCCCGTGCTCTCAGCAGTGTCATCAGATGTAGGAGGTAACTTCGTGCCATGGGACTGCAGGACAATGTCACCAACACCGGGACGAGTCGTTCCACCTTTTTGCTTCCCAAGGCTCTGCCTTCACACCATCCTTTCCTTTTTACAAGCAGGACGTGTTGTGTGCTTGTGCAGTGCATCAGGTTGATCTGACCTAAATTAAGTCTAATCTGTCAAAGAAAAAGTGGGGGTTAATATTAACTTGGATTTTCCCTTGCCCTGAGACAAATATAAGAATGTGGCCTCAGAACACATGTTTTTGTGTAATTCTTTGGTGGCCAATCTGGTTTCAAGGTCTCCTGCTGTTTCCCGTTGCTCATTCCTGATCCTGTGCTGCACTCTCACTTGTGCAAGTGACAGTCTGTGGAGCTTCACAGTACCCTGGATTAGCTCTGGTTCAGAAAAACATCTACTTATAAATGTGGTTTTTTCCCTCACAAGATAGAAATGTCACTGGAACTATAATTTTGATCTGTGTAACAGTACCCATGGGAGAACTGGTACTGGTTTATAGTGGGTACAAGATTGAATCCATGCACTGCTGTATGGAAGTGTACAGCTAAAAGGCTTTTATTTCCTGTTATTTGTGCTTGCTATCCTGGAAGTGGTTGCATATGCTTTTACTGACACTTCAATGTGATCACTGCCTTCAGGACAGTTTTATCAGAACAATTTATAGTGTAAGTCAAAAGAGAGACAAACCAATCTTGAAATCAAGCTTCCTTTGCAATTTTGACAAAATCCTGCTGTCCCCTTTGCAGATCCAATACATTTTCAGGTAACAAATTGAAAACCCTTACTAGCTTTAGGTTTTAATAGCAGTAGTTCTTGCTACATCTTGGTGTAGCAAAGGAATACATTTAGTATTTGTTAACATGATAGTTGTTGTCATGTGATAGTCATGTTAGTTGACTTGTGTGTGGTTCAGAGGTAGTTCTTCCTACCTTCCTTTTATTTTGGTTGAGTTCCAGATTAAAATGGGCAGGTCTCAGCATCACATTTCAGTGTCCTGGGTCACGCTGGCTGGTTGTAGTTCCAGCGAAAGGCACTTGTATCCACTTGGCCCTCCCCAACAGGTCCACGTCTGTTCTCTGTTGCTGGTTTGGCTGAGGAAGTACATTTTTTTGAGGCAATTCTCGGCGGTTAACATTGAGAAATGGCCTGAACTGGTCATTTCAGGTATGTTTTTTGCTGTAAGAATGTATCTTGTGCTTCAAGTTCTGCCTATTTAGTGAGCTCCTGGAAATGGGTGCTTAGCTTAGAGCAGTGCAGGAGTGTTTGATATTTGATGTAGGCAATAAGATTTATTTTGGAAGTATTAGCTAATTAAAACACAGGAAGTGTGAGTGTGCTGCTTGTAATCCCAGTTAGCAGGTAGCTTACTTTGCAGCACAGAGAACATCACAGCACAGAGAAGTAAATTAACTTGTTCATCATGGGTTTTCTGCTTGGAAGAGGAGGATAAAAGGCAGTAAATTAAACTTCAGCACTGCAGAGGCATCCTGAGCTGGCCCTGTCTCTGTGTGATTCTGGTTTACTGGTTGTTTCTGCAGGACAGTAACAGTCTCTGGTCACCTGATTTGGCTAGGACAGAAGCTTGCTTTTACTTGTAAGTGAAAGGTTTTGGACCCAGTGATGCAGAAGAATGGGTAGTGCTGGCTCCTTTGCACTGGTGGGGCGTGTCTGCCTGAATCTGCAGATGACCTCCCTCTAGCTCCAGAAAGGATGAGTTCCATCATGTACCTGAACTTTCCTTGTCTTCCACTACTGTGGGAGGGCATGGTCTTGGCTTTCTCTGTGGAGGGCTGTATCCCAGTGTAGCTGTGCCTTGCCTTCCAGCTGGAGAAGGGTCAGCAGGGACTTACAGGTGTCCCGGAGCACAGCTGGTACAGATTGGTCTTGTGTGTTGCTTAGAGTTCTTTTATGTTGCTGTCAGTGTGTTCAGCAGTGATACACTGGCAAGTGCTTCACTACTGCCAGTTCCTTCTTGGACAAACCAAGGCAGGACTGTGAGGCTGGAGAGCCCATGAGAAGGGACCGCAGTCTGTTGTCTTGGCCATCGTTCCAGTGTTTGTGGCAGGAAGGAAGGGCTTTCCTGACAATGAGTTTTGTGGCAGCAATCAACATGGTCAGTGTGTGCTGTTCTTTGGTTTGGGGCTGGATTTGGGGCCAGCCTCAGCTACTGGTTCTGTAGGTCTAAGAACTGGCTGGCCCCTGGGCTTCCAGAATTCAGTGGAATATTCAGGGAATTGTGGAAATCTCTGCATCTGATCTTCAGGGCATAAGGAGGATATAAATCCCCTGTTCTGTGCATCCTTTGGGAGAGAGCTGGGCTGGGCTCAGTTAGTGGCTTCCCTTTACAAGGGAAGATTTTTTTACTGTGGAATATTTTTCTCTGTATTTTCAGGAGTAGCGTGTTTGCCAACAGATGTGGAATCATGTGGTGATAAAAAAGTCACAGACACTCAAGGAAGAGAGTAACAAAGTGGGAACTTCTATTTCTTTACCTTTTTCTTTTTTTTGCCATTGTAAAGTTAGAATGACTAATTCCTCCTTCCTGAGAATTTTGTTGTGGCTCTAAACTGGACTTTGAGGATGTTGAACATTGTGCAGGAAGTGGGAGAGGCCTGGCTTCAGAGACAGACACATTTGGTTCAAGGAAATCTTTCTAACAACAGTCCCAGCCTGCAACTGAACTAAGTGTAGTTGTAAAATTAGAGAGTTCATGGCAGAAGGGTGATATCTGCTGGTTCTTGACTCTTGTTCCACATGCAGAAAGTTCTTAAAAACCTTTTTAAAGCTCTTATTAAAGCCTGTGTTCCCAAATCTAAATGGGTAATAATAATAAATAACCCCTGTCATTGCTTAGAGGTTTTTATCCCTCAGTTGTCATGTATATGTTGAACTTATTTATGGCATGTAAATTCCAGAGCAAATCCACTACAAGCATCTTCTTGTAAAGACTTCTGGAGTAATTAATAAAGGGATTTTAGTTTTTGCTGTCAAGATGAGATGATCACATTTTTAAAGTAAGAAACATAGATTTTCTGTGTACAGATTTATTTTTGTTCTGGATCTATCAATAGAGTTATTTGGATGACACCCCAGAATCCAGCTGTGGACAGCCCTGAAGTGTGAGCAGAGACTGTCCCAGGGAGCAGCTGTTGCAGAGGGCAGGGGTGTGAGAGCAGAAGGAAACGTAACTGATACCAAGAAATATGCAATACTTTGGGCAAGACCAATGTGCAGCCTTGTTGCCACGTGAGGTGATTGTCAATTGTGTGGGTCATGAGAAAGGATTTGCCTTTGATCCAAATTCTCACCTGGAGTAGGTGGCTGCAGCTTGTTGTTTACACAAGGTCCGAGTTTGCCCACGTGTTTTGGCAGCCTCCACAAGGCAAGACAATGCAAGTCAGGATGACAAACAGTGGTGTGCCCTGGGTTACTGCAGAGGAAGTGCACCACAGACAAAGCTGGCCTTTAGATTGTATTAGCCATGAAAAAGATGAGTAAATTCTGTTATGTTCCTGCTCTAAATCCGGAATGACTATTACTTTCAGGCAGCTCTTTGTGTGCAGATGTGCTGTAAGTTGCAGACATTTCCATGTCCTGTTGCAGTTGCCTTTGCAGCACTACAGACTGTGATCCAGGCTTTGAGCAAAGCACCAGCCATTATGGATGTATTTCAGCTGCTCCTTGGTTCCATTTGCTGTGATGATTCCTAGCTAAGGTTTTCCATCCACTTATAGATCTGGAACTTTTATTTTAGCTTAATCAAGGTAATTTCCCTTTAATAAACTTTGATGGCCTCAAATATCTGCTGCTGTCTTAATATCTGTCACTAACTCAAACACTGTTTCTGTTCTCTTTGTACACTACAGGACTTTCCTCTTTGCCTTCTGTGAAGGAAGCTCAGGCCTTACACAGCAGTGTGTTCCCAGCCTAACCTGCCTACCTGTTAGTGTCGTACCTAATATTCTCTTTATTCACCTTTCTCATAAACATTGTAATCCTTTTGCTTCTACATCACAGGTTCAACAGTGTGACCACTCTCTTGATTCATATTCTCACAGCAAAGCCTTCATCTGTCTCATGGATTATAGATCTAAATTGGTAACTATCACTTGCTTGCAATATTTATTAGCAGTTATGTTAATTGCTTACACTGTTCTCTGCTTCTGATAAATCTCTCTTGTAGTGCAGTATTTGTGTAAGACTCCATAAGGTCACGGCCTTATTTCCTTTATGAGCTTTATTCTTAGGACAGCACACATTGGCTGTGAAAAATTCCCATTGCTTAATAGAAATTTGATTCAGAATTTAACTCAACTTCTGAAAAAGAAAACAAAAAATATTTATTTTTCCAATGACAGAGCACATAAAGGAGTGAGTTTTTATAATAGAAAGTTGACATAGATGTGTAACATGAACTAGGCTGTTTTTAATTTAGATGCACTTTTAAAAGCTCTTTTTGGGAAATAAACCCCTACAAGGTATTAACTCTTTCAAAAAGAAGTTGCATTGCATGTTAGTAATGTCTCTCATGTGTTGCTGTTAAACTATAGATATTAGAGATTAAGAAGTTTTTTAGTTTGTCTACTTTTTTTTGTTGCTTCTCTACCACATAACTTCCAGAACATTTCCCACAGTCTTTTAGCATAGTCCTGTATTTCTGTAAGAGCCTTGGCCTGTGTGTGATCTATTTGACTTAAGCACAATGCATGTGGGTTTTTTTAAAACTTTGACCTTTAATTAGACTCAGTATTTCTGCTTTACCAAATGAGTGTGTCTGGTAGTCTCTTTTCTTCCTTCCTCACTCCTCGGTGCCTGTGGATAACCAGGAATCCAACAGGTACAGCTGTTTGTGACTGTGCCCCTTCTCTTACTGCCTGCTGTTACCATTGGTTCCTTCTAGACTGATAGGCATCAGCTTCTTTCTTAGATTTTTTTTCTTGGCTGATCTTGAGCCCTGGAAGTCAGGCACAGTGCTGTGGAAGTAAGAAAATAGGAGTTCGGACTCTGATATAAAGGAATGGTTTAACACTGATAGCTCTGTGAAAAAAAATGTCAAGAGGAACAGCAGAGGCTCAGTTGCTGAAAACACAGACAAACACACACAGAAAACAAGGCTGAACCCAGCCTGGAGCAGCTGTCATAAGATCTTGGACTCTTAGAAATATGGAGGGGTTGTTTTACTCCATCTTCTCATCTGCCTAAACAAAGAAATGTGTCTGTGCTGGTGGATGATGATGAAACACTTGAACAGTCACATTCAAATTGTTACCGATCCTATATAGCACAAAACATATGTAGGTAATTTCAGTTTTGGCTTTAAAAATGAAGCAGTGATATATTAAAAGATGTTTTTACTGCTATAAATGCCCAGAAGTTGTAATATACAGAATCCACAGGTTCATAACAGATTGAATTCGCAAGTATGTCTTAGTGAGTAGTGTGAAGTACAAGTTGCATTAGTGTGACCATGTTTCATGGTTAAGTGGGGTGGCTGACGGCACACAAGGAGACTCTTCCAAACTCAGGCTTCTTTCTCACAGTGTTGTGACAGAGAATGAGACATGGAAATGGCCATGTCTGTCAACACAGCAATGTGGTTGCTAATAAAGAGATATGTAACTTCCAGGATAATGATGGGATTTTGTGTTTCTTGTCTGTGAGAGGGTAAAGAAGAAGTCTTCCATCAATTTGTAGCCAAAACTTTAAGGGCTGGCAACACTTGAAGTCAACCTTGGCTTTTTTTTTTTCTGGAAATAATTGCATGGCAAGATACAGCAGTTGATTTCTAGCCAACACTTCAGACAGTTCATGTATTTTAGTGAAGTTGGCTGTGACAGTAGATAGTGCAGAACAGGGGTGGCAGTGACCACTTGCAGTGACTCCTAAGAGCAGTAACACTGATGTTTGGTGTTTCACTACAAACTATTTTAATTCTTCTTGGTCACAAACTGAAGAGCACAGCTGTGTGAATCCATCTATATGACACATTTCAGTGAGCACTGAAAACAGCAAAGGCTGTTTTCCCATGGAGGTGTTTTAGGGCAATAGCCTTTTTTCTTTTAAACTTCATTAGACCAAAATAGAAACTAAATGCAGGAGAGCCACCTTGACTGAGGAACATACTCTTTGGTGGCTAATAGGCTCTGATTAAGATTTTATTGCTTTAGAGCATTTGCAGCATCCTGCTCTTATGTGGTTTCTCTGTCTAATAAAAGACAAGCTCACACTGCAGGCTTTTCCCTCAATAGGGAAATAATAAGATATCTCATTGCTATGTAACTGCCAATTCTGACAAAACTAGCTGGAAGTGGATGTGTTTGAGACCTTGCTCCCCTTGCTAAAGCACATGGGGGAAAAAAAGGTTCTCAATTTTAGTATGCTCTTAGCTACAAAGAAGTGGGCTAGCAAGGCAAAGAACTAAATGATTAAAGGTCTCATACTGAAGTGTCCTCAAGGACAATCTGAGTGGCAGCTTTTTCCTCTCCCATGTAATGGTTTTTATGGAATGTAGCTAAATATTTCCTGTACAGGTATTTTATTGAGGGTTATACCGAGGCGGTCGAGATGGAAACATTCCCAAGCCCCTCCTTTGCCCTCTGCGGGCCTGTTGTGTTTGCTGTGACCCTCGTTGGGGTGTGAACCTGCAGAGATGCTGCTCCATGTGGAGTCATCCTGAAAGAGCAGTGTATGTCGCTGTGCACCCAGGGACAGGGGATGGCACTGCCGGCCGAATGGCCTCTGACCAAGGAGGGATACACCCCCTGGGAGCCATGGCAGTGGGAGCTGTGCCATGGTTTGGGCAGGACCTGCCTGACCTGGGCGTGTTGTCGCTGCTGCTGCTGCAGCACCTGCTCCAGGTGCGGAGGTGCAGGAGATGTGAGTCCATGGCCCTCTCTCTCAGTAGCATAGCAACTGCCATCGCTTCCCACTGCTCCGTCCCCTCTGCTTGGCTCCCTCCACGGTGCTGGGTCAGGGGATGGACCAACCTGACAAACAGCCCTACTACAACACAGGAGTTGTAGGAGGATGTATTTTTAACTGGGCTCTCTATGTGCTCTGAACCAGCTCTCTGCGGGGTCCTCAGGACTAGCTTGACCAGGGAGTGTTGGAGGAGGAGTGAGACAACAGGTGGGGAAGAGGAAGAGAGGGGAAGAGAACCAGGAGAAAGGGCTGTTGTTTCCTGGCTGCAGAATTGAGCACACTCAGGGGCAGCCCCGTGAACACCTTCGGCCCAAATGCTGGTGGGGCAGAGCTTTAGCAATGACCTGCCTCCAGAGGAGTAACCAGAAATTAGTACCAAAGTTTCACTCCATTGACTGGGGGGCGGCGGAGAGGGAGAAGACAAATTTAAGCGAAGGGCTGGAATTTTCTTTGCCATCTTTGTGCTCTGCCGCTGCCTGTGGCGATTCAGGGCGCTGACCCGCAGCATCTCCGGCGCAGCGCAGAGCCAGGCGCGGCCAGCACAGTTGTGCTTCTATGACAACAGCCCCGCGCTCCCCGCAAGTATCATTTGATCTTATTTTCTGTGTTGTGCCTCGAACAAAGCTGCTCTAGCTGGCCGCGTTCTGTAATTGCTTTCTTAACTGAGATCTGAAAGTCACACTCTCTGCCAGCTACAGTTCTGATTAGAGCAATCCAGGAGGGTTAATGGAAGCAGCTTCAGTTAAAAGAGCAGCTTGGAGTGTGCGGGTGGGTTCTGGGGAGGCAGGGGTAGAAAGAAGATATTGATTCCTCTGTGATTAGTGGAATGTTTCTTTGTTAAAGGTCTAGCTCTGAACTTTAAATGACCACCCTTGAAGTGATGAGGGCTTCTCATTTTTTCAAGCCTCTGTGAGTGGCATGGAGAAGTAGAGATTTAATGCACAAGTGTTCTCAATTGCATTTGTAAAAATTATAATGTTTATGGGGAAGGTAAATTACTCAAATAGACAACTTCTTACTGTCTTCCAACTTGGTAATGGTACAAGTCAACTAATCACCTGATTCATAATTTGTGAAGCTCAGATTTCTGAGATTAAGGAGGGAGGGAGTGCATTGGCCTGAGTGTATGTATGGAAGTTAGTCAGATGTTGAATTTTTATTTTTAGAAATTCCTGTTATGAACACAACACATGGGTAGAAGAGCTGTTTTCTGATACACTGATGAGAGGAAAATTTGTTCATGTGTTTTCTGGAGTGCTTGCAAAGGACTGTAATCTGAGTGAATAGCAGCTGAAGTTCATAAAAGAGTATCAGAATTGTGTTGTATCCTACAGAAAAACACTTGTGGGAAGATTTCATTGCATTCAGTGCAGCTGTTCACTATTGAGCTACTGATAAGTTTCTTCAGAAACTACCCTTGTTAGTGCAGTCTGTGAATGAAATATCTGCTGCACCAGCCCTTCTCTGTGTGAGAAAGGTGCATGTGTTTAATCAGAGATAAACCGTCCTGCATATTGTACTGAAGTTTAAACTGGGTTGGTTTTGGTTTGGTTCCCCTCTGTGGGGAGTTTAAGTTAAATTATCATTGTTATTTAAATTGCCTTTGGGCAGCATTTTGGTTCAGAGCTGTTGAACTACAGCGAATTTTGAAGTATTTCTTTTGGTTTGTTTTTTTTGTTTGTTTTGTTTTGTTTTGTTTTGGGGTGTTTTTTCAGTGAATGAGTGAAGTCCTGTGTGCAGGCGAGACTTGGTAAGAAGGAAAGTATTTGGGCACATGGTGAGCGCTGACCACAGAGGGAGTTCTGTTCCCAAAGGTGCCTGTGAATCTGAGTTGAGAGGAAAATTAGTTGATCTCCTTGGATTCTGGGGAAAGATGAGTCTCTGGTCTCCACCCAGTGCTTTCTGCCCCTGCAGACAAGTAGCACAGGTCCCAGTTTGGATGGGCAGCTGCTGCTCAGACCTGTGCTGTCACTGCCCCAATTTACCAACCCTGTGACTCCTCATAAGGAACCAAAACCTTTGCTTGTTTGATGTGGGGTAGGGGTTGAAACAGCATGAGGGATTAAAAGTGTGGCATATCAGGTAAAAGGTGAAGTTTCCCTTTTCTCCTCTGTAGTCACTTGCTGTGTGTAGTTGTGTTGTGCTCTGTGCAAACCGAGATGAAAAGTCAGGGCCTTGCCTTCTCCCACGAAGTGTCTGAGCTGTATTCATTAAAGCAGCCAGGGCTGCTCAGTGAGTCTTGATGTTTCAGATTCTGCTGTTGGTTTTTGGTTTCTGAATCCAGTTCAGAGTCACAAGGGACTCTGAGGCTGCATCTTCCCCCCTCCCCACCCCACTAACATCCACAACTCTCCTGACCACATAATAGAAAGGGATAATTTATCCATCACAGATAATCTATCCATTCCACACTAAGCCCTCATATTTTATACGGTGCTGTTTATTTCAATTGCAGTCTTGCTAGTAGGTAAGTGTTGCAGAGACTCAAACTTTTCATCTGAAATTCATGGTGTTTCATCTTATCCTCTTGCCTTTTTATTTTTGCTTCTGTAAATGTTGAGGACAGAACTTTTCTGAGGGTAAAATGGTGGTGGTGCATGTGCTAGAAGTGCAGATTTTCCACAGGAGTTATAAAAGGAATTATTTAGGTTTATTTACCTTGGAGGCTGCCTGATGAATTGCACAGTTGGCTGCACTGTCAAAGATTTTAGTTCTTGGTTGCAGTGCTGCAGTTTATTGGAGCAACAGAAGTGGCACCCTGCCACTGGAGTAAGGAATGTTGTTTCCCCACGAGTATTTGAACAATCTGCAATAGCCATCTGTTATTCTGTTAAACACAAAGCAGTGCAACAGGTGTATTTCTTGGGCTTGGGAATCTTAGCAGCACAAGTGAATAATTGGCACTTAAAGCCAGGATTTAAAAAAATATTTCCAAGTGTGTCCCTCTTTATTCAGCAGATACAGTGGTTATGACATTAGAAAGTAGAGAGATAACTAAACATATGGTACACAGTTGAGGAAAACAAATTATCAACTGCCCTTAAATCTATTATTTTTCTGTGTTTGTCATTTTCTTAGATGGCTTCAGTAACAGATGCCAGATACAGGCAGAAAGACACTTCAGACCAAAATTTTGATTACATGTTCAAGCTCCTGATCATTGGCAACAGCAGCGTGGGTAAAACCTCCTTCCTGTTCCGATACGCCGATGACACTTTCACCCCAGCCTTCGTCAGCACCGTGGGGATCGACTTCAAAGTGAAAACAGTTTACAGGAATGACAAGAGGGTGAAACTGCAGATCTGGGTAAGTGCCAGCATCTCCAGAAATGCTTTATATTAATCACAGCAAAGACACCATGGTAAAAAAGAGCTTGTTTGGAAGGAGAGTTTTGAGTTGCTGTAGGTGTTGGTTGGTCTTGAGCTCAGTGAGTGAACTCTGCACGTAACTCCTACTACCAGTTTATGTCCTCTGCATAAAATACTTGTATGTTCCTGCAACTCCTGAACCTGCTTAGCAGCACCAAGCATTGCTACCTAAATCCTGAGAGCTTAGTCTTCTAATTGATCTATATACACTTGATTTATAATTAATCTTCAATAATTATATTTAAATGTAAAATTATAATAACTGCATCTGGTTTCTTGTATTTATTATGAGGATCTTGAACAGTCACAATAAATAGTGAGAATCTAAAATGAGGATTTTTTTCTTTTAACTACAACTATATGATTCATTTTATTTCTGGGTTGCTGGGTGCAAGGTACAGCAAATGATTTAATAAAAGATCCTTTTTGTGTTGTAAAACCCTGACATTGAAAATGATGTAGATAACCTGGCATGAAACTGTTTGATTTAATTTAGGGTTTAGGTCATAAAAATGTTTGTGCTTCAGGCCTTATAAGCAACTAAAGATGGTTTTCATCCAGTTGGTCTTTCTTATTTTCGGAACATGAAATTTTCTAATAAGTTGTGTAAAAGCAAGACAGAAAGCACCATAAAATAGTTGGTTTTTTTTCCAAAGATACTGGAATTAAAGTGAATTAAGCAATAATCTTAATTAAATCTGTTTGAAGGCTTTGGGGGTGGAGAGGGCTTTAATAACCTTAAACTTCTTATGAAAAGAGATGTCAGGTGGATTCCTTGGAGGTTGCTATCTGTAGGACCTGTAATGTTGGAGTTACCAACAACACTGTTGTTTTAACATTTATTTTTAATAAAAGACTCATCTAAGTGCTTGACAGTTTCCACAGTAACTCCTGTTCTGTTCTTCTCTCTTTCTGTGCCCATTGCACGAATCCCTTACGTATTCAAGGACCTTAATAAAAACACTGTGTACCTCTATAAAAACACAGTATTTGAACATGTTCATCTCCTGCCCATCCAGAGATTATACTTTTAATTTCAGTGTGTTCTTCAGGGTACATGTAGAAATAATGTGATCCTGGGTGTAGGAAGGAAGAGGTTTTTTACCAGCCTGTCTTCCAATTGCTTTTTAAAGTGATTTGCAGCTGCTGTTGAGTTTCTGTGAGTGTGGGACTCTGTGGCTCCAGTGAACACTGCTTTGACCTACAATTTTCCAGTTATGTTGACTTTCTACAATTATGCTCCTCCTGAGGCTGATGTTAAGCCAGGTTTAATGTGAAGCCAAGTGAGGAAGGAGAAGGTGCAAGTGCTTAATTTAACCACTTCAAATGCCTTTACAGAGTCCAGAGAGAAGCACTTGTAGGAACCTCTGATGCTCTCTTCTCTGCAGAGGAGGGCTCTGTGAGTTCAGGGGTACTTGTGGAGTTCTCGAGTGTGTGCAGCTGTGGCAGACTGGAGGTGCTCAAGGGCTGTGCCACATAATCTTGTTTTGTGTTCTGCAAACCTCAGGGTGAGGGAGAGGTTCCTGCTGCTGTGCTGTGATATGGAGAGATCAGCGATCAGTGGGACTTTCTGCTCTGACCTGTGCCTGTGTTGAGCAGAAGAGCAGGATATTTGGGCACAGGCTCCAGCTGCAAACAGTTCTTTGGGTTTTTATTAAGCTGAGAAACATAAGTGCCAAACAGCTGCAGGGAAAGCCTGGCAGCTCTGTCAGTGAATGTCCTTCTGCCTGTCTCAAGGGTTTGTGTCTCCAGCAGATATGAATGAGCATTTTAAAGCCAGAGGTCCAGCATTTGTGCTGTGCCAGGCTTGAGGAAGTCTGTATTTTGTGAATCAGGATTTGACAAGCTATCAAATGTAATTGTCAAAAAAGTGCTCCTCTGTTTAATTTTGATGTCATTAGTGGGCTTGTTTTGTTGACATTAATGCCTCAATTGCCCAAATTGATATTTTAATAGGAGCCCTATCAGTTGTGCCAGTGGCCAAGCAGGCTGGGAAACAATCTGCTTTGGAAAGACTGGAAAGGAATATCTCTTTAGCTTGAGAGGAAGGGCACATAGCAAAGACATTCATGATGTTTTTAAGGTAGAATGACAGTGCTGCTGCTAGAAATGAAATAATGAAATGGTCCAGAGAGGGTGGATGTGAAATAATGCTTTGCAGCTTTTTTTTACTTTCTGCCTTTCTTTAAACAACTCCCAAGATGAGTTGACTGTGTTTTAATTTCAAAATTTGCTGACTTGTTTAGAAATGGTGGTGCTATATAAATTATCTTTGTTGAGAAAGTTCATGTTGTAGTTGGATGAGATTTTATAATTAAATAGGCAATTTAAAACATTATTTACATAAATATATTCATATACTATATAGATATTATCTACATAAATGTAATTCTTGGATTAGATTTTTTTGTGCCACTGCCATCTGTAATAGTACTTTCATATAAAGAATTTTCCTTCTGATCACTTTGTAGGGAGCCAGTTTATAATCCCTCTCTGCATTTGGGGTGTGCATGTAGGTTATTTCTTTCTTGGCCAACAATTTTGTGTTCCCAAAGTTGCTAATTACTGATTACTGAAGGGAAGGTATTATATTTTGAGCTAGGTATGTGTTTTTATTATAAATAAACCTCAAAGGTAGCATTATTATATTTTTAGAAAAGCAAACAGTTAATACTTTAAGCAGAGTTCAGGTTGCCTAGCAGCTAGAGAGGCCACTTTGTCCAGGTCCAGATGGAAGCAGGCTGAATGAATAAAAGTGAGTTCAGTTTTAGGTGAGATTTCTTTTTTTTTCCCCCATTCTTCTGTGCATTTGTTTATCTGTTGGTGGTAAGTAATAATGGTGGTCAGAGCAAGAGCAGAGCTGGAGAGCAGCACAGCTTTGGGGTTAAATACTGAGGGCAAGCTCTGGTCCTTGTGCTGGCCCAGACTGTGTTAATTACATGAACTCTTTGCATGGTAACAGAAATTAATTGATGGAAAATCATTGGCATTGGAAAAATCACTGGAAAATCAACCCCAATCACTGGCACACCACACCATCCATACATTGTGTGAGGTGTTGGATGACACTCCCACTACACTTGGGTACAGCCTCTGCCCAGGGGCTCTCACATCACCAATTATGTGATTCATAATAAACAAAAACAAATACAGGGTTTGGCAGCTGATGTTACAGTTGAAAGTACTTTCAACCCCCCTTGTGAAAGGCAAATAGACTTAAATTTGACTTCAGGTTAGAAGGCAGAAAGGCTGTGCTGTTCAGAGGCCCCATGTTTAGACTGCAGTATGATTCTTCTTTTAAGGTCCTGCTTGTCAGAGTTAAACTGCCAGGATGAAGAGTTTTCCTTACCTTAACAAAATGTTTCCATGTCTTAAGTGCTGAAAGGTGTTGGGGTGTGAGTTTAGCTGGAGGGGATGTCTGGGACACGTGTTCCAGCTCTCAGGCACAGCTGGGGAGAGTGTACAAAGCAACATCCCTCTGGGTTTTTTTGATCTGTAAGAACAGAAATATGACAACTGCTAATTATACTGAGTGGCAGTTCCCATTACACAACAGAAAAATGTAAACCAAAATAAACCCCATGCTGTGTAGCTGTCCAGAAAGCACATAAGCAGTGTTTTTAAAAGCTTTTTGTATCAGTTGTCTCATGGATGACAGGATGTTACTGAGCAGCTCATCCCATAGGGAGGCATTCAAAGAAGTAACACTGGTAACTGAGGTTTTTGGATTTTTTTGGTTTCTTTTTTCATTTACAGGAGGTAAAATTAGAACACCATCATACTTGATTGTAAATTTTAATGTTAATTGCACACTTAACCAAAAGCTAATTACGCATTTCAGATGAGAGGGGATCATCTATTCCCCAGGCATCCCATTCCCATCATGGTTCTGCTGAGTTCCTTGCAAGCACTGACTTTAAGCTTGAATGCTTGCACAAAACGTGTTTCTAAAAAAAGAGATAATAAGGTTCTGTAATTTAGTGTAGAGATGCAATGGCAGTGGATGTCTCTGAAGATCTAAGGGGCCTGATTCTGCTCTGTGGGTTCACAGCTGTTGTCAAACCCTCTGATTTGCTGTTTAAACAAAGAACTAAAATGGAGACATTCACAACAGTGAAAAGAACCACTTGATCCTTATTAAAGAGTCAAGAATTACATTGTATTTGCAGCATTAAGGACTTAGTGGGTCCCAGGAATGGGAATCCTTGTGGTGAGTGGCCATAAAGCACTACTTCTGATGCTAAAACACTGTGCAGAATGTTTGAATGGAGAAGAGATGCTGTAGCAGTGTCTGTAATTCAATTCCAAGGTCTTGGTTACATCTCAAGTAATGATACTACTGCTTTGAGAAGAACTTTGTGCTCGTGGCATGAATGGGCCTTAAGGTTAGAGCTGCAAGAGAGATACAAGGAGAGAAATGAAAACTTAAAAAATGAGACCCTGAGTGGTTCGTTATCCGTCTCACTATTGAATTTATTGAACAGCCTGAGCTGGCTGAGCAGGGCATTGCTGTGTTTGCAGCTACACTGTTGACATGGAGGGTTTATTTCTGTTTATAGTTAATCACCTCAATCCCATTGTTATCTCATTATAACTCTGCATTATAACTCTGTGACGGCCAAATTCAACTTCAGTCTGAGCTCTGTTACCACTGCAGTTATTCCTGCTGACAGTGCTGGATTTGCTCTCACTGCAAGGTGGAGTATCACTTCTTGTGCTCCATCTTTGCAGACTTACTGCACATATGGAGCATTTGCCCTTGTTTTGTGCATTTCAGCCAAGTGAAAAAAGTTACAACCTGCATTTAGAGGTACCAGGCTGTATCCAGGAGCAGAGTGGAGTGTGTCTGTGTTAGCTGATAGAGCTCTTGGTGGTTCAAAGGTTTGGACCTTTTCTAGAGAAGCAGGTCAATGTTAACTGTCCTGCAGAGGAAAAGCTGTATGTGGGAAATTTCAAATAAAATTCCTCAGTTGATGTAGTAAGGCAGTTAAGCTTTGAGAGGACAAATGGGTTGCTGGCCTCCTGACATTTTGCATTTAATACTTTTTTATCTCAAATTCCAAACAGATATTTTGTATTCATTTAAATAAGGTCTTAGACTCATCTGCCTCAAAACATTTTCCTGTTGTCTTATCAGGATCACCCTTATTATGATTTTCTTTCACAGTATTATCTTCTGCATAATGACTAGGTATAGTCTATATTTAAATATACTTGGTTACACTGTGATCAGTTATGAGATAGTACAGTGGGAGGAATTTATGAGTTCTCATAGTATTTGTCTCAAGTGAGCACATACTTAAACTGTGTCACTTTTGGTCAAAAGAGACTATGGAGCTTATTCACATTTATAACTTTCATGCATTGTGTTGTCTACTGCAGTGCCATGTTGTGCAACACTTGTGTTTGCTGAATGGCTGATTTTAGAGCTAAAACCAGGAATCCAACCCCTCAAAATGGTTTTCAGATATGAGAAATTGTACCCAGGAGTTTAGCAGTGGGTACTTTGTGATTTATTTTCTGTTGTCCAGCTATTCACCATCATCCTGATTCATTAAACAGCGTGAACTGAGCTCCCAGATGCTGACACTGACTTCCTGTATTGCTCTCGGCAAGGCTGTTTCCAGTTATGTTGAGGGAAAGTCGTGTGAGTATCCCTGAAGCAGATTTGGATTTGTTAGGAAGGTGGGTGAGTGATGATCCTCCCAGCACATGGAAAAGAGTGATATTAGTTCCTTATCTACAACATAACATCCTATGGTGTTTGGTTCTTTTTTCCCTTTTAATAACCAGGTCCCCAAAATGACCTTTCAGCTGGTTCCTGTGGTTACCTGGTGCTGAAGCTGCAGTGTCACCCCAGTGTGCTCAGACACTGTTTACCAGGAGACACTGATCTCAACCTAGATTTTGGATGAGCTGTTCTGGCTGCCCAGCAAATACTATTGAGAGTGAAAGAGGAGGAGACATAGATCCTGTTTGGAATGAAGATGTATCTTTCAATAGCAGCTGAGCACCTTGCATTTTATGATCAGGGACCACTGCAGCCCCCAAGTGTGCCCTGGGCATCCCAGCCTGTGCTGTGTTTCTATCACAGTCTGGGCTCTGCAGCACTGCTGAGATGTTCCTCCATCCAAATGGAGCTGCCAGTCCCAAGGGTGTTGCTCAGCTTGCACGTGTCATCCCGTGCTGCTGTTGTGCACTTGCATCTTGTTTGAAAATTCCTCTGGTTTTGCCAGTTCTGCTTTGCATCCATTTCTGTGCTAATCAGATGCTCACTGCTTTGCTACTAATTTATGTTAGAAACTGAAACAGGAGGTGGCAAGAGTGTCTGAAACTTGGGGTGAGCAGGTGTAAGTGGAGCAGATAAACACATGTCATGAGCTGCTGTGCTTCATTAACTGAAGTACCTTCACATGGTAGAAGACTCAAGTGATTAAACTTTGTGTGTTACTCAAAGGAGGCTCAGAGATGGTATTTTCTCAGCCCTGTTCTGGCTGGCTGGTTGCTCTGACAAAGGGATCCAGCCATCTGCAGCAGTGCTGGAGGGGAAGGTCACGGCGAGAGAGCAGCGTGTGTGTGCACCTCTGTTGCCGTTGCTCTCAGGTGTCACTGCTGCTCTGCATTGCTTGTGGCCACAGCAGTAACACGGAGCACGCAGAGGGGCTGTGCACAGGGGATTTGTGAGGCAGAGCACTCTCTTTGGCATGTTCTTACTCAAAGATTCACCTGCAGCCTCCTCTCCTTGGTCCCTGTGCTGGCGATAGTGCCGTGGCAGTTGTGGAGCTCTGCGTGTTCGAGTGCCATGGTAACTGTGTCCCACTCCAGGGGGCACTGAGCTTCCCTCTTGTGAGAGGAAGCAAGTGCTCCAAGTGCCAAACTGTGGTAGACTGGTGTGAGTGAGCCTTGATAAGTCCCTGGAAACTCCTTTACCCAGGACTGCAGGTCTCTTTTTTTTTCGCAAGGGAAGAAAGAGAAGTAACTCCCATCAAACGTGTTTTGGACTTTTTTTTTTAAACTCTAAAACTGTCCTACATTATTGAAAGGCTAAAAGATGCATTCCCATCAAAGTTACCACCAAGTGCTAAATTGCTTCCTCGCTGTGCATTTTAGCCTCATGCTGTACACATTTCTGTAAGGCTGTGCCACTTTTCCTGTCCTTTTCTCTGGGCTCTGTGTTGTGCACCTTGGATTGCTCTTGGTGAGGTCAGAGAGCACCTTTGTAAGCACTTTTGCACTGATGTAAGGATAGTTCTCATGGTGTATGGTCATGACAGCATTTGCAATCATGGAGTGATCAAGAGGAGCTGGGGAGGAGAGAGGAAATTGTTTGCTTTTTGGAGAAGAAATATTCTGACTACAATAAAGCACACAGATGCATCATTTGATTCCATGGAATAATAACACTGAAAATTTACAGCCAGACAAAGGTAGTTAAGGAATCCATTTTTGGGGTCTGCCATGTGTAAAAGTGGAATGATGGACCTGAACCTTTCTGCTTCTCTTACCCTCTCATGGGCCTTGCTGGACGTAGAACTACCAAAACTGAGTGTAGTAAAAACTGGCATGAAGCTTGAGCAGAACCAGAGCAGGACCATGAAAAGAAAAACCCCAGTGCCTTTATTGATGACATAATTACAGCAGAAAACAACACCAAAGAAGCAGTGCTCATAGTACTGGCTTGCTAAGCAGCAAGGAGTGAGTAGCCCTGAGCAGCAAGCCCAGGAGGTCTGGGCTGTGCAGGGATGGAACCCCTGTCCAAAAAAAGTTGGGTCTGCATGAACACCGCATGGATTCCAGATTTCCTGGGATGTGGTTCTGGCTGGGCTTACTGCTGCCTGAGGTGAAGGTATGCATTTGGCAAAGCTCTTCAGCCTGTTTCTATACTCCCTTCCTCATCCAACCCCCTCCCTGGGTTCTTTTCCTCAGTGTGAGACATGGCGTGAGGCACTGGAGGGACTCAAATGGATTGGTGGTTATAGGGACTCAGAGCTCCAGAGGAACATTGTTTCTGTACCAATGCTCGTGGAACAGCTGCAACTCCATACCTGTTGAGGGCTTCTTGTCCTAGTAAGGATATTCTCTTTTATAAGAATGCCCTTCCTGTAGAAAACAGCATGCAGGAAGATATTAAATACGGTAAATTTGTGGGAACTGCTTGGCCCCACTCGAGGCTTTGTCATTGGAAGGGTAAAATTAATAATTTCCTTTCACTTGAACTGGTTAGTGGTTTTGGGGAAAAGTGAGTTTTTCTAAGGGAAGAATCTGCAGAAAGTTCTGCCTCTGTGATGTCCTTGCTGCTGTTCTGGAGTTGCACGTCCCACTTCATGGTGGTGTGTTCAAAGCTGTGACCATTGTTCTGAAGTCTTGGATGTGTTTGAAATTACTTCAGATTTTCTGCTAAATTTCTGATGTAAATGTGCATAGGAACGACTTAATATTCTGTCAAGAGACTGCAAGAAATCCAAAGGGAAAAATTCACCAGAAATCATCCATGCCATTGTCTTGGCAAAACTGTGATTTGAATAATCTTTCACCTAAATCTGGGAATGGTCTCAGTCTTCAGGATATTTACTGTTTTAATGTGAAGTTTCACCCGAATTGGTGGTACTTGCAGAGTCTGGCTGTGACTTGGACACAGCTTTGCATGGCTGTGGTGTTGGCCGAGTCAGTTGCCCCTTCTCCATCCCCAGCACAGGCTGTGGGAATCCTCTGCTCTCCACGCAGCTCAGGAGCTCCAGTTGCGTGGCAAAGCCTGAGGTTGCTAAGTGATGGCAGGGCAGCTCCTGCCTTGCCATTTACAGACCCCAGTGCTCAGACAGGAGGAAATGAACAGCTTTATTTTCCACTGAATGCATCCAAGGTGTTTATTCACTCTGGTGCTGGAGATACCAAACCTGCGCTTCCCTTTTATTCCAGCTGGAATCTTCAGAGTTCTAAAGTTCCTGGCATGGCAGCTGTTTATCCTGCTTGGAAATGTATCCTACAAGTGTGTAACGTTGTGTTACCCCACAACTGTGACAGTGCAGTCAGTTTGATGATTAAAAAACCACAGAGTGAAAAAAAAAACCCAAACAACCCACCCCAAAAAACCCCAATATAAAACCAAACTGCTTTTCATCACCTAATACAAAGGCAGAGAAGAGGTGGTATTTGTTTTGTTGGTTATGTCATAGTCCATGCAATATGGTCCTCTTCTGTTTTCTTCTTCTTTTTAACTGTAGTCTACGTGGCCAAGAAGCATCATAGCATTGATTTCTTTTCTTAATGTATTTTTTTGTGAAGGAAGAGGAGAACAGATCCAGGTTATCATATTTGCTAACTGCTCTTGGACTCTTATCAGGAAATAGGAGAAGTATGATGTTTTTTGCTTCTTCTCTATTTATTTTATGGATAAAAAAATTAATCAAGGTTTAATTGCCCTCATGCTACAGGTGAGTCATGTGTGTTCTGCTGAAATCTCTCTGCTCAATAAAGTACTTGTTCAAAATAGTCTCTCAAATTGAGATGCTGAGTGACTTTTGCAGTCATGACTCATTGGATCTCCATTTTTTAAATTAAAAGATTCCCAAGACATGTTAATTTTAAGATCTCATCTATTAAATTCTTGATTAATAACAATAAGAGTATTAATTTGACAGTGCATCAGGGCTTGAGGGATTCGTGTAGCTGGTTTCTCAGAAAAGCAGGGATAGTTCATTTTTTCAGAGAGGCGGACTTGCACAGACCCAGGTTTGGAACTCAAGACCCTCCGTCTGAGACAGTGGAAGCCTTGCAGTGTTTGTCTCTCTGTGAGGTGCAATCAGGAATCCACCTCCCCATCTGCAGAGTCTCCTCTTCATCCAGAGGGTGCAGAGCTCCTGTGTCAGAGGTTTTCAGGAATGAAAACCTTGCTGGCATCAGTGATTACTTCCTGCTCCTCAGAAACAAGCTTTTCCCAAGCTTTACACTTCTGCACAGCACAGGTTTTACTGGAATTCGGACATCTAGTTTGGAGCAGTTTCCAGCAGGGACTTCTGACTCCAGAGGGGGTGTTCTCCCAGAGTCAGATGTGTGTTCTGTGTACAGAAGTGTTCTCAGCTGGGAGGCTTCGTGCCTTGGTTCTTGGTTTGGGTGGTTTCAAAGTATAGCTCAATTCTCACAGGTTGCTGCAAAATCCTGTAGTTTAACATTGCACTTATGACTGACCTCTTCATTCTCTCTCAGTAATGAATGGAACAGAAAATTGTGTTTCTTTGTTTTATTGAGTAATGGAAGAGAAAATTGTGCCTCTTACTAAACAACCTTTGCCAAAAATAGCACCTGACTATATTTTATCTGTCTCTTTTTCCTTACTATTATTTTGCTATACTAAATGCAATCTTTTTTTTTCCCCCCTTTGGATTTCTTTCCATATTTGTGCCCTGAAGCTTCAAAGACCAAATTTTGTGAGTCACATAAATGTTCCAAGACATCAAATTAAGTAGAAACTGGAGAATGAGTTCTCAAAAGGTTGTGAATGCTGCTGACGTCAGTCTCAGATTGAAATAAGAAAGAAGATATGGCTGGCAGATCCTGTGAGCAAGACTGTAAGCACTTATGCTAATTCTGTTGTTGGAGGAGAAATTGTGTTTTTATAAATGAAGGCAATAGTCCCAACTGAAGATTTAACAGGCATTCATCTTGGTAACTAGATGATCTTGAGCTTTCATACTTTACACTGAAATTTGCCTTCAGCGGATTCAAACAGAATTGCTTGGAAGTGACTAAAATGAATGGCAGCATGCTCTCTGCTTTTTCAGCTTGTAATATAATTCAGGTTTCCAGCTCTGCTTTTGCAGAATTCCACTTTCAAAGTAGCATGGCATGGGGTTTTTTAATGATCAGAAGACTAAGAACCTGTTTAGAGATTTTTCTTGATTGTCTGTGACAGAAAACAGAATTTGTAAAGTTGCAAGGAGTCATGAAAGTCAATATGTCTTATGAATTATTTTGATAACATGAAACATTTATCTTGTAGGAAGCAGTTGCTAATACTGTTTTTGAAGTCAAATGCATACAGATTGCATATCCATACTGATTTGATGGTGCTATTGAAACTTCTATAGGTGTAGTGAGAAAAGTGCAAAAAGAGGCTGAAGGAAAGGGATGTTTTCCTTGTGGAAAGTAATTTTTTTATGAGCTAATCAATGCAGAATGCTTTTATGTATGTGCATGTTTTGGCAGTTCACAGTTGACAGATCACAGATGTACTTGCTGACTATCCTGCCTCCATTCAGACAGTTCACTGTAAGTCTGCAACTAATTGTTAATTAACAGTGCTGCAGTGATCCCTTTGAGTCTCGATGTGTTTTAGGCAAAGGTATGTTTCCACTGGTGAATTAGAAGTTGAAGATGCTTATCCTTTTGTCAAATCAAACTCTATTTTGGAGAGGATCTTACAGCAGTAGATACAATAGTGTCAAGTTCAGAGAGACCAAAGTGAATTGAAGTGAGCCCAGAGGTATTGAAGGAGCGAGGTAATGTGATTGCTGCTTAACTGGATCAGGGCAGCAAAGGAAATGCCTCCATCAGGTATCTGTGTTGCTGGGCTCAGGTGCCTCCCGGATGCTGCCAAGACCTTTTGACAGATTTCTGTGGGGAGTCAGTTTACAGATTGGTGGCATAGCATGTGCCTGTGCATGAACTGCCACAGTCAGGGCCAGGATGAAAACAAACAGGAAATATTCCTTCAAATGTAGGGATTAATATGGATTGGATTTGCCTGCAGGTAGCCAGCAGGAGCTCAACAGGGACATAATGAAGCAGGGCTGTCTGGCTGGGTACTCAGTGTGAAATGTGCTTGTGCTGTGAAGTGAGGAGAGTGCACGGGAAGAGGTTCTGGCTCTCGGAGCCTGTGCATGACATTCTGTGAACAGAAGTAGCAAAGAGGAGCAGCCCTGGGGGCTGGTGCTGATGCCAGCTGCAGGGGACACCCAAGTGCTTCCCACAGCTCAGTGTCCAGCTGCAGGGGACACCCAAGTGCTTCCCACAGCTCAGTGTCCAGCTGCAGGGGACACCAAGTGCTTCCCACAGCTCAGTGTCCAGCTGCAGGGGACACCAAGTGCTTCCCACAGCTCAGTGTCCAGCTGCAGGGGACACCAAGTGCTTCACACAGCTCAGGCTCCAGCCACAGGCTCCTTCTGGGAGGGGGACCAAACCCCATCAATTTACACTCCTGCTTCTGCCATAACTCCTTGGTTACCGCTGAAAGGGAGAGGCAGGCAGTAATGATAGATAATGGGACTGCAAATTTATCAGCCACTGAGACAGGAGTTAACTTGCCTGATGTATGTGATGGCAGTAGATTTCTAAGGCTTCTGAGCAAGAATAATCAGAGAGCATCTTGTCAGTTTCATCAGTGAGGGAGGGACATGTGACGGGAGAAGTCCTTTATATTATATTTAAAGGGTTAAGAAAAAGTTTGAAACTGAGAGCATCATGTCATAAAAGAGTCTGTGGAATTCGTCTGATTCTGCATGGAGGAGGAGAGGTTTTAGTGTTTCAGTTATATGGGAATATTTTGGTATTGAAAAGGGGATCCACCACAAGCTGGTTTATTGGTCATTGGCTTGTGACTTAGGAAGCTGCTTCGCCTGTTGGTAAAGTTTTACATAAATGTACTTTGCTGCAATTTTGTATCTATTCTAGAAACATCCATTTCTCATCACTGTTTAGATCAGAAGCTTGTACTGTTCAGGACCAGATGCTGAAACACTTGAGCTGCTGATCTGATCTGGCAAGGTGATTTCTTTACCCCATGGTGATTTCTCTACCTCATGGTGATTTCTTTTACCCCGTAGTGATTTCTGTACTCCATGGTGAATGAGCACAGAGAAGCAGTTTCCTGTATCTTCCTGTTTCTGATTAACTAGGATAAAAATGAATATCTGCTGAATTGATGCTTATCAGAATTCCTAAACAACTCCCCTGCCTCCAGCAGTGACACTCGATTATGTTTCTCACTCCTAAGCCTCTTAGAGGTTTAGCATTTATGAATCCCTTCTAATACTTTGCTTGACACATTTGGTTAAGCATATGACAGTGATCAGTTGAGAGAAAAACAAGTCGTCTCATCAAGTACAAATTGAGGCTTCTCGTAAGGAGAGTGGAGAGGCAAGGAATGGCTTCCTCCTGTTTGAAATCAGAACAGGGCTTTAAAATAGCTGTAATGCATTTAATACAAAAACAGGCTATGTGTCCACTTCCCAGTGGCTGTTGGGGCTCACTCCTGGTCTTGCTGGACAGAGACACCTCCAGCAGCGGCTGGAGAAGGGGCTGCTCTGCCAGTCTCAGTAACCTTTCAGCAGTGGCTTCATGATGAAGGGTCCTGAGCATTCCTGTAATACAAGTGATATTAGGAAGTAGTTGGTATTGTGAGCAGGTGCATTCCAGCTTGGTGTGCCTTGAGAATTTGACAGCAGCCAGATGTTTAACTGGGTAGAGTAAGCGGTGACTTAAATACCATCACATAAATCTTGCAAATGCTGCCGAAGCTGAGGCTCTGGGTATGCCGGGTGAATTGTGATTTCTCAGAGGTCCTGTTTGATCAGAGAGTAAGTTCTTGCATTTAACCCTTGATGGGACCCCACAGAGACTGCAGGTATTGTGATGCATCACTAGTAGCTAAATCCAGCAAGTCAGCTAATTAATCCTTTGGAGCTGTGCAAGGCGGTTGAAAATAGTTAAAAAAAGGTTTTCTTAGGATTTTAATGGGAATTGACCCAATGTTGCTGTAAGATGTAGCTGCAGAAATAATCTTCCTACAGCAGCACAGTTCTCGCTTTGGAATACATTTCAGCCAGCATATGGTATACATTTTCACTGAACACATGGAAAATTAGGTTGATTTAAGCTGATTGATTTTGATTACTGACATGAGGATATGCTAATGAGAAACAATCCAGTGTGTCTAAAAGACTGTTTCAATTTCTAGCACAGCTGATACATAATGCTTGTATCACATGCATGAAAAGTACAGGGAAAATGTGTTGGACTATTTGGAAATTTTTCTCAGTGGTTGCTCCTTGATGAACAGGAGGAGGTGCATTATTCTGATTGCAGTTCTTCTGTCACTACAAATTAGTACATTGAATACATCTAGCAAGGATGGATTTTTTTTGCCTCAGGAAATTGGTAGTTTTGGTAGCTGTAAAATTATTAAATGAAGCAAGCAAACCTGCTAAGCAGACAGGAGTGTGGAGTCTGGGGGCTCACAGCTTTGCACCCCCATGCTGAGGTGTGCAAACCCCCTTCAGCTGCCACACTTTGTGGTGGGAAAGGGTAACCTGGTGCCATTTTTCTGCCTGTGGAGCAGAAGGTGAATCTAAAAAGTTTCAGAAGGGGGTTGTTAAATACTATGTTGAACTCCAGCAGAGGTGTACAAGGTCTAGGTGGCCAGCTCAGACCAATGTCTTTGTAATTGGTCTGTTAGGTTTTAATTTACTGGAGACTGTCAGGTTTGATGTTTGTGTACATGTTGCTTAAGGAGAAAAAGCATAATGTCAGAGTGGACAGTTTTTAGAGAAAGGAGATTGTTGGATGCAACATTTCAAACCTGAGGCTAAAAGCTTTTGCTGGTAAGCATTCAGTTATGGGTAGGAAGCCTTCCTTTTGTATTGTGTGGATATAAATCAGCCAAGGTATGAAGTGCTGCTCTTTGTGAAGAAGTGTCACTCCTTCCTTGGTGTAGTTATTCCTCCTGCACTCTCAGAAAGTCATATCAATGTATCTATATTGTGGTCCTGTAAATGCTGAGTAAAGATGCTTCACTCCGCACAACTTAGAACAGCCAGCTCTGCTGCTCTTACCCTTAGGAATGTGGATTGAAATAAAAGTCCTTCCAAATGGTCCGTAAATGAAGTTGTTTCACAGCAGGTCAACTACTCTCCCTATGGGAGACTTAGAATCATGGAATTAGTGAGTCCAGAAGTTAATCCAGCACTGCCATGTCCATCCAACTGTGTTCCCAAGTGCCACATCCATATGTCTTTTAAGTGTCTTCAGAGATGGTGACTCTGTCACTTCCCTGGGCAGCCTGTTCCAGTACCTGGTTACTCCTTCAATGAAGAAACTTTCCCTAATACTCAATCTGAACCTCCTCTGGCACAACTTGAGGCCATTTCCTCTTGTCCTGTCACTTGTTACCTGTGAGAAGAGACCAACCCCTAGCTGGCTACAATGTCCTGACAGGGAGTTGTAGGGAGCAGTAAGGTCCTCCCTGAGCCTCCTTTTGTCCAGGCTAAACATCCCCAGCTGCTCCTCATCACTTGTGCTCCAGACCCTTCCCCAGCTCTGTTGCCCTTCTCTGCACACAACTGATGTCTAAGCCCCAGAGCGGTTTCCACCTTGCCAAAAATTCCCACTTCATCAAGGAGGTACAAAACCTTATTTGTATAAGAACATTAAATGATAATCCACCGCATAGTAATTGATAGCAACTGATCTGAGCGACTTATGCAAATAATCACTGTAGACACAGCTGCTTCATGAGGAGGAAAGCGAGGGGGATGTTTTACAGCTCTCTGTGTGACGTTTCTCACACAGCACTTGAGTAATCACACTGCCTGTGCCACCAAGGTGAGCCATGTAAACAGCAATTATTTAAGCAGACAAGAGCCCCCTGTACTGAACACGAGCAGGAGGAGGGGAGCTCTGCGTCTCCCCCACCTCCTTGGTGGTGTCAGATTTGTGCTTGGGCAGGAAACTGTCCCCTGAGGAGAAGAAAACCACGGGTAGGAGGAGCCCACAGGTGTCAGAGCTGCAGTTGCTTCCTCCCAGAGCAGCTCCAAGATGATGGCAGAGTGTGATGTGGTGTTGGCAGCACAGCTGGCAGGAGTGCCACTGAGATTGCTCTGAAGCTGCAAAAGCTTTCAAGTTCCCTCACTTTTAGGCACTGTGATGTGTTGAGAGGAGGAGACAGCACTCCCATGAAGCAGAAAGTCCCACTGACATGTGAAGTGTTGCTCTGGAGCCAGGTGAGGTGTCCTCCCTGGGCACAGAACAACACAACCTGGCTTTTCTGCTTTCACTGTGTGTTTTGCGAGAGTGATTCATGGGATGTGAGCACAATTGCTAAGATCAGGAAGAAGTTTGCTGATATTTAATCTGCTCCTGTCAGGCATCAGGGTGGTATCTCCTCCTGGATGCGGCAGGTGACAGCCTTGGTGTGTCTGTGAGGCAGTTTGGGTATGATAATTTGGAAGGTACAGCTTGTAGTTAACACCTGTATTCATTCAGGTGGGGAAGCAGAGAGGAAGTAATGACAAATGAAGTATAGTCAATACAAACATATGAAACCTAATTCTCTGTGGCCAAAACAACCTGTATTGCAATGCAAATGAATAGCTGTCTCCAATCTGTATTTTGCTATAAATGAATAGCTCCAATCTGTATTTCAATATGAATGGCTACCTCGAGGCTGGTGTTTCTTTTTTTTTCCTTTTTATTTCTTTTGTATATCAACTTTTCATTCCTTAAGAAGAACACAAACTGGTCCTGGACATGACTTTGTCATACTCATGTCTATAGATGCCTGTCTCTCCCCCAAAATTCCTGTCTTCTCTGCAAGGCCAGTTTGGCATAGAAGTGAATCTGTAGCACTGGAAGTAATCAATGGAGGTGGGAAGGTGTTTGTGTGGGTGGGAGGAAAATACTTGCCAGTAAAAGGTCAGTGCAGAGAGAATTGTTCTCTCAAAGACTCAGCAGGTCTTCTAAAAGGCCCTGGAAATGTGCCTTTGTCTCCCTGGCTTTATTACCTGGCTTTCTCTCCTCACTTTCGAGCTGCCCCTCTGGCACTGTCCGTTTGCAGTGACAGGAGTGTGCTCTGCAATGGGCAGGATTTCTTGCTATTGAGCAAGTGAAGACATGGAAGATCAGAACCTTCTGATTTATGAGCAGATTTTGCTTGGGTTTTGTTGTCTTAGGCTTTCATTTTACCTGCTTGACTTCTAGAACCTTCAATGTCTTTATATTTTTGTTTAATACTCACCTCAAGTCAGCAGTGGGGCTTTTTTCCTGGTTTGGGAGGCAGTAAATTGAAAATTGCCTGATCAACTCTTCATTTCCACCAAATCTTGAAAAATGACACATTATGATTTTAAAGACCTAAAAAAGATACTATATTTTATTTTTATTGGCATGTTGTTCTTAATATAAATTAATCTTGTTTATTTTATTTTTGTTTTGCTGCTGCACTTCAATTTACAGTACATGTTCTTTTCTCATGGTTGTAATTCAGTTTGGTACTTTAATCTCAAACCCACCATAAACAGCTTTCCAGAATTTCTGCTAATCTCAGCTGAGATCAGACCAACCCAGAGCAGTCCAACCCCTACAGTGGTGTCCCCGAGAGCAAAATCTGCACCAGATGCTTTGCCTGAAGTTACATTGGAAAACAGCGGCCAAAAATTGTTTCACTTTCAGATTGTAACTATAATGAGCTGTGAAAAACAAGCTGGTGACTCCTGTGAACAAAGAAATTCTGAAAAATCCTGTGCTGGTTATTGCAGCTTCCCACAGAACAGGATGAATGAGTTTGCAGTGGGGAAAGTACAGCTCTATGTTGCCTTAAAGTATTCGATTTTGTGTTGAAAACATGAAGCTGGAAGGAACAACAGTACCCTGGTAACCTGTGATCTTAATCTTTCTTACAAGATTGTATTACTGTTTACCCTGACAATATCAAGTTAATAGAGCACATTCTTTCTGAGTTTCTTGTTTTCCCTTTTGTTTTAATGGTGTGTTTGAAAACTCTCTGATGCTCTATACTGCTTTGGAAGCTTTGCAATCCCTTCAGTAACACAAATATGCTAATTACAAGCATTTTTACTACTGTGCCTAGTTGGCTTTTTATCTTTACTTGTTCACTTTCTTTTTTTAACAATCCTGTTGATACCTGAGAATTCTGATCTAAGCACAGTCTAATTGAGACACAATGTGAAGGCTGTGACTGAGTTTCTGTTTTCATTAGATAATTTCATTGGTTGTATTTCCATCCATTGCTCCTGAAATCTGAGAATGATGTCTGAGAAATGGCTTTCCAGTCACCACGTGGATGTAGAGGTGGTGACAACTCTGCCTCTACAGAGTGTGGAGTTCTCAGTGCAGTCTGTGCACTAAAATCTGCATTGCCATACTGTGAACTTGTCAGACATCCAGATTATGGGCACAAAATGGAAAAGCTCCAAGAAGAGGAGGATGCTGCATGTCAGAAGCATATGTCACAAGTCATCCAATCCTGAGTCTCTTGGGTGCAAACAGAGCATGAAGAAAATGCATCTTTGACTTCGAAAGCCCTAAGCTTTACCAGGTTTCTTGACAGCTCTGGGAGTGCTGAGTTTGGCCACATCCCTGGAAGTGACACAAGGAACTCTACATAAAGATGTAAAAACAAACCAACGAAACCCCCCAACAACTAAAACCCCCAACCCACCAGCAGAAGCAGAGGCCTACAGTTACCAAATAAAATAACTGATTGAAGAGTGTTCCTTCTCTATTAAAAATTTAAATAGTGAAATGGGCACAAGTCTTAGACCCAATAAGATCAACAAGAGTTCTTTGATCTTATTGAAAATGATAAGGATAATATCACTTTATCATGTTTAGTTTCTAATGTTTCTTGGGAGTTGTAGAATCAGAGAGTCATTCAAGCTTGAAGGAGAGACTATCTGAAGACAGTCCTGCTGTTCTCTGTCAGAGCTGAAGAGACCTGTCCCCTGCCCGAGGAAGCTGCTTGTTTTGCCTTTTCTGAAACAAGCCTTGTAACACCCTGGGATGATTGTTGCGATTAACTCATTCAAATACAGCTTGCCTTTCCAGTGGTTTATGATAAGCCAGCCCTCCCATCATCTTTTCTTGCTGGTCTTTTGGTTTATTTTGGTTTGGCCCTTTTTCCTCCTCCATGAGGTTCCCCTTCCCAGTAGTAAAGTTTCCACAGCAGATCCTGTTCCTTCTGGAGGAGTTTCAGTCTATTTCTAGTGTCATCTCTTCTATTTTCTTTCATGGGCACAGGGACGAACCTCTTTATGTACCAGATGCACCTTTAATACCTCCTAATTTTCTTCTTCCCACACAAACCCGCAGCCTCTTCCCTCTCTGAGGGGCTGAGCCATGGCCATGTCACTGGAGCAGCTGTGGGGGAGAGGTGAGTCCTGAGGTCTTGTCAATGAGCTGTTTTGAAAGATGGGGCATGTGTGGAGGTCATTTATGTTTACATCTCATTTCACAAGATAGACTGCAGCTAGTCTGTTCTCTAATTAAAAGGAAGTAAACATGTGCCAGAATGTTGCCTGTTCTTATCTGAGGGTTTTTACATAACATTTGCTGTCTGTTGATGTAACTCCTAATGAATGCAGGGCTGATTTGATATGATGCCATTAGTGATGTGGAAGGACACTTTGAGATTAGAATAGACTGTTTATTCTTTATCATCTGACTTATTTATCATCAGACTTATTGTCTGACTGTTTGACTCCAGGAAGAGTGCATGCCTTGGGTGAAACTTTGCAGCATATTTATGCCCTGCTTTATGAGGATAACTAGAATCTAGGAGATTTTTAGTCAGCATAAGGAAGGCTGGCACAAAGCACTGTCTAACCGTGGTAAAGACTCCTTGGTGAGGATTAGATCTGAGGGATTCCCTTCTCTCAGCTGCAGGTGCTGGCAGGAGATGAGCTCTGGTGTCACCACATGGTCTGCCAAGAAGGCCTGACTAAGGTTGTCAGATTTATGGGAGCTTTCTGTTTGTCCTGGTGTGGCAGGGAGGAAGCTTTCTGATGTCTCTTCAGGCTCCATATGAAGAACTAGCAAAAGAACACATATAAACAGATTTGGATAGTATTGTGGCTTTCATAATTTTTCAACTGGCTCAGAAGATAAAAAAGGAAACCTTTGGTCAAGGGAAATTACTTCCTTTTGGTACACTGGTTGGAGAAGGTAGATCTGAGTGCCATGTGAAGGCAGTTCTTTCCCTTTCACTTTTTTGTGTTAATTTTATTAATGTTTTAAAGGGGAATACATTTTGTTCTCTGGACTCTTCTGAGAATGGTGTTTGTGGTATGAGTATAGCAGTGAAACAGGAACTGTTCCCTCAAGACCAGAAATCATTCTGTTCTGCAGATCCTGTCACTGCCTGAATCTTGGAATAAAGCATTAGGGTAAACTGCAGACAGCCAACACCAAAGCTTCCCCTGCTGCTCTACAGCCTCCAAAATTGGGTTGAGTTACCATTCTTTGATGTCAGAGTAAAGTAAAACAGCAGCAGGCAGAAAGCACAATTCATTTAATTGTAGTTTCACAATGTTTTGAAGCAGTTATGCTGTTGCTGAAGTCATGTCCTCTTTTGTGAAAATGTCTTTAGTCCATTGGCAGATCTCATTCCACTCACTTATACCTTATGCTTTGCTTTAAAGTTTGCTTTTCCACTCTTTCAGCCAAGAGATGGGATTTGTACTGGGCTGGGATCAAGAAAAAAGTCTTAAGAGCGTTCTTTTTATCTCTGCCACAGTAAATCACTTGTATTCCTCAAAACATCAACGTGTTGCACCTTCTCCAGACAAGTCACGTAGATACACATGAAAGCAGAGGAGCTCAGTCTGCCCAGAGGTTTATTCTTGCTAAGGAAGCTGCTTTCATTTGATAAATATTTCAGTATCTGTTTTTCCCAGTGTGACACGACAAATTCACTCCTAAGCTGGGAAATGTCTCTAGAAGTGCGACGGTAACGGAGTGTAGAGTTGCCCTTTGCTGAACTGAGCTGGTGGTCCAGAAAGTCTGTTGTCAATTTGTTGCTGGCAGAGGGCCTGAGTAATTTGGGAAGCAGCATAATGCATGAACTTGTGCTTGGATTGTGCCTGATACTGTGATTGCTTCAATTACAGATTTGTTGATAGACCTTTGCTTGCTTTGGGTGATGCTGTGCAGTTTCCCTCTTTTATGAAGCTATATTAATGTAAAATTGCTAGAATATAATGAAGACTGATGCTCCCCATATTGTTGTTGATCTGTAAAACATCACACACATTTAGTGTTCTGTACAAATACGATCTCATGCTGTCCCTCTTGCACAGAGGCTTTTTATTAGCTTTAAATAAGCCAGTTTTTAGTTGTCATTAACAGCTCTTTTCACAGCTTTCTTTCCTTGGGCTGAGGTCTGTGTTTTGTGAAACAAGGCACATGGAAAAATGCCGTGTCTTCTTTTGCTCTTATCTGGAAATTTAGTCTCATTAGAGAGGAGTCAGGACCTCTGCCTATGCAGGATTCTTCACTGCGGTCACTGGATGCAGGCAGGACCTTACAATTCAGGACTTATGGATCAGAGTTCAATCACCAAGTGGCATCTCCCCAAATCTGGGCTGAACTGAGTGGCCCTAGTAAGTCCAGGCAGTCAGCTGTGCTTGGGAGCCTGACCAAAGCCCCACTGGGTGGTGAATGGCTGGGGACAGGTGACCCTGGAGCATACTTGCTTTTTTATAATGCCAACAACATGTTTTCTTCAGCTGGGAAATCTGCTGAGATTTCCTTCTGTCTTTCTGAAAAGATAGATAGGAAGATGTGCTTTTCATCAGGAAGAGTTGGGCCATTTGGGCCCTTGATGTGGCCACTGGCCAAAGGCAGGTCATGGCCTGGACAGAGCAAAGGGTGTCGTGGTGATGAAGTGATTAGCAAAAATAAAACAGTAAAAATACCCAACTGCTTGGCTCTCTCGCTCGTTACCATGACATTTGATCACCCAGAAACAGGCTCCGGGAGGTGTGTCTGGCTCTTGTCCGGCTGCGCTGGAGCGGGGCTCGCTCCCTTGTGCCGCTGTGCCTCGGAGCGGGAGCGGGGCCGGTGGCACCGCCGGGTGATTCCCTCCGCCTGCCCGCGCTCCTTTCAGATCCCAGAACCAGGCTCCTGAATCCAGACAGATTTGTACTGCAGATCACTTGACTTCCTCCTCACAGACTGTGCACTTGTTCTTTTGGCAGCTGATTCATAATGTGTGATGTCCCTTTGTGCCGCACATCTCCCGGGTGAGCAGAGTGCTGTCCCGACCCACGCGGTGCGACTGGATCAATCCCTGCCCTGCAGGACCATTCAGGATGTCCACACTGGCTCTTGCTCAGGAGCCCAGTGCTGCTTCTGAAGTACTCTGGCTGCCATTAATTTGTGTTCTTCTCAACAGCAGCTAATTAACAGTGCTTATGGTGACTAACATTGCTCAGACATCTGTGTGCTGCACAGCTGTTCTTACAGTTCTGATTAACAGAATTAAAGGATATACATGGGATAAGTAAAAAGATCTAGCCAAACTAGCAATATGATAAGAATGCATTCAGTGCCCAGAATGCTTCTTATCCCAGGATCTCAGCCTCTTAACATTTTCTCGTATGTTTTGGGTTTTTTTATCATGTCAGTGATGGTCTTATCACTTGCCCACAGTGGATGGGCTTTCAGATGCATTCTGTACCTCTTGAACTTTGCTGTTTACCTGCAGCTAAAGCAGTGGAAGTTGAGGTAGACATAGATGCTACATATTTTTATTACTGCCATTTCTTTATTTTTCTATCAAGGTAACTGGATCAGGGAGAATAAAAAATAAAAGATTGATCTTCATGTAATTCTGAGTTATGAAAAATAATACTTTTCATGACTTAGAATTTAAGTAATGTGCAAAATGTCCTTAATCTTTGTGTGTACCTCCTAATGTGATTTCACCTTTGCAGCCACTGCCTTTTAAGTACAGAAAAACTCTACCTACAAAAAGATGAGAAGAGTAGATAATGTTTCTAAGCAAGCAGCCCTATTCCAGTCCTCCTTACCCTCTGACAGATCAGGAAGGGCAACTGCTGCTAATCTTCACTACAATCTCAAGGCACCTGGGAAAATGGAAATAATATTTTTAACATCTTAGCAGGTCATGAGCAGTAGTGTCAATCACAGTGGCTTGGCCTGATTCCAGTGTGGGAATTACATTCTGCTGAGCAAAAGCATCCTTGTTGCATTTGCAGTGATTTACTTTTTGTTTTTTCTGGCGTGGAGTTGCTGAGAAAACCTAAAAGACTTGAGGCTTCCCTACCACTTGGAATGTTTTATAGTGGATTAGGTCAGCTTACATAACTTTTCCTCCTTGTCCATCAGTTTAATGTACAAAAATACTTTGAAAAGTAAGTGCAGTGCCTCACCTGAAAGGACACACAGCCACTGAGCTACAGAGGACTTCAAAAGTGTGTGTGTTGGGTGTGACCAAGGCCTCTGATGACTGACCAGATGCTGGTGAGCGCTTGCAGACTCTCCATGTGTTAAAAGTCTCTTTTCAAAAAGTTTCCATCTCTCTGGTGGGAGCAGTTAGAGAGAACAGGGTGGTAGAACCTTCTGTACGGGGTGAAGTGAAATAGGATAGAAAAAGTGAAGTTTGTGGAACTGGTAGTACTGAAGTTATCCAAGGCTGCTGGTTTTACTGCCTCTGAAGAGTAAAAGTGAATATAGCCATAATGGGGAAATGTTTAAAAGGCACTTGGCAACGATAGAGCTTTTCGTCAAAAAAGACAGGAGTGTTCACATCAGAAATGTTTTCCTGCATATTGCTCAAATGAAACTGGCTCTCAAGGTAGCTAAAGGTGTCTGAGTAGGTTCCAGTGACTCTGGGCAGTGGGAGCACTCAACAACAAGAGAGAAAAAAAACATGCTTAATGTGATCTGTTGAACTGGAGCATTTTAATCAGAGCTGAGTTCTGAAGGAACCAGGTGTTATTTTGCTCCTGGCAGCAATTGAAACTTCACAGGTTTTTCATGACATCACATCTTTTCCATGTCTTAACCAGTGACTCATCTTGCTTGCCTGTTTGTTCCTATTTCTAGCTGCCAGCAGGAACACTAAGCTCAATATTAACATTCTTTTATTAATGCCACATCCTAGTCTGTCCAAGGCTACTCTCCCTTGTGGTACCTGGTGGGTGGGTTGTTTTTTTTCCCCTTCATCCTTCCAAGGTGACTTTTGTTTATCTGATTCTCATTGGCTTCCACTCAAAAGTCTCCTAGTGCAAAGAAATGTGCATGTGTGGCTGTAACATCCAGGAGCTTCGATGGCAGAACAGATCCTTTCTGTACTGAGCACTGGGGAAACATCCAGCTGAGGCAGGCCCAGTCCCACATGTCTGAAATGCATGTCCTGGCAGGAGAGTGGTGGGATGGGGACAGAGCAGCCACCTTGCAGCAGACAGCCAGTACTAGTGACCAAAACAACTAGATTTGCCAGAGGCCATGGGAAATTTAGCACTTCACATTGCAACAGTTCTGAATGGTAAGGAAAAGCAGATCAGTCCAGGGGGGAAGGCAGAGCAAGGCAGCAGTGGAGGGGACTGCATGAGCACCTGGTGATATGGGGAGAGAGTGGGGTGGAATGGAGGTTATGGGTGGCCTTCAGGAGGTACCTCTATTTCTTGCTTCTTGGGGCTATCTTTCAGGTAGACAACAGGAGCTGAGGTGACTGGTCTTGCTGAGAACTGAGCTGTGCTTGCAGGGAGTGAGATGTTCCCTGACACCTGGATGTCTTAACAATGTGCTGCCCCTTTAACCACAGGGCTTGGAAGTGGGTTATCCTGTCTCTAAGGCTGACTAAACTCCAAACAAGGTGAAAACCCTATAGTGTAGGTGTTATGATGTGATGCTGAATAGCAGGGAGAAGAAGTCTTTACCACAGTGAAGCCCCAAACTGTGGTGGGTGCTGTTTTCTGGAGTGGACTTAGCCCCTGCTCTGACTCTGAGCAGCCTAAGCAAGGATGGTGCCAAGTACATGCACCTTGTAAATGTTGCCAGCTAGCTGGACAATAAGCAACTCTTATTCTTGGGTATTATTCTTCTTTCAAAAAACCCAAACTCCATGAAAATCAAACCATAATCCTTTAAAAAACCTGAAAGGTTTATTTCTTTAGAGGCTATTTGTCACATACACTGTTAGAAAAGTCATGGTGCTAAGAGGATTAAATCCAATACAGATTGGATGTTTCAGTGACATTTTAGTTGGAACAAAGAACTTGAGGCTGGAAATCTTCACTAGGAGATGGATGGTTCAGAATGACGGACTCTGATTTTTCAGACCTGCAGCAAAGGGCATCTGTCATAATTTAAAAACTCAAATATGTTTTCTGTGTAAGTACCTTGCAGTTTCTGCTGAGACAGCCAAGTAAATTTATGGAAAGCTGGTTGTGCTTCTGTTGTGAATGTTTATGTGATGGATCTTGTGACTAGAGGGCATCTGCACACAATGCTATTCCATTTAGGTCTCTTTCTCCTCTGAATAACACTGAATTTTGATGGCTCATTAATGCAAAACCTTCAAATTTTTGTTTCAAGCTACCAGCTAATGGTCTTGTGGGTGTTTTTAATTGTTTGTATCAAAGACAGGCACATACATAAGCTGCAGAAGAACAGAGTTGTTAGCACACTGGTGTAAATACACCTCCCAGACACCCTTCTGTGCTTGGTTACAGCCAAGCTCCCTGATTCCTCATCAGGGACAGCCTAGCGGGCTGCTGGATGCTGAGGGCTCAGGCTCTCCTTCCCAGGCTTTTGGCTAGACTGTTAATTAGTGCTCCATCGCCTCTCTGCTGATCCCTCCCTGTGCCTCAGCTACTTGTCTTCTAATGAGTTTGTGGTCTACCTGGAAATCTTGCAAACAGCTTAGTGGGGGGGGAGCAATCTCTGTCAGTTATTTTCTCCTTCATTGCATAAACAGCTTGAGCGTCAAAACCTGAAATGCCTAATTACCTAAGGTTTCTGGTGGTTTAAACTGAGGTAAGGACAACTATTGTAAGTGCTGAAAGAAGTGAGCTCAGATTTTGCAGTCTATTTTATTTATGTTGAGGCAGCTGTGTGTGTGTATAGGGGGTGCTCACTGAAGCTACCAAGAAAATTAAGCCAATTTATCGCTGTCTAAATCTAATGTAACCTGAGGAAAGAAGTAATTTCAGGGTGGTATTACAACAATTCAAATGCATTTGTAGAAATGCAAGTGCAAACCTGTAAGGGGAGATGACATGCTCTGCACCTGTACAGTAAAACAGAGCGAGGAAGCCATCGGTGACTCAGGGAGGTGAATCACATCTCTGCATTGTCCTACCAGGGCAAGGGTGGGAATAAAATTTATATACCATGAAATACAGGATGCCTTTCCCTCACACACACTCCTGTTGATAACCTGAGAAGGCAGACACCTAAGTGTGTCCTAATGAATATGCAAATTACCTGTCTAATGAGCTAAGTGCACTGTCCACCAGAGAATGGGTTATGACTATGTGATGTACAAAGCCCTCTGGGGTTCTGTGCCTCCTACAGCCCCATCTCTCCCTAACATATAAATGGGTGCACCCACACACAGGGGTTCACAGGCAGAATCTGCAATCAGCAAACCAGATTTGCTCAATTCCAGAGCTTTCAAGCCATAGCACAATGTGCCTTTATCACAGGTAAGTCCAATTGCTCACTGAGCTGAGGTACTGAGGTGGTATCAGGACAGGTTTTGGAAGTCACCCTCAGCATCCCTTGGGGCTGCTTCCCAGGACAGCCTGGATAGATGTCCCCAGAGCAAAGTCCTTGCTCTGAGCCACTGTCAAAATTTAATTTCTTTCCAAAATATGCCACATGTAGCCAGACAATATGTCTTGCAATCCCTGACTGCCTAGTCACATCCTCATGCCCTAAGCCAAAATGAGCACTAGTTACAAACAGAGGAGAAAATACTAGGTGAGATTTGGGAGAGAGAAGAACCTGGGAATGCAGGTGTAAAACAATAATGCTGTGAGCATGAGAAGTGAAGAATCCAGACCTCTATGGATTTGTTTGGATTTGTTGGTTGCAGAATCTGTGAAGTTACTAATATTGATTTAGGGCTTTCTCCTAATGAGGCACAAAGAAAGCCTCTCTCCTAGTGCTGGACAAAGATCATTGCACTTCAGCTTTCCTCCCAGCTAAGATATCCTTAAGGTCTCTCTTCACCTTATCAACTATTTTTTGTGACATCTGTAAGAACATTTGAAAGCATTTCCCCTCAGTCAAATTTGATCAAAAGTGCATGTGTGGGGACTGATGATTTAATAAGCCTTGTGTCTTTATAAACTCAGGCTAAAATAAGGCAACTGTTATGTCTCTCTGAATTAAAGGACAATACTATTGCTGCTGAGACTTTCCTGCTTGAAGAAGTGTAGTTAGGATCTAGTTTTCATGGCTGGTTTAGCTGGTCAGCAGCCAAGTCAGGATATGGTGTCAGTGAATACTGGAGTGCTCTGTGGTGGATTTCTCACTGGCAGGAGAAGAAAAGGTCACTCAGGCTGCAAGGTGGAGTCCACTTCATTCTGGTACCTCATGTCAGGAGAGGACAGGAAGACTCTTTCTCGGCCAGGGTACGAGGCTTCATCATGATCCGCCAGTGGACCACCCCCTCTTGAAACAAATGCACTGGTTTAGAGGAAAAAGCCTCTTCTTTTTCCTGAGAATTGGTGGAGAAATGGCATAGCCTCTCCACTGGGAAATGCACAGTGTGTTCCAGCTGTGGATGGTCTCACAGTAGTGCAACAGGCAGAGCCCTTTAAGCAAGCTGTCGGGAGTTTATTTACAAGCACTTTCCTCCTGCAGAGAGGCTCCTGCAGAGATGGTCTGTGTGATACCCTGGTGCAGAACAGCAGGCGATCACAGACTGGCTGCTCTCTCTTCTGGAAGAGCCAACACTGTCTCTTGCATGCAGGAAATACAAAGATCCATGTGTGGGAATGATGGACAAGATGGTTTTAAAGCTGAGTGGTTTCCCACCCACTGTCTACTGGGTTGTAGTGATGTGCTCTGTCTGATCTCTGTACTCCTGCAACAGTGCTCTACATGGATTTATTTCACTTTTCCAGCTAATTACAAGGTTGACAAGTCCTTTAGGGTATTTTTCTCTAGAAAAAAGAACTTTAATCACATTTTAAACCAGTTGGCAGCAAATGCTTTCGTCAGTGTGGGCTTTGGGGGACTAAAGCACTGCTCATTTCAGAACTGCTAAACCATCACAGTAACTAGCAGTCAGCACCATACTGAGCATGTGCTTTGAAGGCAAAGCCTTTTGCCTCCCTGCAGCTGTTCACAGAGCTGCCAATTGCCAAAAAATGAATGAAATAAATGTGTTTGTTCAATTGACAGATAGCTCCTGAATGAGAGATACATTCAGCACATGACTTCTTTCCTTTGTCCAGGAGAAACAGACTGGCTGCAGGACTGCTGATTTGGAAGTAGAAATATTCCTCAGTTTAAAAGCAGGCATGAAAAATGTGAGGCACAAATGTTATTGGCATCCAACAGATGGTGGTTGACATGTTTTCTAGCTGTCATGGGTCTTTCAGAATTCTTCTGTTGCATATGCCAGAGTTTCACCTTTGTGCTTCCAGCACAGGAATGACAAACACAGGCACAGGTACTCTGCAGTGCTGTACAAGTAAAGGGAATTAAGCTGAACCAACAGAAGAAGATTAGGAAATCTCAAATTACTATGTGCACCTCAGACATTGTGATGGGGATATTCCACATTAAATTCACTCTGTATAGTAATGTTCATTGCATCATATCTTTAATTATTGCCTCCAACCTGAGGTAAGAACTGAGTGACCCACAGCACCTCTCCCAAGGACATTTTCCGGACCGTGATGCTGAATTGCAACATGTAAATGTCTTTTTGCCTGGTACATCCTGGACTGTTTTCTTTTGCCTCTGCCTTGAAGTGTCAGCTTTCAGTGAACTCTGGTAACATTTCATTATTGCATTGAGGCTGAGGCAGAGAAGAGCAATTAAAGGGTTGACATCTTTGGTATTTTTTTAATAGTACATGTGTCAAAATGCATTTGACAAATCATGGTTGATGCAAAAGCCTAATTAAAGCTAAAATGTAAGCAGAGTTCATTTCAGTTGGGAGCAAATGAGAATTTTAAAATGTACAATAACAAAAAGTGTTCGCCTTATTTTAGATACAGGACCTCATTTGAACTCTTGCTTCTGAGAACTGAAGTCTTAAAGGCTAAGTATTCTCTTCTGTTCCAGGATACAGCTGGACAAGAAAGATACAGGACCATCACTACAGCCTATTACCGGGGAGCCATGGGCTTTGTGCTCATGTATGACATCACCAGTGAGGACTCCTTCAATGCAGTGCAGGACTGGTATGGAACACTGCTGGGCTTGGGCGGGGTTGGGTTTTGGCCAGTTCTCTCCTCACAAATGTTTGTTGAGAACATGAGAAATCCCACCCTGCATCACCATATTCCTTCCTCTTCATCTAAACCCTGGGATAAGTAGTTTGATTTAGAAACTTTCCTTGGAAAATATTCTACAGCTTCACTTCAATGACAAGGTTTTAATTCGAGTAGTGTAACATACTGCAGTAGTTGTTGCTTTTAAAAGTTTGAATTTATTGTAAAGAAAGAAATCCTTCAATGCATTATTTGGGCTTATGAGGTTTCTGCCTGTGGTGCTAAACCAATCCAGTTTAACAGTGGTTGTTTGATGCACAAGGGTTTGGGGAAAGGAGAAGCAGCAGCGCCATGAATCCCCTCAATCATTTCTGCCTGTAACCTGGTCACTGTGCACTGCAGGGGAGTGTGGTGAGGGTGCAGAGAAAGGCAGTGGTTGATGTAATGCCCTGAGTCTGACTGGTCTGCAGTGATCTCGGTGATGTGCTGGCAGCACGTGCCGTGCGGGCTGTGCACTGGGTCTCAGCATCCAGCTCAGCCTGCCTGCCTGCTGAACACCTATTCTGTACCCTCCAGTCTAGGCTGGAACTCGAGAGCTGCAATGATGTGGTTTGTTGTTTCTAACAGCTTGGCTTTCCCCTGGGGCTGCCCCTGTTTTGTTCTCACTCTCCACTGAGGCAGTTGGTTGTGATCATCATGTCTAAAGATGTGGCCTCCACTTTCACCCCATCTCCAGGACCATGACACCAGCCTGCAGGAGAACTGCAGCACATCCTAAGTTGTCCTTCAGCAGCTGGTGACAGAGGAGTAATTCTGTTCCTTGCTGGAAACACAAACCCAGAGGTTTTGCCAGGAACAGTTTCCTCCATGTGGCACACCCTCCACCAAGCTCAGATGAACCTTCTGCAAGTGTCTGCACGGGGATGTTTTCTGGTAGAATGGTAGGGCAATATCTTTCAGTAAACTATAAACATTTTCAGCTTGGTTCCCTGATGGAACAAGATATATATGACCATAGAGTTCATCTACTTGTCTGTTGGTTCTGCTCTAGTAAGTTTTACTTGTTAGTCATGAACTCAGACAAAGAAATACCAAATCTCAATCTCTGAGCTGCTACTATTTTAAAGTTTGTACAGATGAAGTTTTATATTGGAAGTGGTCTAAAGTCTGTTCCATCAAAGGCACTGGTGCAAGAGTAAGAATTGGGAAAGGTCATCTTTGTCTGTTTGACTTGTTGTCTCCCAGTGCCACGAGAGCTGCAGGAATATCTTTGCTAAGAGCACCTTGTCAGCCAAAGGACAGAGGTGAACCATCAGTGTATTTTTACTGTGTGTATCAAGAATCTTTCCAACCAGTTTTACAATTCTGAGCACAAACGATGTAGTGGGGAGGATAAAATCAGCACATTTCCTTCCTTCCTGGAGCTGGTCCATAGGAGAGGAGATGAGGGTGCAGCACAGCATGGCTGGGCCAGCAGAGTCCTCTAGTGGCTGTGCAGCTGAGACGTGGCTTTTACTAGGCTGAAAAACTGCTTTCTGAACTTCCAAAGGCACAAGAAAATGCAAACAAAAGCTTTTGTCTGATGTTGGTGCTGCTGTATCAGCCCATGCCATTTTCTAACATAGCAAATAGGTAGGATTTTGGGTTTTTTTCCCCCACTGTGCTGTAGGATATGGTTATGCTTTAAAACCCCATCACATTGGATCTGGTCTTCAGTCAGGAGCTATGGTCTCCATGGAAAAATAAGGTGTCTGTTACTTGAGCTCCTTTAGCTCAGAGCCTTTATCTTCATCTCTGGTTCGTTGGTACATGACTGTTTAACAGCCTCCTGATATTTGAAAATATGTAATTATTGTCTTTGAATATAAGATGTGTTTTCTATAGGGTGAGTGGAAGGGTTGAATGAGCTTTCACGACTTTCAGCTCAGCTTCCAGAATTTTTTTTAGTAGTCTGCTTTGATAGCTGTTAGTTGGCATTGGGTTGATAGTTTTGTGTGTAGATAAATCAGTGGTTTATATCTCATTTGAAACTGTACTGGAACTAGAATATACTCAGTATGTGAAACTGTAAATAGAAAATATTATGGAAGCTCTGCTTTGAACAATCTAGACAATTTCATAGAAGACAAATAAAAATTGGTAAAATTTAATTTAGATATGTGACAGCTGGGTTCTCAAACCATCAGCTTTATTTATCTTTAAACCTGATCTCTATATTGGGTTGTTGATACCTCCTGTTGTTAACTGTGAACCTGAGACTATTTTTCTTCAAAGTGTAAAGCACAAAAAACGTGCCTTATCGTTAATTTGGGGGATTCAGCACAAACAAGGCACAGCATTTTTATTGTGCCACAGAAATACGTTTCTCCCTGTGTGTATATTGGGCCACCCTGGTACTTGTTGAAACATCTCAGTTGCACAAGCCTTGTTAATTAGTTATTTGTCTTTCCAAATCTTCTAGAAATTTGCTGCCATTCTTTTTGGATGGGCATCAAGGTTTCTTTTAGATGTCCTTCATAACATTTTTTTGGTTGGTTCATTTTTATTCCTACTAAGAGTAAATGTTGTTGTTCTGTAAGAGATTTCTCACTAACTTGTACAAAACAAGAGGGATGTGTTTCTGTGAGGGACCCTTCAGTCTGTTTGCTTCTTTTTCATTTTCTAAGTAATTCTGTTTCAATGGTTGAGATTTGTCAATGTGTCCCCACACAATGTCAGGGGCTGAAATGAGTCCAGAGGTTGAACTGGTTGTCAGAAGAAGAGCCTGTTACGGTGTTTTAAATTGACCCTGGAGAGACTTTATTTCTGTTGCCTATGAAGGGAGGTTGGGGACATTTCATCTTCTGGGCTTTTGGTTGATTTCTGCAGTCCCCTCATTCTGTGAGGAGCCTTCAGAAACCCCAGAGTTCCACACAAACTCACCACAGACTCATATTAGCTCCCTCAAGGCTTGTCTACATGGAGGCACTCAGAAGGATGAAACTGGAGGAGCCAAAACTGGGACTGGAGTGAGTCCCTTTCTAGGAGGACATGTAAAAAGTTTCATTGCCCAGAGCCTTTGTTTGTATTTGGGTGTTGCACTGTGGCTCTGGTCTTGGGTTAGGGTTATGTTTTCCAATGCAATCCAACCAGGCTGCTGCTTCAAGGCAAGTTGCACAGGGAAATTTCCCCCTTTTTCATAGTTATCTGTGGAATAGCAAATCTGGCTTCCTTCCATGGAAAAGGCAAGTAAGCAACTCAAACTAATTAAAAATTGTCATTAGCAGATCAGAGCTGGAGGCTCTTGCTAATTCAAAAGAGAAGGAGTCAAGTGTTTTATTGTTAAGAGAGTTTAAATAAAAAGAAGTAAAAATTTGAGGAGACTCCTGGCTTTCCTGGGAAATGGCAGGTTTGCCTCAAAGTGTAGTGTCCAGTCTGGAGTGGTGGTTAGGAGGGACAGTGTGGGAAGGGTTGAGGACTAGAGGAGGGACTGGAGAAGGTGGGAAGGAGTGTATTGCTTCTGGCAGAGCAGTCTAATTACCCTTGGAAAGGAGGGAGTCTTAAAAGATAGAGCTGACTTGGTAAAGGTAAAATAGGTTGTGCTGGTCTGAAAGAATGGATGGAAGTGAATGGTATAAAGCTAATACTGTTCTGCTGCTGGCTCTGGGACACCTCACCAAGGTGGTGGGAGAGGACTGGCCCCTCAGGATAAACAGAAAAAAGCCTCCTGTTTGTCAAGGGAAAACTATGAAGAGGCCAAATGTAAGGTCAGAATCCTGGGATCCACAGTGAGCTCCACTGGAGTCTTTAAGTTCCCCTGAGTGCTGCTGCCTAAGCCCCCAAGCACTGCACCCTCTGCCACTGATCTGGTATTGCTGGTCTGTCATTGCATCTGCTGTTTGCTGCCTTAGGTATCACTTAATCCTGCTGGGTTCAGATATTAGCTCACAGAGCCTTGCCTTGATCTCTGTCTTCCTGATTTGGTAAATTCCTGTTACTCTCTAGGAATTGTTTCCATGTTTCTATGCAGTTTTCTGTCTCCATGATCCAGTTTTCCTGTTCAAGCAAAGATGACTTGATGCTTCCTTCTGTTCTTACAGTGCTCCTAAAACTCTACAGCAAATGTGCTGCAGCAAATCAGCATCTTTTTGTTGTCTGCTCTAAATTACTGTTGTTCTGTCTTTTATAAAAAGTTGTAAATCAGCCTGGAGTGTACATCTATTGTATGGCTTTCTCTATGGGACAGAATCTTTAAGAGGTGTAATTGATTGTCGTTCCTCTGACAGATGACAGCTGAAGCAGAATAAGCTTTTTTACCCCTAGACTTCCAAAATTCTTCAGTTCAGCTTTCTATCTGGATCTCATGATCTTTGTAACACTTGCAAAGTCTTAACAAGGAACTTTATTGTCACACCAGATTAATGAGTAGTAAAAGAGAACAGTGCTGTGAGTTACAGAGTCTGCATTCTTGCTTTATGTGTAACACAGGCCATTTGTCTTTGAGCCAACACACAATCTGGGGATGGTTATTTTGTCATTAATGGTAGATGTTTTTGTATTTAACAAATGATTGTATTCTGGCACAGCTGATGGAATGTAACTGTCCTTTCTGACCTGCTGTAGGGCCACACAGATCAAGACTTACTCCTGGGACAATGCACAAGTGATCCTGGTTGGAAACAAGTGTGACATGGAGGATGACAGGATTGTTCCTGTGGAGAAGGGGAAACACCTGGCAGATCAGCTTGGTACATGAAAAGCTTTTCTCTCTACCTCTTTTCTCCTCTGCTACTCTGTGTTCTTTTTAGTTTGTACAATAAAAAGTCCTTCCAGCAGTAATGCTTTAGTAATGGACTCAAAACTAAGAAGTGAAATGTAGGGAAAAAGCAGAGCTATTATATTCTAGGTCCACGTTTTACTTGTTTTGTGCTCAGTAGGCCAAGATGTGCTTGGTAGAACACTTGAAGTGTTGCTGTATCTGTCAAGGTAATGTCTAAGGATGGAAAGAAGATGAAATTTGAAGAGAAAAGCTTTTATTAGCCCAGCAGAGTGAAAAGACAAAAAGTTTTCATAAACACAATTCTGTCTCCAGGTCTCCAAGTACCATGTACTCATTGCAAATCAATGCAAACATTGATTTTTGTTGGAGTTTATTTTTTAACTAAACACTGAAAAAACCAAGAAGTTTATGCATCACAGCTGTAGAATTGAGTAAAACATTTTAATAATGTATCAGGCTTCTTTATCCAGATAAAGCAATGGCATTATGTTATTGGTGTGGAATAGAAAAAGCAAAACAGTTCAATTAAGAGGAAATTGGGATTGCAATGAAAATTTTAGAATGAACAGCAAAATAAACTCAGACTACTTTATAATTTATTTATCATTTTTCATTATCTATTATAGCATATATGATATTTTTAATATGGCATCAGGGTTCTGTGTTAAGATTTAACTGTACAATTGTCTTGTGTTACAGAATTCAAAGTAGCAAATAAATCCTGTTAAAAATTTAATTCAAATTTAAACAAGAAGATGGTCACTGTTCCAAAGAGTTAAGAGCAATCAGATTGTTTTTTCATGTTTCATGTGGGGGGAAAAAAAAAGCATGTCTGTAAAATCCTGCAGGTTTAGAGCCTTCAAGTTAAACTCTGCATATGGCAAGCACAAAAGGGTCCCATTTGTGACTGGAGCCTTGAGGCACTGCCATCATAACCAAATAATGAGCAAATACCAAACTAACCCATCATTATTATTATTATAATAACACATCGTTACATGTAGGACTAGCAAAGCAAACGGAGACATGGTTAGTTTGTAAAAGCAGATATGGGCTCTTTTACCCATCAGAATTTAATTTGCTTTTGAAAATACCAGTGTGAACAAACTTGGTTCCTGGCTTGCTCTCAAAAAAGGTTGTGCATGCAAGTGTATCCACATATTTTGAAGGAATAATTCCACTGTTAGTAGCTGAAAATTTCAGAGCAATGTAGAGAGTTTTATTTGAACTCCAACTTGGACTTCTAATGCTTTTTTTCTACCTGCAAAATTCATCTGTTTGATTACAAATTTGACATCTAGAATCTGAATCAAGCATGGGATACTTCAAAACACACACACACACACACACACACACACACACACACACACACACACACACACACACACACAGAGTTACCATAGCAACTGATTCCATCAGTGGGAAACTGTTTTGTTGGAGAATCCCCAGTTCTGCCCCTGCCCTGTCCCTGTGCTTGTCCAGCTCACCCTGGGCAAACACACCCCAGTGCAGAGCAACCCAAAAGCTAATCAAGCCTTTGGGAAGTGCTGTCCCAGCCCTGCTCTTCTGTACCCTCCCAGAATACTAAACACTTTTTAAAAGGGCTGAAAAATAGAACCGATTTTATCAAACAGTTTTTCCTTAGTAACCACATTAATGTGTACAGCATTATCTGAAATTATTTTGTGTGTTAGGTGGGAGGAATCTCTTTAACTGGCTATTGACTGCTTAAACTGCTAATGTTCATCATAATGATTCACATAAAGGTTATCCTTCAGCATGTTTATCTAAATTTGTATAGTGACATTAACATCATCGAAATAATACCCTAATCAGATTAAGAAATCGTTGCTGGCTTGAGTGTGAACTGAAGCAAAACAGATTAGTTTAGCAGGAGCTAAACCAGTGTTGGACTGGGAAATATCTAAGTGCAGTTCTCTGATTTCCTGTGCTTTTTATGCACATTTTTATTCACCACCAAAGACAGCAATTGGGGCAGACAGAGCACTCATCTGAAGCAGGAAAGCTGTCCCTATTCAGTTAGGAGGCAAACAGCTCCATCATCACTTCACCCATTATCCCAGGAATTCGAAAAGGCATTAGAATGCGGTGGATACATCGAGGTGACTCAGCCCACCAGCACTGACACACCAATCACTTAAGATAAATTATCTTTCCCTTTGTTTGTGGCAGAACCGAAGGAAATTGATGCAATGCGGAAGATCCCCCAAATGAAGCACAATGGAATGTAGCTTATTGCAAAAGAAACTCTCCGTGTGCCTCAGCTCTCGCTGCTGGCAATTTAATAACCTGGTAGAACAGCAGCACCAGCCGTTGTAAGCAGTGGTTGGCCCTTGAGGCCCCTGAAGATAAGGAAATGCTTCACAGCTCAGCGCATTCCTGCTGCTGGGGCAGCGTTTGGGCTGTCTGGGAGAGCCTGGATGTCCCAGAGATCCCCTGGATGTCAGTGAGAAGCAGCAGGAAGAGCTGTCTGTGCCATCCCCTCCTTGGCAGAACTCCAGCCTTGCTGGTTTGGTGTTTTTTATCAGGAGGGGTCAGTGTTGAAGGGTCAGTGCTCATCGCTGCGGCTTGGAGCCAGCCACTGGATACCAGATTAAAGCTGAGCGTAGTTCAGTGGGGCCGAACCTCCTGTCAGGATGATGCCCGGTTGTGACATGTGGTGTACAAGTATTAATCCCCCTGAAGAGCTTTTCATCTGGACAGACAAAGAATGGGAAAAACAAGACCAAAGTCAGGGAGCATTTTGCTCATGACGGCCAAAGTTGGTCAGCAGAAGGAATGAGCCACAATCTCCCTTCTCTCTCTGGCCTCTGTTCTTGCCAGACTGCAGCAGGGGTTGGTAGGGGCAGCCTGGCCCTGGGTAGGGCTGTGTGGAGCCCAGGAAGGTTCCTCACATCTTGCTGGCCTGTCACCAGCTGCAGCCCAGGGGACCTTCGCTGCTGAAAGGGGCAGAATTCACCTCCTTTCTCCTGGGGTTATTCAGATCTGTATCATCCGCAGATGTGCTTGCCAGGGCAGTGGAAAGGATCTGTGTATCCCTTTGATAGCCCATCTTACTGATGTTGATAAATGTTAGAAGTATTTCTGCTCACTATTTCAGCAACCAACTGAGCTTAAGAATTATCTGATGTCTTGTTTTCTTACAGTGTATTCTGAAAAAAGGGCTATTTTAAAACCCGTCATCATCAGTCTGTAGTGACACTTTTTGCTCACTTTTTTCCACAGGTTTTGACTACTTTGAAGCCAGTGCCAAAGAAAACATCAACGTGAGGCAGGTGTTTGAGCGCCTGGTGGATATAATCTGTGAGAAGATGTCGGAGAGCATCGAGTCAGACACTTCCAGGGGCACCTCTGGGAGGGGCATGCGACTCACAGACAACCCGCCCCCTTCGCAGCAGAACTGCTCGTGCTAGTGACCCTTCCCCCTGACTAAATTCTACCTTTTCATTCGTGGTGGTTCATTATTATGTAGTCCAAAGGCAGAAGTGTCTGTTGTAGAACCTGGTATGTTTGTTTAATGTGCTGGAGTGTTAATAGTATGTATTTCCCCATCCAATTATTTATAAATCTGAAAAAAATATTCTAAGTGTACCTAGTGTGAATGTGAGCTACACTGGAGCAAAATAATTGTATGGTGTTTCTAATGTTGTTTCCACAGAGAATGTTGCATATTTAATTACAAATTCCTCTATTGCAGAAAGAGTTTTTGTCAACAGCTGGAAGCACAAAAACCAATTAGAAGGGACAAGGTCTAAAAGAAAATGGGTGAAAATACCTTACAAAGCAAGATTATGCTTTTTTAAAACATAAAACAAACAAAATCAATTCCCAGGTATTTTGAGAGCTGTTGTTGGCTGTCCTAAAGACATGGACCTCAGTTTTTCTGTATGATGGAGCAGAAAGCAGTGTGGCAGTGTGAGGTCTTCCAGAGAGGAAAGGGAGGGGGATTTTGTGTCAAATCTCTAAATAGAGGAAGAACACATGGAGGAATCACATCTACCAGGCAGGGGAGGAGGAGGAGGCCTTGCAGCAACACCTGCTTTTTTCCCTGTGCTGTGGCTGGTGCTGGGTGAAGGAGTGAGAGCCCTTCCAAGGGGCTCCCCTTGCCTCCAAACTTCTCCACCCTCCCCAGTAACTGTTTACAGAGTGCTGGGGGTGTTGCTGTGTTTGGCACCTTCTTGTCCCTAACCCTCTGTTTCTAAAACCCCAAGAGCTGACTGTCCTGCAGCCTTTCCCCTGTATCCTGTAGTTTTACCCCTCTGGGTCTGGATTTACTCTCAACTCCCTCCTGGTGGGGTTGGTGCAGGACAAAGGAAAGGGGGAATTGGCTGCTCCATGCTTAATTGGAGGCAAAATCTGAGTTGTAAGACCTGGAATTGCACTGTCTCAGAGAGATAAAAACATTGGGAGCCAAAATACAAGTGTTGATAGATATTAGTGCCAATATTATTAGATTTTCTTTCTGCATTTTGTTGATTTGTTTTTTTAATTTTGTGCTAGATGGGTGTGTGGGGGGATATTTCTTCTGGTTTGAGATTCAAATACCACAAAGTATAACTTAAGAAAAGGAAGATTGATTAATAAAACATAAGTGTGAATGAAAAATGGCAGAGACGTCCTGTTAAGAGTTATTTGATGAACTTTTTGTTGCATCATTCTTTGAAGGGAAGAAAAATTTTTAAATTGAGTGGATATGGAAAGAAGTTTCAGATGGAAATTCTGGAAAGTTTTATGGCTTTATCTGTGAGCTCCTCTGACTGAGGGTCTTCCTGGTGTCAGGAACCAGAGTGGAGTACCTGCCGTCTGCATTGTAATGTGCTCGATCATGACTCCAGTGAGTGCTTTTGTAATTTTGTGTTGTTCTGTCTCAAATTGTAACGACTCTAAGAAAAAGAAGCACAAATTCTGGACAAAAATACAACTACTTTGGGGTAGTTTGAGCTCATTGTGCTAAAAGTTTCATCCCTCTGTTCGTGTGTTGTTTTCAGAAATCTTTACTATGACGTGTTCTGGGTGTGTGTGATTTAGTCCTGAATGTGTGACTTGTGCAGTACTGGGATTGTGGTTGTTGTATCCAAACCCCTGAAACTGCAAAATAAAGAGAAATGGAGTCCCTGGGTGTGGCCAGAGAGCTGTGTCAGCTGCATTACTTGTGTTAGGCAATCCCAGGCTTGTGTGAAGAAATCCTTTTAATGCTTCAAAAATACATCAGACTACATTGGTCTTTGTTGGCAGGGTCATTATCTTTGAACCCAGCAATCTGGAATCACTATGTATGCTTAAAACAAAATGAAGAGATGGATTAATTGGCCAATAAATGTGCAGTGCTATGTTCTAATTGTAGAAGCAGCATGTTTGAGGGCAACATGAATAACTAGCAAAAATTAAAAAAAAAAAGTCCACAGCAGATAGGAATGATTTTGAGCTGCGCAGATGTAATTGAGTACCTTAGTGCAGTTAATGATTTGTCAGCTCAGCAACTAAGTGGTAGAAGGAAATGCATTCAGCAGAAATGGAATATCAATTCTTGTCTTTCACTGTTTTTTCCCCTGGCAGAAAGGACCTTTCCCCATCCTACCCAATTTATGATTGTATTTCACTGTGTTCCAGTCAAGGCAGGTGAGTTTTTTTTAAGCCATACAAGTACATTGCAGGCCCTTCAAGTTAGGATGGGTAGAGTTGTCTTTCACAGGACAAGCCAGCAAGTAGGAGTCCAAAGAACTGGAAAAGACAGGAATTCTATCCTGCCCTATACTGCATACATGGAAAAACCTACTATTTGGTGCAGAACTCCTGCAGAGTTTATTTCAAATAGGGAATCAAATCATCACAGGCAGCTGGCACATTATGTATTTTGTGTCTCTCATCATCTTACATTTTCTGTGATGGAATACAGGGAAAGCTTTTTTTTACCTTAAATGGCCTGCAGCTGATTTCAGTGTAAGTGGCGAGTCAGTAGGAATTATTTATATTAACTTGTAAAAGGTCATGGCAGAACGTGAGACAGGGATTTGGCAAGGGAAGGAACAGACGTGCTTGTACTGAACCAAAACCTGCACAAAAACCTGCTTGCACTGAAGACAAACCCAAAATTGGTGGTGTGGTTTTGTATGGAGCTGTCCATTTGCCCAGGATAGCAAGTGTTGATAAAACAGCAGGGCTACAAGAAAGGGGTACTGGAATGTGAAAAGCAAGAGGTGACTGCTCTTCACAAGCATCTCTATGGCTTGTAGGATACAGCACCGAGCGTGAGTGCTCCAGAAAAAGCCATAGGGAAAGCTCGGGATTAGAGATGGGTCTTGGCTTCCATCTTGTGGAGAAATAAAGCACTGAGGTATCAGGCACGCATCCAGTGTGAAATGGGAAAAGGCTGAGACCTGTTGAAGCGGCCACGGCAAGAGCAGAGCGTGTTTGCGGCGGAGCAGCCGCGGGCACGGAGCCGGTCAGGACACACCAGCACACACCCCGGGGACCCGCAGGCCGCTCGGGACACACCGGCACACACCAGCACACACCCCGGGGACCCGCAGGCCGCTCGGGACACACCGGCACACACACACCGGGGACCCACAGGCCGCTCGGGACACACCAGCACACACCATTACACACCCCGGGGACCCGCAGGCCGCTCGGGACACACCAGCACACACCATTACACACCCCGGGGACGCGCAGGCCGCTCGGGACACACCAGCGCACACCCCGCGCACCCGTTCCCGGAGCACTCTGAGCGCGACACTCCCGCCCAGCCCCGCCCCGCGCCAGCGCCAGCTCATTGGCCGAGCAAGGTGAGCGACAGCGTGCTGGACCAGCCGGTGAAGGCAGTGACAGGAGGCCGGCTGCCATCGGCCGGCTGTTGGACTATTCCAACGCGAGAGCAGGGGCCACAGCTCAGCCCGCGGGCGGACCTACATGTGGGAACGCGGCGGCGCAGCGCGCGATCCCCGCGATCTCCCTCCACCTTCCAGTCTTCCCCTCATCGCTCCGGTTTCTCTGCACGCTGTGTCCGGTTCCCGAACGAAGCCGCTCTTCCCCCCACTCCTCTCCCCCTCCTCTTTTACGGTTTTCCGCACGCCCTCACGCCGGGCAGGCGCGTACCCGCCCATCGGCCATGCGCGTGCGCAGTTTGGCGGCCGCGCTCGCTCGCAGCGGGCGGGCGGCGGCCGGGGCTGGCCGCGGGCGGGCGGCGGGAGCGCGCCCGCCGGGAGCGCGCCCGGTTCGGGCCGTTGTGCGGCCGCTTTGGGGCTGCGGCGCCGCCGCCATGCCCGGCAGAAACAAGGCGACCTGCGGCTTCGGCAGCCCGGAGCTGGCCGTGGGGCAGCAGCAGGCCGCGGAGGGCGGCCGCGACGCCGGGGGCCGCTCACCTCATGGGGCCGAGGAGGAGGAGCGCGGCGCGGGCGGCCCCGGACACAACCTCGGCGACCCCGACATCGTCAAGTCCCCCAGTGACCCCAAGCAGTACCGGTGAGGGCGGGAGGGGAGGACGGGGCTCGGTGGGCCGGGCCCGGGGGGTTGGGGGCCCCGGTGCCACAGGCGGAGGCTGCGGGTTCGCGGGTGTGTCCGTGCCGGGATGGGCCGTGCGGGAGCGGGGCCGGGGCTGGCCGGGCCGGGGCCATCGGCACCTCTGCAGGGCTGGGGCATCGCCAGGCACAGCGATTCCCAATTAATTGTGCCTCGGGCGGGCAGCCCCTCGCCGAAAGCGTTAGGCAAAGTGCCGTTGAAGTATTTCAGAGCAGATCCCAACTTTAAAGGTCTCTCAAACTCTTCCTGGTTTAGATGAGTTTCCAAGTTTTAACACAGGTATGTCACTGAGTTGAGGCAAAGTGCTTTTAGGCTGTCGTTTTGCTTGTGTTTTTATTTGATTATTTCTGATTAATGTCCCTGAAAGTGACAGAAAAGATCACCTTCCCTGAGCAAAGACTCTCTGGCTACTGTAAGGCAGTTTATTCCTGAAGGGACACTCTGATAACTTCTTCTTGTTAGGCAGAAGGTGATCCAGCCTTTATTAGAGCTTTTTCTTTTTTATCTTTACTTTTCATGATGCCTAATTTGTGCAGCCAGTGGAGAATCTGCTGCCTGAGCGTGGAACTGAGTTTTAGATTTGCAGTGACATTGGTTGACAGTGAAATTCCCTGCTGGCTGCCTGACGAGGACTGTGCCCATTGGCTTAGGGAGAAACTTGCTCCCTCCCTTCTTGCCCTACTTCCTTGCTGCTTCCTCTGGGTAGCTGCCTGCCTCTCCTGGTGGCATTCTTACTCGTGCTACTTTGTGGCAGGCTGTCTGCCTGCAAAGCTCACAGCTACAGATGCTGTCAGCTTAGGGAACTTCTGCCTTGGCTACCTGGGACAGCACACTGGTGGGTGAAGCTTGGGAAATCCATTGAAGGCTGTCACTGCTATCTGGAGGCTCAGGAATAACCTCTGCACAGAGAGAATTGGAGAGTGTGTTTGCTTGTAAAATAAACTGATACAGAAATTTTCCAGAAATCTTACTGTATTCTTAACAGGATTTTTCAGACTGATTTCCATGTGTGGGGAGTGAGCCTTGCACAGCACAGACACAAACATTGCCCTTAGGAAGAAGAAGCTCAGTGTGCCTGGATGCCAAGTGTACCTGTGATGATGCAAACACAGTCTGTTCACTCAGCAGTGATGATGGATGCTGCAGTCCAGTCACAGTGGGCTTAATGTGTCTATCTACTGACATCAGCCTTAACTTACTAAAAAATTCCATGTTTTACCTTCTGAGATAGAGTGATCACAAAACCAAAAGAGCTCTGACAGATTGGAGGATGTATTTTCAGAAGTGAGTTTGTTGAGACAAAATAATTGTCATAATTGAAGTTGGGTTTGCTCAGTTTGGGTAATTATGTTTACCAAAAGTGTATGTTTTATTTAAATTCATCCATATATGGAATTTCATGGGCTCATATTGCTTGTAATTTGGGAAATTACAGCATTTCTCAGTGTTTACCATACACTGGTATGTATTTCAATCTTAACTTACAAACATTTGTCATTAATGTAAGAAAAAGCATTGTGAGAACAATCCTGTTTAAACTTACCCAGGGTGTTTAAACAGTATTGTGAAGAATTTGAATTTTATTTTATATTTAAGCTTTATTTGCATCAATGCCTGTCTAGTCCTTCAAAAAAGCAGTTGGACTGTACTTGCTTCTGTTTCTACATTATGTGATTGCATTTTCTGTACTGCATTTTGCATACTAATGGGTACTTATGTATTGGTTACATTTGTCCTTTTCCATTGGACTGAAGCATGGAAAAAGTAAAGAACACCTATGTCAGTGGTGCCTTTAGTGAGTATGACCTAAACTGTTCTAGATTGTCCTGGAGCGAAACCCGAGAGCCCCCATGGGCAGCGTGGCTCTGGCTCAGTCCTGTCCTTGCTGCTGGGTGCTTTCTGTCCTGTGTGCACCACCCACGAGCCTCCACATGAGTAATGCCAAATTAGGATAATTAAAGGGGGTATGTGGAAAGGATCAAAAAGAGCTACTGAATACATCTGGCTAAACAGCTTTATGTCACCCTGTTCCTCTGGAAGAATAGCCCCATTCTGTTCTCTGCTTTCTGTGACTGATCCCTGGGAGGGTGATGTTCTCCATGGGAGAACCTGAGGAGGAGAGTTGTGGAGGAGAAGGAGATGCTGGTTGTGCTGGAAGATGCTGCAGCCACGTTGGCTTGTCACTGTGTGGGGCTCTGGCTCTGAACTACCCAGAGACTGAAGCACCCAAGTGTACAGTGTGTATATTTTAGGACCCTTTGTATGTTCACAAGTGTGACATATGTACATAATGACAATGGTTAGCAAATGCTTCTGGCCTGTATAGAGGATTAACTTTATTCCCAGACATTAGCATGGATCTGTACTATCTGTGCCCCCTGCATTTGGTCAGAGCACCTCTGCAAGTTGCACACTCTGCTGAGGTTTGAGGGAGCCAGAATGCACTTGTGCTTTGGATTGGAGCACGTTGGTCCTGCTCAGCAGTCCTGCAGCAAGCTGGGTGTGTTTGTGCTGGCCTCGAGCAGGGGCTGCCACTTCCCCTTGGATGACTGGTCGTGATTCATAGGCTTAACATAAATATTAAACATTTGTTCATTACCTTTTTTTCATAGAGTTAGTCCAAGAGCAGTGTTCTGATCTGATATAAACTTGGGGGCTGGACTAGATGACCTCAAAAGGCCCCTTTCAAAACAAAGTGTTCTGTGATTTTCTGCTTTGTTACTCAGATTTTTCTGCAACTATGGAATATGACCATGGATTTGTTTTATTCTAGTTGTTTTTTTGTTTGTTTGTTTTTTTTCTAGATCAGGTACCACTTGTCTATATCACACTAGTTCATAGGATGGGTGAGGTATTTTCTGGATCCAGCATTCCTTCCTTTCTGCATCTGGTGTACCAGCCAGTGCAAACTCCTGGGGGGCATGCTCTGGTTAATTTGACATGTTGTGACTGTCTGTTCCAGATCTGGTGGGAAGTGAATACTGCTGAGGGCTCTTGTGCTGCAGAGCATTGGTGCTTGCTGTGCTCAGTGGGAAGAGTTGTCGAACGGTGCTGCATAGAGGGCTTGTGGGGTTTTATTTATATATGTGCACATACATATATAAAAAATTCTGTGTAAACATACACAGAGAACTCTCTTCATTGCTTCTTCATAGTAACCCAGCCAACCCCCTGTGACTTGTTTTATGGATCCTGCAGAGGAACTCTTTCCTTTCTAACACAAACCTGCTGTGTCTGTGGACCCCATTTGAAACAAAACATTGATCAAATCAAATGAAGTCTCTTGGGCCTACTTAGAGACAAAGACTAAGATCTTCATTCTGCCATATAATACCTGTTTCTAAGGGGCTGACAAGAGTAACAGACTGTTGAAGTTTGTCTTTGGCTGTTCTGAGTACATGAAGTGAGTACTAGTAGCTTAAATGTTTCACAAAGAAAGAAAAAGCCAAAATCAGTATGCTTGACCTTATGGGGGGAAGAGCTTCTGCTACGTTATGGAACTGCTTCTTATCCTTACAGCTGTTGAATAACAGAATACTGGTCTCAGTCATAGCTACTGTGAGATTTTCATTAGGAAATCACTCTCAGTTGAAGAGCACAGAAAATGATGACATTTTCGTGTTTCTGAAAATTCAGATTTAGGAAATTAACATATTCATTATAAATAATTATTCTTTCAGGTATATCGAACTGCAAAATGGCTTACGTGCACTTTTGATTTCGGATTTTAATTACTTGGATGGTGCCCCAGAGGAGGAAGAGGACAATGATAATGAGGAATCTGAAGAGGGAAGTGATGAATATGATGATTCTGGAGCTGAGATCGAAGATGGTAGAGAAGGTTTTGATGATGAGGACTGTGATGAGGAGGATGAGAGTGAGGACAGTAATGGAGATGGAGATAACGAGGATTTCGGTGGTTCTGATGACAGTGAATTAGAAGAGCTGGCTGAAAAAGAAGAGACAAGAAAGAGAGTCTATTCAGAAAAGCAGGTATGTACTGTAAGCTGTAGGTTGTAAAAATACATAGTGAGCTTTCCTGAGGTCTGAAGCCTTGAGATTAGGCATTCAGGCTAGACCTTTTTATTGTGCCTGTCCTGACTGATGCATCTTATGCTTCTGTCATTTTCCTGAAGTGTTTCTTGAAGCAGCTTTTACTGAGATGTTGTATTTTCTCTAGTCTGCAGCAGCCCTCTGTGTTGCTGTTGGCAGCTTCTCTGATCCTGAAGATCTGCCTGGATTAGCACACTTCCTGGAACATAGTATGTATCTGCTCCTATTTTATCTTCTCCAGATTTAGTGCATAATGAATGCTGTGTAGCTCAGGATGTCTGTAGTATTTTAGTATAATTTCCTATTGTGGCTATTTGAGAATTTATTTTACTTAGTGAGAAACTCTTAATATGGGAGAAAATGTCCCATACCCTTTGGCAAGCCATGCATTAGCTTAAATCAACATTATTTTTTATCATTAAATTGAGGGGAAGCATGTTACCTGTGGCTTTATAAAGCAGGCTGGAGCTACAAAGCTGTATCTCCCTAGTGAAGGGTGATGCATTAGTAGTATGGGCACAGAAATCACCTGAAGTTTCTGTCCAGATGTGTCTCCAAATGCTGTCCTTGCCTTTCTGAGGCCAGGCATGCCCAGGCTGGCACTGCTAGAGGCAGAACCACAGGGGGTCCTGGGCAGATCACACAGGCTGTTGGTATTGAGGCGATGCCCTCTGCATGTGAGCTGTGGGTCAGTTGTAGGTGACACTGTGCTGAGGAGGGGTTGCTTATTAGCTGCGACTGGGAATAGCCAATTAATGTCATCTTGGTAATGGTGCTGTTTTTTTTGTTGCAGTGGTTTTCATGGGCAGTTTGAAGTACCCAGATGAGAACGGGTTCGATGTGTTCCTGAAGAAACACGGGGGTGGGGACAACGCCTCGACCGACTGTGAGCGGACAATCTTCCAGTTTGATGTGCAGAGGAAGTACTTCAAGGAAGGCCTGGATAGGTAACTTTATATAAATGGTGATTGGGTGTTAATTAATGTTTGTATGTGCCTCAGGAGCTTAGGTGTACCTGTTCAGTTCTTCATTTTGGGGTAATCAAGGCTGTTGCTGAACATCCATAGGTACCTGCACTACCACAGTGATACTGAATATATGGAAATGTTACTTCCCACTGGGTGTGTTGCTGTTTTTTTGAGGTAGTGCTGGTGCAGACGCTGTGGGATTACGTGGGATCCATGTGTAAGTTTAATGCATGCAGCTTTTTGATTCTTTTGGTACCTTCCAACTGGCAGCATTGATGACATAAGAACTGTTATGCAAGGTGACAACTGATCAGAGGGGAAGTGCTCCCAGAATCCCGGTGACTTATCCCTGAAAATGTCTGTCCTGATTTAAGTTACTGTTTTTTCAGGTTTTGTTAGTTTGTTTCCCAGTGTAATCCATCCGGATGGGTGGGACGGGAGCCTTTAAAGTAGTGGTACAATGTGTGCCTCAAAAGGAGACATTTAACCCAAACCAGGGTGGTGTTCACTGCTCTATGTAGCTTTTGTCAGAAAGTGTTTAACTTGCTCTTCTGTGCTCTGGGATATGCTGGGACAACAGAGCTCCACCAGTTGGCATGCTTTCCTTCAGTGAGAGGAATTACTCATTCATGGGGGCAGAGCTGAGTATTCTTGATGCCATAAATTATCTCAGGAGGAGAGTAGAGTCCACTGCAAATTTACTTTGATCTAAAAACATTCCTGCAATGACCTCAACTTCAAGTGTTTGCACATTTTACCAAGTATTATTTAAATTCTACATTAGCAGGCCAGAATTAGCTTCCATTTGCAGATTAGTCCAGCTTTTTAGATGTTTGGAAGTGTGAAAGATGAAAAAATAGGATTGCAATCTGCCACAGCAGCTCACTTAGGGAAGAGGAAACACAGAAATTAGAAGTTCTGTAGAACAGCTTCTTATACAAAGGAGATAAATGGGTGCTGAGGATGATTTCTGCTCCTTCAAGCACTTGTGGATCTAAAGAAACTGAAAGACATCACCTTTTAGTTGTCTTCAGTGTAATGGGTCTTGTAGCTGTAGAACTCACTCAGCAATGTATTCCTTTTAACTTTTGCTTCAACCATCATTTAAAAACCTCAACAAATCAAATAGAAATATTAGGTTCTTTGTCAGCCTTCTGCAGAGTCTCCTTGCACTGCAGATCTGCCCCTTTCCATTGCTCTGCTCTCTGTGGATACAGAATAGATGCATCTGGATGGTAGATACAGTAGTGGGTAATAAAACTGTGGTGGATATAAAAGCTTGTGTTTCAGGACAGTTTGTTGCCTGCAGTTAGGAAGAAACTTTCCCTGTGGTCACATTTTTCCTGGTGAACAACTGATGGTTTCCTCTGAAGCATCTGACTGGTTCCTGTTAGAGCCAGGAACCAGACTAGGTGGATCCCTTGTGTGATCTGGTGTGATCATTCTCAGGATGTGAAGGCAGATAATCCTGCACCCATTAGTGTCATGTCCTGCTGTATCCAAACAAGTCAGTCCCAGTCTATGGAGCGTGGAAACCTTGCCCTTTGGTTTTTGATGGCATCACAAAACAGGCTTCCATCGTTCTTTAAGGCAGTATAGTCAAGAATTACATAATTTGTAAGACAAGCAACTTTAAAAACCAAAATAGTAGATGCTGGATTTAACTGGTGATTTTTTTTCCTAGTCTAATAGACAGTGAAGAAAAGTATATGAATTTTTCTGTTCCTTAGGTGGGCACAATTCTTTATTCACCCACTGATGATCAGAGATGCAATAGATCGAGAAGTCGAGGCTGTAGACAGTGGTAAGTAAGAGAATCTTTTCCTGTTTGTTCAGCCCATCTTTTTAAAGCCAAACCTAGATTCTAACACTATTTACTGGTTTCCATATTGGACTGTCCTTCTGAGCACTTCAGTCAAGTCCACCTACCTTGCCAGAGAGATTTTTAAACTCTGCAGCTGAAGTTTCGTGGACATCAGTGCCTGTTAGAGGAGAAAGACTGCATGTAGTGCCATCACTGTGACAGTTTACCCTCTCATTTCTTGAACTAGAAATTAATAATTTGAAGTGGTTTGGCAGTGACTGGCAGGGCAGTTACACGAGCAAGTGGATGCTCTTCAGTGAACAACATGCCTTTAGCTCCAGCATGGCCTGTGTGCTCTCTGCAGTCCTATGTGGAGTTAATATGATAAGCTGAGGTAATTTTACCTACTTCCTTACTCTAGTGCCTGAATAACAACAGAAGTGCTTCCCAGGAGGAAATAAACTGGGCATAGAAGGGAGTGGAGTGTTGATTTGCTAAAATGTGATGAATGCTTCCACAGTATAGGACTTTCTGGTTTAGAAAAAAAAGTGTTATTGGCAGATATACCAACTGGTTCAAATATTTGTTGGAATAAATCATCATCTTCATCTGTCTTCTGGCAAGGAAAAATAGCCAATTTGGTCTTTGAGTTGTGTCAGTGTAAACAAGGACCTGCCTTTGAGTTAAGGTGTGGTTCTTCTACAGCTTAAGCCAATTTACACCTTCCTGGTGGAAAGCCTGTCCTTCCCTGCACTGACACTGGTGATCTGCTGCCCAGGGAGTGGTGTCAGCTCCCCAAACTGCCTGCAGGATAACCCAGCCTAAACAATTAGCTCTGCATGTTTCTTATTACCAGCAAAACCAGGAGAATGCAGTTCAGGAGCGGGAATTCTTGATTTTGGCAGAGTCCCATATTTAGGTCAGTGTAAACTGATTGTAGAACTGCATTTTTGGAAACGTTCTTGCTCAGCTCTCAATTTTTTTGCCTCGTTTTGTGGGAACATGACCTCAAATCTTGATACATGTCACTACAAATTCTTTAACAGAGTATCAGCTAGCAAGGCCCTCTGATACAAACAGAAAGGAGATGTTATTTGGGAGTCTTGCCAGGCCTGGACATCCTATGAAGAAATTTTTTTGGGGTAAGTCCTGAATTTCTGGTATGAAGTGGTGATTATATTTAAACTTTTAACCACTTAAACATTTGAGTGGTTAGATGTACTAACATGAACTATCTTATCACAGCAAACACTAGCCTTGCTCAGATGTATTGAGCAATTACCCATTTTACAGTAAAATGATTGGGAATAAAGCAGCTGTCTCCTTTTTAAGATACTTTTCATTCTTGTACTGCTTTTTGCTGATGTTAAAGCTGGGTTGCCTGAAGTGTATAATGATGTAACTTTCTGTTAACAGAAAGGTACTGCTCTCTGAGTCATCTCCATCTTGCTTAAGCTTGGTTTTCCCCAATAAAATTTCCTGGGAAAATAAATTATTTCTGAATTTGTGTCTAAGGAGGCTTTACAGAGTTAATTAACTGTTGAACTGGCAGAAGAGTGACCTTCACAGCCATATGGGGGAGTCAGAAGGAAAATAGTCCTCCTTCCCTGGGGCGATACAGTCCCAGCTCTCCCACCCTTATGGTGCTGGTGAGTGTGTGAATTGCTTTGTGGTGGGTATTGGAGTTGGCCAGCCTTGAAATGTAGCTCATTTTTATAAATTTCTATAGTGACATACACTGAACATCATAATTCCCCCTCTTTTCCCCTCTGCTGTTCTGCAAGTTCCATTGTTGAGGGAACAGCTGGCAACACACAGCGAGCTGTGCCCCATGTGGGTGATCTGGTAATGCAGGAGGACTCTGCCCTTCCTTGGCATAGAAATATCAACTGGCATTATAGTAAGAACCAGAAATTGGAACATACTAAACTTCCATCAACATCCCGTTAACTCCAGCCTTTTGTTAGGTATTTTTATTGTGCTTTACCACGACTTAGGGACAGATAGAAATTCTTGGCATGTCTGGTCTTGACACTGTGTGGAAAACTAACTACCTACCTTTGAATGTTTCCAGGTAATGCAGATACACTCAAACACGAGCCCAGAAGGAATAGTATCGACACCTACACCAGACTGAGGGAATTCTGGCAGCGCCATTACTCTGCTCACTACATGACCTTAGTTGTCCAGTCTAGAGGTAACCTCAGTTGCTCCTTAAGAACAGCCTCCTTGCTGCTGTTGGTGTAGTGCTTTTGGAACCAGTTCAGCTGTAGCCCAAGCCATTCTAGTGGATTGTCCAGGCCTGCAGAGGGTATTTATATGTAGATTTTAGCGTGGTTTCCAAGTGAAACAAGACTTGAGCAATTGTGCTGAGTTACTGTCATCCTGCCACTTCTTGAGAATCGTTTAACTGGAGCTGTTGAATAGTTCCATATTAACACAGAAGGTAAAATCTCCAAGATAACATTTCAAAAATAATCTTGTAGCAATTAAGAGTCAGATCAATTAAAGGAATTAATGCTCCTGATTTCTCTGGCATCAACGGGGAACCTCCACAGCAAGTGATCTGAGACTGAGTCTCCCAGTTGTTTTGTGTCTATGGGAGGAAGAAAGAGTCTATTTTTTTCCCCATGGACTGAAAAATTGTGTGCAAATGGATTTGAGTTTCATTTCAGAAAAGAACTTCAGACCTGTTTTTTTTTCTGCTGAGCGTAGAGGAAACAAATTCTTTAGAGGTTGCTCAAGTTAGGTTTGTGCTTAAGGAGGAGTTTTGTTGAATGCTAAATCTGATTGCAATTTCCATCTGTAAAATGGAGATTGTAATAATAGTGGAAGTATTTCTTTTCTTCTCCTTTGCTTTTTTTTTCTGTCTAGACAGCAAACTACTTGGGGCACTGAATAATCATTAACCTAGTGATGGACTGTAGTGTTTCTTCTGGTGATTGGAAGGAAAGTGGGGGTAACTGGTAACCACTCAGGTCAACTTTGTATTTCTGTCTCTGTTAAAACAAACCGTGAATCCTCCCCCTACTCCATCCAGCCTATTTATTGCTCTTGTTGACCATATGCAGCATCAGGTTGGGAATTCAGAATGCTTGCTTAAACAAGCAATTTCCAAGTTTTTATTTTAAAAAGCCTTAAATTTCTGGTTAATGACTCAATTCACGTAGAAAAGAGCACGGGGAGAAGGAATCAGAATCCTTGGCACTGCAGGACTGCAGCTGAGTGGGAAACTGCTGTGTATGATCTGGAGAATGATGGAATGAGTTGCAAGTGCTGGTGATTTTGTAGATCCCTAAGACAATAATTCCTTTTCACAGTCACTCCAGATGCTACTGAACTTTAAATCCCAGTTGTATCAGCCTGGGATTTAAGCACTACATACAAACCCAGAACTATGACCACAGATACAGCTCAGTGAATATTAAGAACTGGCTCAAACCAACAGCTTTGAAGTTTATAATTTAGAACTTTGCAGTTTTCAAATACACTGACTTGCAGCCTCTGTAAAATAACTGCACTGGTGAGATAAGATAATTTGTCTTAGATCTTCAGGAAATTGCATTTCTATCTTTCTTTTTTTCTCTCCTCTTTAGAAACACTGGATACATTGGAAGAGTGGGTGACAGAAATCTTCTCTGAGATCCCAAATAAGTAAGATTCTTTTGATGCATAAAGTCATTACAGATGATAAAATTATCTCTTCTTAAAATGACATTAGAAAAAAAATCCCTTACTGGAGACACTAAGGAAATGACCATTTGTTAATTAACATTCTTATTTAAAAAAAGGCAACTTTGTAAATTAAACACCAGAGTTAATTGTTCCAGGAAGACTTTGTTTCTGCTTAACACTTATTTAGGCTATAAGCTTTGTGGTGCTAACTTAAAGCAGTGTTTGCTTAATATGTGCTGATACTTAGATTTTATGATAAGACTTGCAAACCTACATTATAATTTTATGTTGCTTATCTTTGCTTTGTGTCAAAAATAATTAGAAGCCGAATTAATTAGCACCATATCTGGAATTTAAGCTCCTTCCTTAGGATGGCAATGGGTTAGAAGTTGATCTGTTTTTTAGTTGATCTGTTTTTTTAAAACGTTCACTGCAATGTGCTGTATAAAAAAAGGGGATTTTGCAAAAGCTTTACTAATTTGAAAAGCATTTTATTTTCCCCTTCCATTTCCTGCTTTTGCAAGATGTTTGTTTGTGTGGTGCCTGGAAATGCACCTGTGATAGCCTAGTGCCACACAGAGACACGTTTGTCTCTCCTGCCCACCCCTCTCCTCATTCCTCCTTCCCTGCAAGACAATCCATCAGGATTCCTTGAATCCAGGGTGAACTCAGCAAGCTGTTTACTGTAGTTGGCTTTACAAAGGGAAGCTTTTTGCTCTCGCTGCCTTGTGCAGAAGGAAGGGGAGGTGTTGGTGTGGCACCCAGATGTTGGGTGCTGACTCTGCTGTGGGCGGTGCAGGCGAGGCCAGGCTGCCTGCACTGCTGGGGGTGTCCTGGGCTGCAGCCTTGGCTGAGGGCCAGTTTGGGGTTCTCTGGTGTCCTGTCAGAGCTGGGTGCTTATGTCTTTGAGTATTCACTGCAGCCTGGAATCCTTGCCAGTAACATCACACTTCAATTTTGCTTTTAAGTGGTTTACCCAAACCCAGCTTTGACCACCTGACTCAGCCTTTCGACACACCAGAATTTCACAAGCTTTACAGAGGTGAGTGAATGGATTGAAATGTTTTCAATACCTGACTTCACATTTTCTCTGGGTGATCCAGATACTTTGTAGAATAATTCTATGTGACTTTGAGTAACTTTTAACTATTCTTTCTGCATTATGTAAAATTTATTAACTCTGTCTAATTGTGTATATTTATATTCAATCCATTTATTTGTGTTTAGTTGTTCCAATCAGGAAAGTTCATTCATTGACCATCACTTGGGCACTTCCCCCACAAGAACAGTATTACAGGTATGCTGGTGCTGCATTTTACTGTGTTTATGCTGTGAATAAGTTACTGACTTTCCCAGTAAACCAAAGAATCTCATTTACTTGTGTAACAGATTATTTTGGTTCAGCCAGGGGGGGCTTTTGAAAATGAATCAAACCGATGCAGATATTGTCCCTTTAACAGAGTGGATTTTGTTCATAGCTGATTTTAATGTCATTTCTCACTGACTCAGATCAGTCATTATGTTCTGAACTCCCACAGTTTTAGCTTATTATCCTTCTGCTGCCTGAAAATGCAAAACTTGCCATGAAAAAAGAGACAGTATATATTTTAGTCATTAGCCTGGTGATTTGAATTCATTCTGTGAAATGTGTTACCTCCTGGCTTCTAATCTTCTTCAAACTTTCTTTTAGGGTGAAGCCTCTTCATTACATTTCCTGGCTGGTGGGACATGAAGGCAAAGGCAGTGTTCTTTCTTTCCTTAGGAAAAAGTAGGTATTTTTGAGCATGGTTTTAAATGCTTTGCTATCATTAAAGTGTAGATAAGCTCTATTTTGTGTATATGTATTTTCTATAGATGTAATAGCAGCCTTCTGGATGAGTGTTTTGTAGTGATATTCTGTAAGCTAATGATAGACCCAAGTGAAAAGTAAGTAGGTTTTTGTCTGTGATCTGTAGATCAGCAGTATCTGTGACTCATCTTTGAGATCTCCAAAAGGTAACTTAGCTTTTCCCTGTTTTTCTTAAACTCCGATCCTGTGCTAGAAAATCTTGTGTGAAGTGTAAATGGATTGAAAACCACTGGAGTAAAGCCATGATGTGCTAGTTGTAACTAAGCTCAAATAAAACTGAAATGATTAATTAATTAGTGCTTTTTACTCTTCTGTAGATTTTGGGCCCTTGCATTATATGGAGGAAATGGAGAGACAGGATTTGAACAGAACTCCACTTACTCCATCTTCAGCATCTCTGTGACCTTGACTGATGAGGGGTACAAGCACTTTTATGAGGTATGGTTTGCTGCAACCTGCTTTTCTCACTGATTCCCTGATGTGTGGGAGAATGAATCACTTCCTTTCTGTCTGCAGGTGGCCCATGTTGTATTTCAGTACGTGAAGATGCTGCAGAAGAGAGGGCCAGATAAAAGGCAAGTGTTTGCCACTGCATCAGATGTTTCTGGCTTTGTCCTTCTCCATTAGTCTGTTATTTGGAGTGTTTGCATTTTTTGAAAAGTTACTGGAGCAAAAACATCAGTAGTAAAGCTTGTCCTTGTGGAAAATATGTCAGTTTTAAAGTTTAGAAAAGGAACTTTCTAAATGTTTATGCTTATTCCTCGGTACTTTAATTTGTCTTACTGTGATCTGATTTCTGATGTTAGTAAGCTGAGCTAGTGTAGATGTTAGGTGCAGTTTTGTGTTTGTTTTTTAAATTTGTTGAGCCAGATCTGGGGAAGTCAGGACTGTGGTGTTCTGGTGTTAGCCCTTATGTTAATTTGGGATCAGATTCTGACTCTTTGTAGTTAAGTCTCTTCCTCTTTGAAAGAGAGCAGAACTTTCTGCCAGTTGAGAAAGGCCATTTTGGATGGAAGGAAAGTACATTCAGTACTGGCTTCTGTGTCTGGTACCTGAATGAATCACTGAACTTGCCCTTAATCCCTTTCCTAGAAGATGGCTTTCTTCAGATTCTTTATAAATGTTGTGGAATAATGGAGAAAATCTACTTTTATTCTCTTCTTCCTTCTTTGCAGAGTATGGGAAGAAATACAGAAGGTTGAAGCTAATGAATTTCACTACCAGGAACAGGTATTTATCCAGTTTTGTGTTGCCACAGGTAAACCATGAAAAGGATTTCTGTTTCCATTTTGAAACACATTTTCAAAGTTCTGCTTAACTAGAAATAGATTGTGTACTTATTGAGGCTGTATTTTGCTGAAAAAATGTCTATCGTAGGCTGAGAAATATTGTGACTTTTTCCCTAACAGAATTAAATGTTGCTTTTTCATTCCCTACCTGCTAGGTAGGCTCATTTTCAGTTTAGTCATTGGGCCCTATGTGAAATTCTTGCCCATTAATAGTGCCCTGCAAATTGTTTGGGGCTTTTCAGCATTTTTTGCTAATTTCACTTTTTTAAGCTGTTTTGGCATTGCTGATTTCCGGGAGAATACATTTTAGTTCAACAGGAAGGCACGAGCTGTCCTAAAGAATACTGGTCACAGAGACATGGGTGTGGGATAAGCAGTGCCCCAGGGGAGGTGTAATGGCTCCTCAGGTGTACAGCATCTTGAGCAAGTCTTGGACATTTTTAACACTGTGTTTGCCAGACACAGACGTGTCAAAGTGCCCCTTTTCAGGCGGTCTGTGGTCTGTCTGCCCTCAGTGTTTGCAGGGTGATGCTGCCTGATGCAGAAATCCCCCGAGCACTCAGCAAGAACCTGAGCAGCCTGGTCCCTCAGGCAGCCTTACACTGCTAAAAGGTGATGTGCAATCCATGTCCAAACAGTGGAGCCTCTTCCTCCTCACACTGTGCAGCGTGGCAGGGAACTTGGGGCAGGAGCAGAATCAGAGATACTCGTGCAGCAGCAGCAGCAGCAGCAGCAGCAATTCCTTGCTTTGCACTTTCCAGGCTCCAGATCACTTTACATCTCGAATTGCAGGACTCTGCTTGTGTTCCCTGGAGGCAAAGAGTGCATTCTGCTGCTCTCTAACCTAGTAGATTTCATGACTGTAAACTGCATAATCAGGGGTTTTCTCACAAAGATGACGCCTCTGATACTTCAGGATTCTCAGAGGAGACAGAGCATTAGATACGGTTATGGAATATATTTAATTTAATAGGTGAAACTAAATGCCATAACAAGCATGGCGTCCAGCTTATGCTCAGCATACCTGACTAATCAGGCTCTTGTCAGAACACAAAATTGATAGTTTGGTTTTCTAATTATGTGACAAATAGCTTTATTTATTTGCTTACAGACAGATCCTGTTGACTACGTGGAAAGCCTTTGTGAGAACATGCAGTTGTTTCAGAAGGAGGATTTTCTGACAGGAGACCAGCTCTTATTTGAATACAAGCCTGAGGTAAACATGCTTTGAACTCTGATTATGTGTTTTGATGTAAGAATAATACGGGCATACTCTTTAATACAGGGATGTATACAGGCATTTGTAATTAAGCATAGTGCAGGCACAGGTTCTGAATTAATTGAAACACTTCTTGTATTCAGAAAGCAAATCTCCTTTTTTGTAAAGTTGGTATGTCTTGTTCTTCCTATGTTCTGACTGAGAAGTCTCTGTTGGGTCAGGCAGAGCCAGAGCTGCATTAGAACTGCAGTATTCTCCTGAACTTTCAGGTCATTGCTGCTGCCCTGGAGCAGCTCAGCCCTCAGAGAGCCAACCTGATTCTGCTGTCTGCTGCCAACGAAGGCCAGTGTCACCTGAGGGAGAAGTGGTTTGGGACACAGTACAGCATGGAAGGTAAAACAGCAGCAGAAACTCAGGCAGTGCCTGCGTCAGGCAGTAGAGACAGTAAAAGGGTGACAACATAGAATACAAGTGCATGGAAGCAGGGGGGTGTATCCTCAGTGCTTTGCTGAGCTCACCATTAGTCAAATACTCTCTGCTACTCAGTGATTGTTCTTTGTTTGGTGACAGCTGATTCCCACTCCCTTACAGTTGTTTTAGGAGGTCCCAGTGAGCCCTCCCAGCCCTCCCCTTGGCTGCCATTCAGGCCCTGAACAGGGGAAAGCACACCAGCAGTGAGGCCCAGGGGGTGGTGGGAGCTGGATTACTAGTGCAGGCAGGCTTGGTTTGCTTTTTAACAGGACTGCCTCAGTCCTGCACCAGAAGGTCTTGTAGGAATGGATTTAGAAAGAGTCATGATGAGCCAGGTGACATTTAGAAACTCCCATCATACTGCAAATCTTCACAGAGACAGCAAAGAGATGAGATGACTGCCTGAGGAAATAGGGTGGCATTGCCTGCTTGTTGAACTGAACACATTTCATGTTTTTAATAGATATTGACAAGTACTGGAGTGATTTATGGGCCAGTGACTTTGAGTTAAATCAGGATTTACACCTTCCAGAAGAAAACAAATACATAGGTAAGGCACCTGAGCGCGAGTGAAATCACCCCCAGTAATTTATTTTAGAATTTGCTGTGGTTTACAAACAATCTTAGTCTCCATCTGAACATCAGCCTGGTTTTGCAAACTAAATAAACATGAGCACTCTGTTCTCCTGGATTTTACCGAATATTCTTTTATTTATAAGCTTGAGAACTGAATTTTTCTAAGGTATAAACTTAAGAGATCGTATATCCATAATATCAGGCCTCACAAAGGGAGAGTTAACACAGAGCTGTGGATACCTCAGAAGAGCAATTTTATTTGCTAAATCCTGCTGGTTTTGAAAGCGTCCAAATACCCATCTGACTTTGTTGCCAAAACCAAATGAAATGGAAGGCAGACCTTGTGTCCTGGATGGAATGCAGTATCACCACTCCTCACTGCTTCTGAGCCACCATTCTGGTGTGGAACTGGAAAGCAGGTGGAATAGGAAAGCATTATCAGAAATAATTTAGAAAACTGGCTGAGAGGAAATGTTATTTTTGATGATTTTGAAGACGTTGTTGCATGTAGCCTGGTTGTGTCTGTGAAACACACTAACCCACTTGAATTTGGTTTTCCTTTTTTTTAGCCACCGACTTTGCTTTGAAAGTTGCTGACTGCCCTGAGACAGAATATCCAGTCAAAACACTGAGCACACAGCAAGGCTGTCTCTGGTACAGGAAGGATAATAAATTCAAAATCCCAAAAGGTAAATGCCTGAGGGCTTTCAGACTAGCAAGTCCCTGTTTTTAGCAGCTGGAATTTATTTGAAGGCAAATAACCTGTGGTAATGCTCACCATTTAAACTAAGTGCTTGCTGTCAGCTCTCCCTGGTCCTTTTGATATGTTTATTAGCTACAATAAAAGAGAAGCAGGTAAACTACCTGCAACGAAGAAACCCTGCTGATACCTCAGGCTGAAGAAGGGAATTGCTGAAATGCACTGACTTCTGAATGTCTGACTGTGGGCAGGGTTGTGCAGACAGAATATGATACTGAGACAAGGGCTTGAGAAGGAAGAAACACATTAAAATAAATATAATATAAAAATATAGCCTGGATCTGAGACAAATGTGGAGAATATATTGCTGCTTTCAAGCAGAATGTCAAAATTTTTAGTGTCTCTAACAGAAGCTTTGTGGAGCTTTTTCCATTTCTGTTGGTCCTGCCATGTGAGTTTGTGTTCTGCAAAGCACAGCTTTGCCTTCCAATGATTGGTATTTTTAAGTGAAGATTTTTGGAGTGAGAAAGGGAAGATGTTTAATGATGACTTAACATAAGAAAAAAAAGTCAGATAGCTGAATGACCATTTTCATTTTCAAATTGTCACCAGAGTACAACATGATGGAAATGCATTTGACTTTAGGAAACTGTCACTTTCTATACAACTGCTCATTGAAGTTTCTTTTTCCACACCAGGTTATGTTCGATTCCATCTGATCTCTCCACTGATACAGCAGTCTGCAGAGAAGTGAGGATTGTGTTATTTATGCTTATCTTGCAGAGTAACTAAATTACCATACCTAGTGAAAAACCATGAAGAGACATTAATTTTAAGCAGGAATAGAATAAGGTGTCCTTTTCTCATGTTCTTACACTTTCCTTGTGGTTTACCTGCAGTTTGATGGGCTTGGGCTGGCATTGCCATTTGGAAACAATTTCATAGTCCTTTTGTGATAAGCCTGCCAAGACCTGCACAACTCATGTTTTTGGGAAAGCCTTTATAAATCTGTTTTTATGGGACTTTGTTAGTTTGAACTTTGAATTGGAATCCAGGCAATAGCAAAAACCTGGAAGCAGGGATGCAATTTCCACATTTTGTAGCCTGATTTGCTCTAGATTCTTATTTTTTTATCTTGAGACATAAAAAATCATCTCATTATTCAAGTCTTCAGCTTTACTGGGTCCATCCATTCCCTATTCCTTTACACAAAGTGCAATAATTTCATTTTTTGTGCTTATTCAATGTTTTGAGCACGTTACAATGTGCATTCCTACCTTGAAATCTTAAATCCTGTGAAGCTGGAATCTTGTACATTGCAAAGAACAGCCAAATGTCCAGCTACATTTAAGTAGTGCCATGTGCTTTCTGGACAAAGGGAAACCTGCATTCTGTGTTTCTGGTTTTGTTGAAAACATCTTTTTGAATCTCGTTTTACTCAAGTATCCATTTTTGTTGGAGAACTCACAGTATGTACCACCAAACTCATTGGGCTTGACTTTTATCTTTTTAACTTTATTCCTTTTTTCCTTTCTAACGCTGTGCCCTTTTCTCCCTCCAGCTTAGTTTTGTTTGATACATTTGTCAACATCCTTTCCCACAACCTTGGTGAACCAGCCTATGAAGCAGACGTGGCTCAGCTGGAATACAAGCTGGTGGCTGGGGAATATGGCTTAGTGATCCGAGTGAAAGGCTTCAACCACAAACTACCTGTGAGTTCTGCTCATCTCCTCGATACTTCTGTTCCTTCTTCTTTGCAATGTGTGTGCTTTTTCTCCTAGCAGCTAGACCTTTGAATGTTTAAATAGTAACATTTGTGTCTGTTCAGATACAGGGTAATGCAGCAAATGTGCTGCTTTTTCTTGTGCTTATGTGTATAAATTTGTAGTTCTAGTCACTTACACAAGCTCAAATTACTGACCCTACTTAAGAGAAATCTTCCTTTAATTAATGACTGTATCTCCATTAACACTTTTAACAGCTTCTCCTGTAAAAAGGCCTTTGAGTCTCCCATGTCCATAGAGAGTGTTAGAGCTTCTCATCTGTAAGCTGTGGCTGCACAGTCTGAGAAGTGTCTGAAAACAGGTTTTGTTTACAATTTGACTTTGGAGATCTGGCTTCTGGACACACTCATTTTAGGTGCAGATTTTCTTTGTTGGCTTGCTAAGAGTATTGGAGGCTCCCTGTTCCCATTCCCTAAATGCTGGGCAGGTAAACCTGGTAGGCACAGAGAGGACATAGTGGCTGAGGACACAACCACCAACTTTCATTGCAATAGCTTGATTGGAGCTTTAATAAGACTGTCACTTGTCTGTCAGATCTGTTAATGTGAGATTTAATAGAAAAAGCCAAATATGCAAATAGCAGGGTCTGAATATTCTGTTTTTTAATCCTGAATGTGCCTCTGTTGTGGTGTCACTGTGCTGGGCAGCTGCCAAAAGAAAAACTGGAATATCAAATACAGAAATGTTTGAGTTCCAGGCTATGTTTGTTCCAATAGAATGTGGAAACTACTATTGATTTGGGATATTGAGCTTATTCACTGTGTAAAAATGCTGTCCTTCTGAAACTGTCATTTGGGATAGAATTGTTTAGTGAAGAACATCTGGCAGAACTGAGGAATGTGCTTTCACAGAATCACAGACTATTCTGAGTTGGAAGGGACCCACAAGGATCATTGAGTCCATCTCTTAAGTCAAGTGGCCCACATGGGGGATTGAACCCATGACCTTGGCATTATTACAGCCAAGTTTTAGTAACATTGCATGATGATGATTTTATGTTACTACATGGGATTAGGTTGAAACTGGTACTTATAAAAAAACAAAACAAAACACAAACCCCCTCAACTTGAAACTCTTTCTTTTACAGCTTCTATTTCAGCTCATCATTGATTACTTGTCTGACTTCAGCTTTACTCCAGCAGTTTTTGAAATGATAACAGAACAGCTGAAGAAAACGTACTTCAACATCCTCATCAAACCTGAGACTCTGGCCAAGTGAGTTCTGGGGGAGGCCAAACAGTGGCTGCACAGCAAGTGTTGAGGTTGAGCTGAAGGGCTCAGGGATCCTGCTCTGTGCTTGCAGAGCTTGTTGCAGGGTTGCCTGGTAGCTCCAGCTGCTCTGCAAGAAGCGTGGTCACTGTTCTGAAGTGGGTGCTGAGGGCTGGCACAGTGAGCCCATGGGCTCCTGGGGACCCTGTCCCTGTTTCCAGTACAACCCTGAATCAGAGGTGGGATCTCTGACCCCAAGCAGCTATTGATGCCCGTGGGTCTGTCCTTGGTGCCTGCAGGGATGTGCGGCTGCTGATCCTGGAGCACGGCCGGTGGTCCATGATCGACAAGTATCAGACACTCATGAACGGCCTCTCCATTGAGTCTCTCTCCAACTTCGTCAGGGCCTTCAAGTCACAGCTCTTTGTGGAGGGTCTTGTGCAAGGGAACTTCACAAGCAGAGTAAGTGCAGCCTGGGCAGCTGGTGTGCTCTCTGTGGTGCTTAAAATGTGCCTTACCACACTCACCTCACCCCACAGCTGGTTGCTGCTTCTGTACTGGCAGCCTGGAGTCTTGTGGGGACAGGGCAGCTTCACCTCGAGCACCTCAGGAGTGCCCTTATGCATGGGCCAATGGACTGTCCATAGTTTTCAGCTTGAAGTTTCCAGGAATTTGGATTTAAACTGTGCAGGGGGAAAAATGTAGTAGATACATGCCTGTAATCTGTTTCTCCTGTTGCCACCATTTTTTATGTTGTTTGGTGTATTGATATATTTGATATTGAGAAATTCCTGTAGTGGTGCTGCAGGAGGAGGCTTCCCTCAAAGCACATTTATCCTGGAAATTGGATTGCCTGCATGGCTTGGTCAAACCTCACTGAGCTCCAGTCAGCTTCAGTCTTTCCCTGCAGTATTCAGTGAAGGTTTCTACCCTGGGGCTGGGGCACACATTGTCCTGTCAGGTTTTATAAACAGCTCCCTGTGTCCAGTGTCATTGTGTGCCTGTGTGTGGCATGGCTGAGAAACCTGCATTTGTAATTTGTGCCAGCTGGAGGTGTTTGTCCTTTAACTGTTTAAAGTGTTAATGTCCTTTGAGAGTTCAGAGTCTTGTACTGTTTCCTTCCAGAGCTCCAGGTTCATGCATGAGACAGGCTTTATCCCCTCCTGTGTCCACCTTTTGCTGTTGGAATGGCTGGTGCTATTTCTTTGGCTCATGCCTTTTCCTTCTGTGAAGTTCCAGTGCAAAAAGGAGTGTGGAGGCTCTTTGTCTGCAGTTTGGTGCAGAGCAGTCTGGAGGGACTTGGGACAAGGCGAGGGGACAGGGATGGAGGTGGCATGACAGACCTCAGCTGTTCTGTGCATGGGGGTCACACTCTCAAGTGCTGCACTGGGGTGTGAGGTTGTGAGTTGGGGTAATAATTCTCTTCTAAATAAACAACTTATGTTTTTGCTTTCTCCCCTAGGAAGCAAAGGATTTTCTGAATTATGTTGTTGAGTGAGTATCCCTTGACTTTTGAATTGCTTATGTGTAAACCAGCATCCAGTTAAGGTTCTTTTCTGGAGGAGGGCAAGTCCAGAGTGGGAGGGATGCAGAAATTCCCTTCTTCCCTCCAGGATTTGTAGGAGGTTGATCATGGCAGTTGAAGCAGACAAGAGTTCTGCTTTGGGGAAGGGGAAAATCAGGTCAGGCCAAATGTGGAAGTATGTTGGTGTGACACTGGGGTTGGCCCAGATGTGAGGGGGTATTTGAAGCTTTGCTGTTTGTCTCCCCTCAGAAAGCTCCAGTTCACTCCCCTGGCCCACCCCTGCCCTGTCCAGTTCCGGGTGGTGGATCTGCCAAACACCCACCTGCTCTGTAAGGTGAAAACTCTCAACAAAGGCGATGCCAACTCTGAGGTGACAGTCTATTACCAGGTAAGGTGTGCTTGGGCTGTTCTGGCCTGTTCCCTCTGGTAGCAGTCTCTGGATTTACAGGGATTTACACCTTGTGAGCCCAGGCCCTTTCCCCTGAGGCTGAGCCCAGCTGGGCTCTAACACTGTATGGGGTTCCCTCAAACTGGCCCTTCCCCTCCAGGCCATGCCAGTGCCTGTAGCTGAGTCAGTGCCCTTGTGATTTCTTGGTGTCCCCACCTCTGATCTCATGGGCTGGGCCCTTCCCCTGTCTCCTGAGGCTCAGTGGAAAACCAGACCTTCCCATCTGTCCCTGCTGTGAATTGTCACTCAATGCCGCAGTTCAGGCTGAGGTATCTGCCACAGCTGTCACCTTGGCCTGAATTATGGCATTTCATTCCATGAAATCACCCTAAATTCCTCATTCTCCTTCTAGTCAGGTGCCAGGAACCTGAGGGAATACACCCTTATGGAGCTGCTAGTGGTAAGTTAGTGTTTGTGTCTTCTAACTCTTCCCTGAAAACAGTGCTTGGAGCCAAGGCCACAGGGCAAAATGTTCCCAAGGGGACTGTGTGTACCTCCTGGTGCCTCTGCCTGAACTCTGAGTGTTTGGGTTGGGGGTCCCCCAAGGGCTGCAGTGAAGGGACTGTTCCCTGAGCTACATACCCACCAGACTGACCCTCTTGCTGCAGTGATTGTGGCTGCACAGGCAGCACTTGTGCTCCGTTTTCCATGTGGAGCCCACGAGGGGCTGCAGGGGAGTGTCACTTGTGCTGTGACACTTTGTGCCATTTCAGATGCACATGGAGGAGCCTTGCTTTGACTTCCTGAGGACCAAGCAGACCCTCGGGTGAGTTCACTGGGCAGGAATGCCCCTGCACCTCCTCCTACACTCCTGCTTTTGCTGTTCCGTAGGATTTGATTTTTACTCTGGAAAGCCTTCCTGCACAGTGGCTAATTCCTGAATTACTGTAATGCAAACAGCAACATAAACACCTCAAAACCAAGAGCATCCATCAGGACAAGCTGCAAGCCAAGTTGCTTTTGGTTCCTGTAAGAATTCCATCTATTACCAGTGTGTTAACTTGGAATTACTCAGCACAAAGTTGTTCCTTCCACTTCCACCGTTGGCTTCCCCTTCCCAGGGCTGTTTTCACAGTGGCTCTGTGGAGCAGAGCAGTCTCTCCTGCTGCCTCAGGAAACTGGAACAGGCTTTTCACAGCTATAGGTCTGTCACTGTGGTTGAATTAGTTTGCAGGAACACAGATACTCTGCCAAGCTTAAAAGGATTTCCTAAAGATGGGAAAACAGTCTAGTGCAGTGATGCAGAAAAGTTACATTTGAGATTTTTCTGTCAAAAGTACCAGCATTATTTTAAGTTGTCCTGTAAATGAAAAGTTAATTGTGCCTGTGGAATGAGTTTATTGTTTTGTCCTTTTTTTTAGCTACCACGTGTACCCCACCTGCAGGAACACTTCTGGAATTCTTGGCTTCTCCGTCACAGTAGCAACCCAGGCAACTAAATACAAGTAAGTGCTGTGTAATGAATGTTCATGAGCACTCCCAGCCCTGGGAGTCACCTGAGCACCTGCTCTCATTTCAGAGTTCACACCTGTTTCAGGCCATGGAGGGTTTATTTCATTCTATGAGGGGAGTTAGTTCAGAGCCCAGAGGGAATGTCAGAGGGGACACTGCTGACAGTTAAAACATCCTGACTCAAACGCAATACCTGAATAAAGCAGTAGCTTTAAGCTTCTTAAAATTGCAGCAGTCCTGACTTGAATAGGGAAAAGTAATCCCAGGACTAAGTGAAATATCCCACTGCCCTTCCCCCGGAAGCCATCCTGCCAGCAGCTCCAATCCCATAAATCCTGCCTTGCTGTTCTTGTAGCTCACTTTCAGCAGACACAGCACTATTATGGTTTTGTTCAAAGCTGGGGTGAATTATAAGTCTTTGACTACCAGAGGTGAAGAGTTATTTGAAAAGTGTGCAATGTGAAAAATAATCCTGTTTCAGGGACAGTTTAATTAGCACAGAGTACTCCTGCCTCTTAATTTTACATTGGGATGGCACTTCCACTATGGAGAGCTGTGTCATTGGGGAAGGTTTTAATGTGTCAGAAACCCCAGGATCCATCACGTTGATTTTCTTTTGGTCCCAATCCAGTGGAGCACAAGTACATGCCGGGCTCCGAGCTGCAGCTGGGGGTGCCACAGGGTGGTCCCCAACAGCAGTGTGGCAGTGGCTCCTCTGGCTCCCTGCTTACCTAAGTCCCTGTTTGAACAGTGCTTAGTACAGCTGAAAGTCAGCACTGGCTTTATTCCCTCATACTGGGGAAAACTGAACACCAGGTTGTCTGAGCTTTTCAGGAGACAGGGGAAGAGAACCTGTCCCAAGCTTCCCCCCACCTTTTGGGGGCTGTTCTGCTACTTTACTCCCTGGGATTGTTTTGGCTTTTTTTTCCTTCTTCCTGCCTGATTTAATTATTTAACTCTCTTTCAGTTCTGAATTGGTTGACGGGAAAATAGAGGAGTTTCTTTCTTGCTTTGAAGAGAAAATCAATGATTTAACTGAAGAGGCTTTTAACACCCAGGTAAAATTTCATCTTGAAAAGCTCTTCTTTGAACTGCAAGATTCAGTTACAGATCTCTGGTGGTTTTCTGAACAAAGGCCTCGCTTGTAAATCCTGCCTCTTTCTCTGTTCTCTAAACATTCATTCTCTGGCCATTTACAGTTAAGTTTGAAACTAATGAACTACCTTGTTAATGTTATTTGGCTTTTCTTCCAACTGCAGTCAATGTGATGACAAATTAAGTAGTTTTAGACCAAACAGTTTGTTCCAAAAGGTTTTTTCTCAATGCAGGTTACAGCTTTGATAAAAGTGAAGGAATGTGAAGACTCCCACCTTGGAGAAGAAGTGGACAGGAACTGGAATGAAGTGGTGACCCAGCAGTACCTGTTTGACAGGCTGGCCCGGGAGGTGGGTCCGTGGTCTTGTTAAATGATGCCAAATGGAACACAAAAAGCAGGTGTTCTTTTGCAGCAGCTTCAAATATAAAGCATAAATGGGATCTGTGCTACTGTGACACAGTGATTCTAAAACCACATGTTACTTTTAAAAGGTTCTTTTATGCAATAGCACAGTTTGTAGAGAAACCATTTTTATGTTTAAAATTACTTGAATCACCATTGCTACTAAAACCTCATTCCTGTGGGTTTCAGGTTGAAGCTCTCAAGTCTGTTACAAAATCAGACCTGGTCAGCTGGTTTCAAGCTCACAGAAGTAACCAGAGGAAAGTGCTCAGTGTACATGTGAGTGTTTCTGAAAGGCCAAGCTGTGGGAACTTCAGAGAGCCCAGTAAGGGTGTGGGAGGGAACATCTCCAATCTAACTTTACTGTGCTGGTTATCCACATTTTCTACTTTTCTAATTACTGTTGTTTGAATTGCAGTTCAGGATCTGGATGTAGTTTTCAGGGCAGAGGAACACTGAACGAGATCCAAAGTTGTCTTTTGCCTTTTTCCAGGTGATTGGATATGGAAAACACGAAGGGGACGGGGAGGTTGCAGCTGTCTCAGGACAGAATTCATCTGGTGAAATACCTCATCTTACTTTACTGCCCCCCTCTTCTCTGATGAGTGACGTTACTTCCATCAAGGACATCAAAGCCTACACATCAACTCTGAATGTTCTCCCTTACCATAAAATATTAAAATAAAACTGTCATCTTGCCCTGCACTGCTGTGTAAAACAGGTACTTTCTGCAACATAAACATTACAAACCTGTTTTTATTAAACCAGGGCTGTAGTGGTAGCTGGGATGAAGATGCCCATTCAGCAACTTTTCCTCAAGTCCGTTTCCAGCCAACCTCTCTCATCAGTCTCCCAAGTTCACTAAGACTAGGCCATGCCTTCCCCACGGATCCACGTTCTCCTCTCCAGCTGGCTGGAGCTGTGGGCTGTGCCTTTGTGTTCACTGCCTGGTGCATCATCCTGCAGTGCTGCAGCAGCAACAGCTCCTCAGGAAAGTATCCACAGCTCTCCCGGAGCAGTGGGAGTGGGTGGCAGGGGGAGAAGAGCCTCAGGCTTCCATCTCACACTGCTTTTTCAGTTTTTCTGTATGTCTGACTAGACAAAAATGAGGCAAAATCAAATAAAAACTAGATGTAATTGGAGAGAAGTGGTTTGATTGCTACATCTGGCTACTTACTTAACCATTAGTAACTGCAAGCAAAAGCACAGCACTGCAAAGGTTCCTGAAGTGCTGGCAAGGCTGGATGGAGAGTCCAGAAAAAATTCTCCTGTGGATGTTGCAAATTGTGCTCCTTTTGCTAGTTTGTTAACTGCTTTAAGTAGGTTGAGCTGCAAGGATTATTCCAGTGGGTGGAAAAAAGTAATACTAATACATTTTACATAAATCAATTTATCATGACTCAGCTGAAAACCAGTCTTGCTGCAAAGGTTTATTATGAAATAAATAAAAAGTCCTTAAGAGAAGTTTGAAAAATCTATTTTATGAAGCTTTAAGATGCACTGGGTAGAATTATCTATGGTTACATTTGAATCTCAAAATAACAAAGTTATTTTGGGCAAGACACTGAAATGCCAAAAGATTTGATTATCATACAGGTGGAAGATAACACTTATGTAGCATTTTCTAACAAATTGTCCCATCAAAGGAATCCTCATATTTACACACTGCCAACTCGGCGAGATTTAAATGACATCTTGCATTTTGTTTCTTGCTTTTTAAATATGTAGGACCCAGGAATATTATGCAACTGATACCAATGCTGTGGCCTTCACAGTGGTTATACAGTGTCTGTGCTCCACGGGCCAGCCTCTCCCTGCTTGGGGAGCAGCGGGAGCGGGGCCAGAGCCTGGATACACGGCCAGTATAGCGAGTCCCTGCACGGAGCTGCACAGCCAAGACACTTCCTGCTTTATTAATTGCTTATCTGCATCAGTAAGTCCAGTATCCCTGAGATAGGAACCACTGCAGCTGGAGGGGTCGGGCTCTCCCACCGGTACGTACGTGATGGCTGATGACTGTCTTGGTATCAGATGTAAACTTTGCTAAGCCAAGGCTTGAGTGTTCTCTGGCTTTGGAACCCACTTAGTGCTTACTGGCAGCAGCAAGTCGTTTCAGCAGTGGCTCGTCGTAAACCCAGCACTCTCCGTCCTCATGGAACAGCTGGGGAGAAAGGGATCAGCACATGTAAGCTCTTCCTGACTCCAGGGGAAAGGAACAGGTGCTCCAGGTTGGAGGGCACTCCCTGCTGGGACAAAGCTCACCCTTGTTTCCCAGGAGGTCTCGCTCTCCTTCCTGGCCCTGGCCTCGGCTCTCTGCCGCTCCTCAAGCGCGTGCTTGGCAGCCGTGGCCGCGTCGATGTCTCGGATTTTCAAGTTGTAGGTGACATCCTTCCACAAGCTTGAAAAAGAAATTGGAACGGAGACTGCTTTACAGGAGCAGAGTGCTACAAGTGGTAAAAACACCAATGACTAAGAGCCAGTAGGGTTTGCTTGAGTTATTGTAGAGAAAGGGCAGAAAAGCCCCCAGTATAAATTAAACACAACTGTGCTGCTATTGCAGGAGTGAGGAGGTGTGGCTGAGCTTTCTGGACCTCCCTTAACACTTGGGAGAACTCCAGGTCTCCTCTGGCCCCTTAAATCCACAGCCTGCCTGTACCTGGCTCTGTGCTGCAGCAGAGGCTCAGGGAGAGCAGTGACTGCAGTCAGTGCACCCTCAGTCTGTGTACTGCAAACTGCAGTCTAAAAGAAAATCTTAATTTGCCCAGTTAACTGAAGTTCTTACCAGCGAGACTCAAAGTCGTCTTGGTCCTCCAATTTCCTTACCTTCTTCTTAATTGTAGGCATTTTCTTGGTATCTATAAAGACAGCATTCTCCTAGAGTGGGAGATGAAAAAACCAAAACTATTCAGTGCTTTATCTAGACTTTAAATTTACCCTCACACTCCAGTACACTGGTTGGCAGGAAATACATGAAAAGGAGTAATTCTTTAGATTCTGTTCTTATATAAAAGTCAAGCTTCCTTAAGAATAAATGAACAAAGTAACTTCAGAACTTTTATCCTGAATTCAGCATCCCTTTGGGCAGCCTCATAGGAGTTCCCAGCTATTAATGTTAAAAAAAAAAAACCCTCGCCCCAAAAAAAGCCCACAGAAAACCCCCTCAAACCCCCTTTTTAAGCAATCTTCTGGTTCTGATGAAAAGGGAAAGAACAAGGAAATAAAGCTGCATTACCCCTGTTGAGTATTTTGCATACATGACCCCATTCCATTCTCCTTCAATGGAGCAGAAGGGTTTCTTGTCATTTGGAGAACTAAAGAGAAACAAAACAGTCAGTTCTCAGCTGTATTACAGGAACTAAAAGATCCTAAAGGATCAGAACTTTATCCCAGCTGCTGTTCAGTCTGGTTTATATCCTCCCTGAAGTGTCCATCACCAGTACAGAAGAGATGAGGGATCTGTTTACAAGTGAGCAGTCTGGCATGAATTAGTTGGATAAACCTTAACAGGAAGCACTGATCAGGGTAGGACAGGCCTTGCCTGAGGGCTGGATCTGCACTTGGAGTTTAGGAAACCAGTGACAGGCCTTCCAAACACATCTGAGGTGGTACATTTACGCTTAAAAACGTTTTGCAGTCCCACAGCTACCTCCCCAGACCACTGGGAAACACAGGCACCAGTTCTCAAATGGCATCTCTGTGTGTCAAAAGTGATTTATAATCGAGTTATAAACCTCATTCTGTCAGCATCCACTTAGTGACATCACAGCAATCTCCAAGTATGACGGGAGTCTCCACTGAACTTGCTGTGCTGGGCACATGCACAGGGTGTGCCCAAAACACACCAGAGCACAGGATACATCAGTCTGCCAAGGCCTGCAGCAGCAGAGCTGTACAGACACACCATGAACAGCAGCACTCCCAGGCCTGCTGCAGTACTGCATTTCCAGGACAGTGATGAAGACATTTTTGATAATGCAGGAGAGAAAAGCTCCCTCTGGCAACCAGCTGGGGATGTTTCTGAGCAGGACTGGGCAGGATACAGCCTGTGCAGGCTTCCTCTCACAAATCTGGCTAGAACATGACAGGTGATCATGAGGTAAGTTACTGGGTGTTGCTGTTTCAGTATTCTACACTCCTGACTGTCCTGGACAAAGTCAGAATTTAAGGAGAGAAAAAGTGAGATGAAGAAACCTGCTTACAAAATTTCAGCTGTAACTCTGTGCTTCTTTCCTCCATAAAATGGTTTTGTGTGGAAGACGATGGAAGCGTTATAACCTGTCTTGGAGCAACTAATACTGCACTCTCCACCAAGTTCTATCCATGGCACAGTGAGAATAGACCTGCAATGAGAAGTGCATGTACACAGTTACAAGCTCTTGACTGATAAATACTAAGCATGAAATATTACATGGCATTAAAAAATGAAAACACCAAATAGAGCATTTACTTGCCTTCCATAGCCATTAGGAAAGGTCAGAATATAGTGTTCATCATGATCTAGGCATGTGACACAGCCTATCAGAGGAAAAAAAAAAGATTTAAAAACAATTAACCAAAAACCTCTACAAAACTTTTCATCATGATCTCCTGAAATACGTCATTAAAAACAGGTACCACAAAAAGGAAAGATGAAGAGCTTTATTTTTCAGGGATGCTGAGAATGCCCAGCTTCTGGAGAGGGCAGGGATGGTTATATTGTTGGGAAAAACTGTGATTTCAGCACACAGGAGTGTGTGGAAGGAATCTCTGATTCTCAGATACACATGCTCTAGTTGCATAAATTCAATCATTCCTTAAATTTAATACAATGCCTTCAAATAATTTAGGTACAAATTCTAGTTGCAGAATGCAAATTTCTCTTCTACTGTTAAATTACACACACATACCTTGCCCTATATTATGAACCCCGATAGACATTCCTAGGAATTTTGACTTGGTCCATATGTGAGCATTGAACTGTATCCTCTTGCTAAAACACTCGGCATAAAATGCTGAAACTGAAGGAAAAGGCAATAAAAATAGTAACACAAGACATGGATAGTACTGTTTCCAAATTCACTCATCAGGCAGTATCTCCATGTGTCTCATAGTCACATGGCAACAGAGTGTGCAATTAGTTTCCCACAAAAACAATTTAGGAAGAAAACTTTCAGCTTTTAAATTAGGATAGAAAATGTAAATCAGACTTAAACCACAAACTGATTTTACTGTTGCTCCTATTCAGGATCCAACTCCACTGGCAAAGGTACTGTCAACTTACTTGGAGGATGGTGAGAGACCTGCTCTGCCACGAAGGTTACGCTGCTTTTACTGACCCAGGGCACTGGTCCTTCTGAAACAGGCTCCTGTGTGACAGGAGAGAGGGTTCCCATCACTGACAGAGCTTACAAGATGCTTCCAAGAGGAGTTGCTTCTATGGTTTAAAGCTTCTAAAAATGTATTGCAGTGATTTGAATTTATTTGTCAGTTTGCTGATGGGGAATAACCGTTAGTCCTGAAACTGATGCTTCCTACAGAATAGTGTTTCTACTCTCTTGGTTTCATGTATAAATGCATTTATTTGTCCTCAAGTAAAACAGTTAAACTGACTCATGGATAAACCCAATTTCAAAGTAATGCAGAAATAGTTTCCATTTTTGCTTCTGAGAAAGCTGATCTGCATATTAATACTGATCAGACTGTATGTACCACAAAACCATAAACCAACATTCATTCCCTGTGGCAAAGAATGCAAAGTGTAATTCTTGGTTGAAAGCAATGGAAGCACAAATACAACACTGCCCTTATGCCAGGAAATTGGAGTGCAAACATTCACCTCAGAAATGAGAAAGAATCGAGCAAGTAAATTGGTGGGAGGCAAATTAAATGGAAAAAATACACGGTTTATATCTAAACAATCATATATTTAGTTCTACTACACTGAAGCTACTGAAGTATCTCACACCAGCACTTCCCACATCATCATTTACAACTTCCCAAGGAGAGAAGCCTGAATGAGTTGTCAAAAAAAGAAAAACAGCAACCAAAACCCCACCAGTCTGCACTGATCTAAAAAATAAAAAGGAAAGAAAGGAATTCATAATCAGTGCTATGAAACAGCTAAGAAAGAAAAAGAATATTTTCAATGTGTCAAGCAGTTCTTTAAAAAACAATCAATTTTGTTATGCAAGGTATTTTAAACTTCTGCCCAAAGAAAACAAGGAAAATGAGGGAGGGCGGAGAATTGGTTAAGAAATTCCCACAATTTGTTGACTTGCTACTTAAACACAGCCTAAGCCCTTTCAGTGAGGAGGCTAACAAAGGTCTGGGAGTTGCCCACGTGCATTCCAGGCCCCACAGAGCACACCACAAGAACTAACCATGTCATCTTCACCTTCGGAGCCCGGCAACACCCAGTGACAGCGGAAGATCTCGCCCAAAATGGGATTGTAAGGCTTCTTAGCAACTGACCCTTTTCTTCCTGCATGAAAGGCTGAGAGGTACCATTTTACCACTTGAACCATCCGCTCCTTTGGGTCCTTCTGGTCACTGATGCTACAGGGGCAAAGAGAGAAAAGAAGGGAAGCAAAATGAAACACAAGAGGTACCTGGGACACAGGAAAGCTTTACAACTACAAGTTTGACTGCTCTGATCATCTTTCATCAAGTTCATACCAAACCCCAAGCAAATATTCCTCAGAACTACCACCTTACTTCTGACAGACCACAAGGGCCATAAACAATATCAGAACCAGTAAGTGTTTTACTTAAAAGTCAAATACCTGACAAACAAGTCTGGATGTGCAAAGAAGTCAGCATACATTTCCAACAGTGACCTTCGTTCCAGGATAAAAGTTGGAAGAACCACCTGAGTGAAGAAAACAACTCTTAGAGATGAAGGTATTTGAACATCCTGCACCAAAGCCAACTGTACTCACTGAAAATAGCAAACAGCCCCACAGCTCTGTGTGCCCGGAGCTGACTGTGAGCTCGAGCTTCCCAATGAGTCCTGACATATGCAGGTCAGTTGGCAGCTTCTATAAAACCCAAGATCTAAGAGCAACTGTCTTGTTTTACATGTATTCTAATCCCACTTAGGGCACACGTAGCTACGTGGCTGAGCTTATCAAAGGCTGTTCTTAATTACAGTATCACTGATTATTTAATTTCAGCTCTACGTCCACTGACAATTTTGAGTTATAGGTGAAATCTCACTCAGGCAGTCACATCCTGTTAACGTGTCTCTACCAAGATGACGGTTAATCTCTTCCCTACTACCTCCCAAAGGGATTGGCAGGTTCCATTCCCATGGATCTGCTCTCTGCCTCAGAGTGACCCAGACCCCTGATGAAAGCTACTGACTGCTGTTGCTGACAATGTCCATGCTCATGATGCTTCTTGGCAGCTAACTCGAGATCAGTAATTTTCAGCTATTCCAGGAGTTCCCCAAACAGACACAATTTGGATCAATTCCTATTCAGAACTGCCAGGAACCTCCCCCAGTTTGCTTGTGAGCTGCTGGCTGTTCTCCAGAGAAGTTTTATCTCTATCACCTACTGTGCGTTCAACACTGGACAGTTCAGTCATCCACTTAAGGAAACTAATGATAGGGCTTATCTCTCTTACCCTTTTTCAGCCTGGAATTACTTGTTTAAATTTTAGCAAACTGCCCAGAAGGCCAACACCTTCAGAATGCTGTTCATTCAGCCTTCAGACAGACACCAGCATTCATCTCATTCATGAAAAATCCAACCCTTTCCCTGCCAGACCTACATGCAGCACTTCAAAATACAAATATCTAATTTACTCAATTAATTTGCTCATTAAAATCCCAATTAAGCAAAGCATTTCACTATATGGTTACTTCCCCCTTTTATTTTATTTATATTTTTTATTGAATGTCACCACATCTGGGATCTTGCAGATCTTTGTTCTAGGAAGCTAAAGGCAGGAGTAACACTACTGCACACAGCATTCCTCTTATCCCAGCTTCACCGGCACGTCACTAATTAGGTTCAAAGAGAATAAATTGCTACTTTCCATACCAAACTGTTTTCCCAAAAAGATTTTAGCAGTTGGATCTATTTATTCTGCATTTGTTTTTCCCCTTTCAGTAAGAACTCCAATTAAAAATACCACACTAGAGACATTACAGCTTAACTAGCTCTAAGAACAAATGTGCAGTTAAATTCTTATTTAACAATGAACTGATTCACACGGAGCTCAGGGTTTACTCCCTCTCCCTTCCCCAAGGACACCAGCAGGCTCACCTTGGTTAGATCCATGCCTAGTCTGACCTGGGACAGGAGATGCATTATAACACTCTTATGCTCCTCCACCGACTCTCCTTCCCCATCATCTTCTCGATCATCAGGAGGGTCAAAGAGATCTAGAGAGAACAAATGGCTTTTGCTTTTCTCTAAACCCCCAAAGAGACTGTATTTAATTAGCACAACAGAGCTGTCAAAAACTAAGGTTTTTAAATCCTACAGTTCAGCAGTCTTCTGTGAGCAAAGAAACAGTAGATGAACCATCTCCCCCAAGTACCTTGTCACATCCTAACAGTCAGTATCTCCCACTGAAAGCTCCCCCAGGCCTCTCACCAGTGTCGTTGGTGCCGTTGGACATGGAAGAATTGAGGGACTCGGTGGTATCTGGACGTTTCATGCTGCTGCCGGTGCTGCTCCGGGTCAGGACTGCAGCAGGCCCTGAAGATCTAAGGAAGAGCCATAAATTCTCATAGTTCACAAGTGACTAATTCAGAATTTGAAATTCATAGACAGGGGTTCAGTGATAGACACTAATATATGTGCAGTGACAGACATCAACTTATGTGCTGCATGTTAATGCACAGAAAGCTCAGAATGGACTGGATCCGAAGGAATGGGAAAGCCTTCAGCCTCAGACACCAACACCTGAAGGCAGGAAACAGCTGATTAATCTCTCTTTGAAATCTGTAGCATCTCTTAAAATCAGTTTTCTGATTCATAGAAAAAGAAGAGCAAATAGGGATTTTGGGGAAAGCGTGTTACCTTCAAAAATGTCTTTTAATAAATGTGAGGGGGAATCGGCCATTTATCAAAGGCTGCACCAAATACCCATGAAATGCATCAGATTAGAGCTCTGAGCTGGTGGCTTCCCAAGCTTGGTTTATGTTAGTTTGTCAGTATATATACCTGATGGAATGGGACAGAGCAGAGGAAACTGCTGCCTTCACAGACACCAGTCTGTGGCTGAGGGAGAGAGTAATCTCACTGTTACACAAAATGGCTTTTTTGCCACCCCTTTTATTTTTTTTTTAAAGCCAATGAGGTTTATTTGCTTATTTAGCTTAATGAACTTCTACAAGCAGACAAGCCCTGGCCCTGTCGATAAAACTACTTTCAGCACAGCCTGCACACAGCCAGCTACTTACTCCAGACATCGCTTTGGGGAGGAACTGCTCTGGTAGAACTCATCAGCATCATAGAACTCATCCTCACTGCTTGAGTAAGAGAAGTCTGGGACTGTATTTGGAGACAGGTTGACGTGGCTTGGAGAGGTGAGGCTGCTGCTTGGTGCTGACTGCCCACTTCCTATGGAGTATTAAAATTACAGACTTAATCAAAACAGATTCTTTGAAAATCCACAGGTTGTAACTTCCAAACAGGATTGTCCAAATCAATTCAAGACTGATGCAAACTCAGCAGGGGAATTAAAAAAATTAGAAGCAATAATTAGTCAGGTTCACACCGAGTTGCATTTAACAGATAACAAAAGAAAGGTCACAAGGCAAATTAAGAGCACAAAACACCAGTGAAGTTTAAGGGCGTGTTTTCCCCAATTACTGCAGGATTGCAGTGCTGGAGACAGGAAGGGAACTGGCACTACTCCTGTGAATTGGGTATACATGGCAGGGAGACAGAGCAGGGGAAGTGATTCTAATAGGGCTTGATTAAAAGCAAGATGCAGGCCAACACAAAGCTGTGTTGATAACTAATCACAGACAGTACACATGCAGGGCTTGTTTCTTGTACTTCAGTAAGGCAGTTGCACAGAGCTGTACCTGTACTATTTGGTGTTGGAGTCTGATTTCCAAGCGATGCTACTACGGGTCCCACTGGCAAAGAGGAGGGTCGCTGCTCTGACTTGCACAGCTGAGCAGGTTCTAGGGGATATTTTTGGTATGTTAAACCCACAATTCAGAAGGAGATTGCACGTTATTTCACCTCACCTCCAAAAATTAAATCCTTTTCTATAAAAGCCATTCAGACAGAAAACATGTGCATCCATCATTTTCATCTAGCTCCTGTTTTTATTAGGCAAAGATAGCATTAAAAAAAAAAGGCAGTTATTTAGCAAGAAAGCATTTATATTCTGAGAACTATGGTTTCATTTATTTTTAAAAAGAGTGTCGGAAATGCAGCTTTGAGCAAGTAAAATACATCCCCTCATCCACACACCCAGAGGCACATCTGTGACAGCCGAGGAACCCTCTCCTGCTCTCTCCCCTCGCTCTGCCCCACTGGGGTGAGTGAGCAGCACTGAGTGCAGGGCCCCCCTTGGTTCTGTGCCCCTGCAGCCCGTGCTGGGTGTCCTGCCCACCCTACCTGGGGGCAGCACGGCCTGGGAGGGCATGGCGCTGAGCCCCGCCGGCTCCAGCGGGCTGGGCTGGTACACGGCGTCCACCGGGTTGATGGTGCTCTGAACCAAGACAGAAAAGCACTTTTTATTCCCCTCCCCTCAATTAAAACAAATCAAATAAAGCACAGAGAGCAAGAACATTGTGAGCAAAAGAGATGCCCAAATGCAAGAATAGCGAATTCCTGAGAGAGAAAGCAAAACAACTGACAGTTGAGGACATGAGAAATAATTTCAAAGCAGTAATATTTTAATTCCTTACAGAGATTTGATACTAAATTGAGTTTGCTACAGATTTGAAGCGTCCTATAAAGAATTCTCCTTTCAAAGTTCTAGCTTCTGGTATGCCTCCAATGTCCACTAATAAATATTGCATGCAAAGAGTGCAAAGTTAGATGCAAATTATTTGGCAAAGATTAGGATAGGTAAATTGTATTTTTAAAACCATTTTTCCACCCAAAATTAATTTGCCCAGATCACAGTAAATCAACCATAAATCAAACCAAGAATCATCAGCATGCCCATGAAGCAGCTTTTTTGCCAAAATTCTTCCCAAAGCAAGCTGAGAGTGTTCAGTGCAGCTCAGCAAAGGACATGTCAACCTACTTCTGAATGTGGGCACTTGGAAAATGAAGCACCAGGTCAGCTCAACACTCACAAAAGTCACTGACTTCAGTGTATGTTCGGGGGTTTTATTTAATGAGCCCCTTGGAAATCTACACTGCAAGGTCTTTTAATCCAAACTATCATCTAGGCATTGTTTGTTATATATGTTTACACACAACAACCAGAACTTATGGGTTGTTAACCAGATAAAAGGCACATAAAACCCTTTTCCAAACATCTTGCACTTTAAACCCCTCAATCTATGTCAGAACTGTGGAAATCTCTGCCTCAATTTGCTCGGAAATTCAGTCATTTACCCTCTTTTTTAGATCAATATATGAAACAGGAGCATCTACATCTGTTCTTCCCTCCTTTTAGTCTGTTAATTTCTATTTGCAGTCAGACTGAGGGAAACAGGCTTGTTTTAACCTTCCTCCTCCCATTCTCCTACAAAAGGCAGACTCATTCCTGCCTCCTTTTCTGCAATTCTGAACTTTATCTTCCCTTTGGACAACGCTCTCAGGCCCACAGTGTGATCTGTGGGGCTGTCCTGTGCTGAGCCAGGAGCTGGGACCTGACCCTTCTCAGTCACTTCCAGCTCAGGATATTCCATGACTCCAAAAGTCAGTGTTTTATTATTTTTTATAGCACAGGATTTATTTAATTGAAAAAACCCTGTTTATCTTTACAAAAATCTCCATTAAAACAGGCATAAAAATAGCTTTCTACTTTTCTGTTGGTGTTACTAACCAGAATATAAAACAATCCTGTACAAATACTGTTACTTCACTGTATTCCAGCATAAAATTAATGTCTCTTAAACATTACTTTACCTGCTTGTGGAATTCTGCATGCAACACAGGTAGGTCCCTGTCCCACAGAGTTCATAGTTTAAAATCACAATCCCATCTTTAGAGTTCAAACTTAAAACCCAAGATGGTTCTATGATACACAGGATGCTGCTGCTATCTCTGTCTGCCTCAGTTTTTAGGGAAACTAATAATCCATATGATACAGAACACTGGTGTGATAAAGGAAAGAACAAAGTGACACTGATTTTTGTATGCAGGATTGTAACCTTATCCTTAACAATTCTCCATACTGGAACATAGAGTTCCTGTTGGACAGTTTGGGGGGTGCCTCTGTGGGTCAGAAGCAGATGAAGGCAGAGCTGAAACTTCCCTGCTCTAATGACAATCACCACACAGGAACAAGACATCCTACCATGATACCAAACATTGACCACATTTCTGCCTAAATCTAAAGCGAACTCCTGACCTTTACCCCAAGCTCAATAGCACTGTAATTCTTGTCTCCACCACCACTGATGCCTCAGTTAATCAATTCCCACAGAAATGGGGTTTGTAACTCCCCAGAATAAGCCAACCCACAGATAATGAGACCAGTGGTTAATCAAATTCAGACTATAATAAGTTGTAATATCTCTCTGAAATGTCTGAGTTGCAGGTCACCTCTGCCTGTGGAAATGTCCACGTGCACAGCATCTCTTTTCCAGGTCACATCACAGACCCTGTGCCCTCACACTAAGGCCTGAACTACAGGACAATCCACAGGGTAGGTCATCATTCATCTTATTTACAGTAAGCATGAACCAAAATATGTATGTGCACCTTTTCTCCAAAGTTCATACCAGAAAATCCTACTGCTAAAGCTGTTTGTAGTGGAAAGACAAATTAAGCCTGGGAATTACTGTCAGCTGTAATAAAAACACACTGTAATTTTTAGAGTTCTGTTTTACTGACACCAATCTCCTATTAAAAGTATCTGAAATGTACTCAAGTGACAAAAAGAGAATGAAGAAAGAGAAATCACATGTGACTGAAATAAAAAATGACAGAAGTTACACTAAAAATGCAGAAGTTCTATTACAGAAAAACATTGCTTAGACAGACAAAACACAACTCTGCATCACAGGAGCAGCACTGCAGAAGAGACAAACTACTTGAAGCACACGGAGAGCACATCTATTTCCTACACAAAGATACTCCAGATAAAACACAAAACTATTTCTAGCCCAGTAATTCCCTTTCATCTGCTCACATGGCAGGTTTTTATCTAAGTGTTCAGTCACAACACTGCCATTTCAGACACTCCATACACAACTGACCACTATTTTCTACAGACAAGGGTGTTAGCCAACCTCAGGAGCTAAGGACTCAACAGGAACTTTAACAAGACACTTGAAGAGGTAAATTAGAGAAAGGAAGAAGCATGTTGCAAAGTGAGTGGAAATTCAGGTCTCTGTTCACATGTTCTGCAGAATTGAAGGGAGATAGAGATTAGATTTAAACTTACTATAAGTCCATCTGCGTGCTTCTCCTCATTATTTTGGTCCTTAAGGAAGAAATGTTAAAATATCAACATAACAATCTTGCATGACTTTTCAGTTCTGTGTTAAGTGAGAACAGCGAGTTTCTCTCAGGAATGTTTACATTTTCAGCCACAGAATGTTCTCATCCTGTGATCCAGTAACTAAACTTCAAAGACACAGCTCCACACACTGTCCCTGCACCTCTGAAGAGCAGCATTTTCTGAGAGCCTCTGCCCACACAAGTGTGAACAATTTTAAAACCACCCTTTCTGAACTGCAGAGTACAATTATGCCTTACAACGTGGGTTCTTTCCCAATACCTAAAAGCTCCCCAAAACATAGTCTGCAGCACCAATGAGTCCTGACACAGGAGGTTCTATTGCTGTGATCAGGACACAGGTCAAGGTTTCAAAAGCACTTCTTGCTTTAGAAAGGCAGAAGTGCCTTCATAAGTTGAAAGTGTTTAACTTTTGATTTTTGGCATCCACCAGGTTTTGAAATGTCATCAGATTACTTACAATCTCAGATTTTGGGGTTTTTTTGCCTAGAAACATAGGTGAATGAGCAGGCAATGTATAGAAAACACCTGTCATCAGGGGAAATGACATGAGCAGCAGACAAGTTAATGCCAATTACAGGCAGTGTAGTTGTAACATTGTACCAGCAAGAGGATCAACTTTACTGAACGCTGAGCCAAGTCTCTGCCCTTCTGCAAAGTTCATCTCAGTAACTGTATCAATCCAGAACTTTGCCCCATGTAACCCTTGAGACTTGTCTGCAGAGTATTTCCCCGGATTTCCAGCTGTTACAGTTAAAAGGAGTAAGAGAAAAAAAAAGCTGTAAATAGTGTTAAGAAAGTTGGCACATATTTATGTTTTAATACTTAATACACTCTTCCTTAGCTTATATAGCTGGCTCTAGGCTGAGCAGATTTCATGTCTGCTAGCTGACATTTCTTAAGGAAGGCTTCTCATGATAGAAATGACACCGTGGGCAAAGAATTCCACTGGGTTGTAAATTTACAAACAAGAAGAATAACACTGGATTCAAAATAGATACTTTTTCCCCCAACACATAAAATTTCCATGCCAGGCTATCGGCTCTAAGACCTCAGAAATAAACCACAAAGATGCTGCATGGTACTGACACTTGCTATCCCATCCCAAGACAATGCAGTGAAAAAGAGAAGGCAAAAAGGCAAAACTAAATAACTGAATTATAAAAACAACTTCACAAAACACACATATTTCTATGACTGAGGATTACCACATCACTGGCAGACCATTACATGTATTTTACAGCAAACACATCAGCAAAGCTGGACATCTTCAGCTGCCACACACACAGAGGGGACAGCACAGGGCAGATGCTCCACCTGCCCATCCCACTGGGCCATTTCGATGGCTTTTGGATAAGCAATGTGTGCATTACAACATATTCTTATTTAGCTGGTATTTACTTCCTTACTCTGAAAATGCCCTGTGTCCCCTCAGGATGAGGGGCACAACCTCACACTTGGTTCACCAGTAAGGCAACTGAAAACTGAACTGTTCAAATCCTAAGGCAGCCTTGTTTTAAAGTCCATGGAACAAATCAACACACAAATGAAACAAAGAAACAAACCAAAACTGAAACCATGAAAAATCCAGGTTTACCCCAATATATCAAATCATCCAAATAATAAGTGGCTGCATATCTGGAACAGAGAATGTTCTCAGTATACAGAGAAGTGGGAACAGCATCAAGGTACACAGAGAATCATAAGGTCAAGTCTGTCTCCTAATGAGAAAGGCACTGTAGAAGTAAAAACAAGGTGCAGGGTGGTGTTAATATGATTTATTTTCAGCAGTGTCAGTCAGCAGCCATACTTGCCTTACAGCTTTGGGGAAAAACTTGCAGAATCTTAAAAGGTTCAATACTGGAGAACAGAAAGCTGTCAGTCAGGCACAGCACATTGGTACAGAGACAGCATCACACACACACGACCTGCAGAACTGTACAAAACAGACCCACAAACCAACCCCCCCTGCATTCTTCATTTCTTACAGCAGTTACAAATCAGGGTATCAACACAGTTTACAGAAAATGTGGGGGGAAGGACGAGAGAATTCCCATGTAGTCAACAAGCAGAGTTGTCTGGGAGAGAGATGATAAAGAGATGAAATACAATAAAGCTTATTAAAGTAAGGGGTAGATTTATAAAATGTGTTTTTCACTATAAATGGATCAGCATCTTCCAGTAAGCTATGTATGAGCCACCCATTTAAACCACCTTCTCTTCAACAGCTCCAAAAGAGCTTCAGATATGGTTTAGAAAAACCAAACAACAAACCCCCACTCCCTAATGCATAAGCTCATCTATTTACACTGGTCAGTATTTACTGGTGCTGAAAGGAGGACTTCAAGGTCTGATTTAATGGAACAGAAAGCAAGTGTCAGCACCTTTGGGGGACCCAAATTCCAGTTACCTTTATGCTTATATGGGAGGTGGGGCTGTAAAGTACTGAACCTGATCTAAAATACCTGCACCTGCCATACCAGTTTTGTCCATTATCAGCAAACCACCTGAACAACTTCAAACACACTTGGCATCAGTGCAAGATCAGCATCATACCTGTCTGTCCTCCAACAAACTCACACACAGCAGAAACAGGATTTGACAGTGAACAGAAAAAAGAAAGCTAACACAGCCACCTCTTACCAGCTCTGATCAAGAGCCTGAAAAGCAGATTGTAATTCTGCTCCTTCACAGTTTCTCCAACAGCTACTTCAATACAGCAGGTCACACACAGCTAAGAAAATATGCATATTGCCATCTAATCTACCTACAACTGACTCCATCAAATCCCTCAAGAACAGCATACAGTCTGCTGGCTTCGTTGTGCTCAAACACTTCCAAATGTACCCAGGACTAAAGAACAGTACTTAAATTGTTAAGTACTGTCAAGGCTTGTCTTGCTACCACTACAGTGAAGGATTTAAGCAGTACCACTGCATGTTAAATAAACTGTTCTTGCTCTAAATTCATGTGGCACAAGCTATTGCAATGTACCTACTGCTTGTAAAATATTTTTGGTTTTGTACAAACCCATTATTTAACAAAATATTTTCTTCAGAATTTTTAAATTACTAATATGAATTTTGAATTTCACAAAACATGCACTGATCCTTTCAGTGAGTGACTTCTGATCCTGTAAGATCCTAAATACTGCAATTTTCACTGTGTTCAGGATTTTGCACAATGTATCTGGCACCTTGAACAAAGACAAACAGCAGTACTGCATTTGAAAGCTACAAAAGAAGTTGATCTGAACTACATGAAGTGCCCATGCCTATCTCTGGGTAAATCAGGATGTGTTTTGATTAAATCAGCCTGAATCCTGAAAATATCATAAACTAATTTCTTTGCAAAATACCATCTCCCTTCACTTTGGTCACGAGATACAAATCAGTAGCTGATAATTAACATATCCTAAATACAGTATGTTAAACCTGCTCGGGCAGAACTTGACAAAAAAAGCAAATCTGAACCTCACTAAATTTTAAAAACAACAAAAAAAAACATTTAGGTGAAAAGCAGAACTGCATTACCCACACTGCATTCTCAAACAATACAATTCTTACTTCAAAAGTTCCACCACCACCATGAACTTCAGACCTATGACAAATCTTGCCAAACCAGTTTAGATTATTTACATCATGTTTTCCCCCTTTTCACTTCTTAGCCACATTCTTAAAAGAGGCAGAAAGAAGAGTTAAGTCTCTGTTCAGTCACCCTTACTTAGTGTAAGTTCTTCAGTTTAACAGCAAACTCTGCAAAAGGAAGTTTCTCTGACAGAAAACTTGTGTCACCAACACAACTGTTAAAATTATTAAGAGGACTGTCTGCCATGAACTAAGAATTTCAGAAACTACATTAAAATACTACCATAAATCAACTTATACTGGGGTTTTTGATATATAGATATATCTCTTGGATCATATAGAAGGCACTTTTAGATTTCAATTGTTTTCAGAGTAATACTACATAGTTAAAATTCAAAGGAGTTCACAGTGTACTTACTTTAGCAATCTGTAGTAACACAATGCAGTGTTTTATTGATTCTACCATGCTCTAGGAAAACAAAAAGAACAGAAAAAACCCCTTGTATTACTATCCCTTAATATTTAGTCATTAGTTATACATAACATTATCTGAAAGGCTGGGTGAGAGCTAAAGGGACACTCACTTCTGTAGAACCCCTACTTTCACTTCCCCTTTTTTATTCCAGATATAAAGCAGAGCAGCAGGAAACTGGGGTTCCCAGAGGCCACAGAGAGCCCAGGCTGCCAGGGTGAGATGGAGGGCAGCTCCACACCCCCAGCTCTGCAGGCACAGAGGCTCAGAGAGCTGGGCTGGCTGAGTCTGGGCAGGGAAAGGCTCAGGGAGACCCTACCCATGGCATCAGTACTGACTGGGAGGGCAGCAGAAGGGAAGAGAGGGAGACTCTTCCCAGCAGTGCCCAGTGATGGGACAACAGGCAACGGCCACAGAGAGAAATACAGGAAAATCACCTTAAACAGAAGAAAACACCTTTCCCTTATCTCTAGGGATGATCAAACACTGGACAGGTTGTTCACAGAGGTTGTAGAGCCTCTGTCCTTGCAGTTACTCAAACCCAGTGGATTTGGTCCTGGGCAATCCATTCCAGCTGATGGTGTACAGGGTTGGGCTAAGACCTTCAGAGGCCCCTTCCAACCTCAACCATTCCATGATTCTAAAGTGCTGGACATAAATCTGAGCACAGCACCAGAACCACACTGCCTCTGCCATCACACTGCTGGACCTAGGATGAGCTTCCACTTTGCTGTAAAAAGGCTATGAAAACTTCTCCAAGAAAATAAAGCAAATTTCAGAATATATAATAGATGTAAAAATTAAAGAAACTTACACTAGTTGTTTCTTTGAGGCCTTCAATTTTCTGCAAAAGAAAAATCAAAACAGCATGGTTAAAGGCAGAATTTCCAGCATCTGGTTTGACCTAAATACTGTATAAGCACAATATTTTAATCTTGCACTGGGGGAAGGGAAAAAGCCCCTAACCAACATGTCAATAAAGACTATTTCCATATATAGACACAATTTTCAAGGCAAGAAAGAAGTCAAACTGATAACTAAAGCTTAAAGATGACCAGGGTAGGAATTTCTAAGCAGTAACATTATACACATTTACCCATTAAAGCCTACACTTTGTTTTTGCACAACATCAACAAAAATGAAATGCAGCATGAAGATTCTAAATTCAGTTTGTATCCTTATAAAGTGCACTCCATGGTGGCACATTCCCACACTAGAGCATGAAATGACCAGCACTGAAGTACAATAACCATATGCAGTTAAGCACAATTTAAAGCACATCACAGAAAACAACAGTGCACACGTGTTCTTGCTCTTTCTAAGCCTCCAGCAAAAGTGTATCTGGAAATCTGCCTACTTAATTTTATCTAGAAACACTGGTTCATAAATATTTCCTGTGTGGGACTGCACTTCAGGCACAGAGGAGGCATCTGCATGCCATTCTGCAGATCAGTGTGACCTGTTCCAGGAGCAGATGCTTCCTGTTGATGTCCCTGGCTTTGCCTGCAGAAGGCAAAATTATTGAACTGGACTCAGCACTGAACCTCGACTAATGCAATTACAGGACCTCTTTGTTTTGATTAACACAAGTGTCTCATGTGACTTGAGTCACAAACTTCTTGATTCCCGAATTATCAAAGTGTGTAAAGGAACCTTTCCCCCCACTGGGCATTGCAAGGCAAACTCTAACCAGAAGAGAGCAACATGCAGCTGAAAGTCTGCAGGAATTCAGTCCCAATTTGTGGATTAAAAAGAAAACAAATGCAGTGACAACCTCCCAGTCAATGCCTGGGGGGAATTTCTCAGTTATGCTCTGTTCTACTCCAAGGATGCTGTACATTTTCACCAAGATTAATTGGCAAGAGGTGGCCAAACAGCACCAGTCTCAGACCCTCCCACGGGGAAGACTGGACCATGCTGATCCAGGAGATTGCATATCAGGGATGCCACACACAAAGTTATATTTACTCCTGCTGCCAGCAGAGATTATGCCAACAGCTAAAAATCCCTTTGCTTTTGTTTTTCATGTCTCTGCTATACTTCCAGTACAAACTTTATGAACACGTACTGGAAAAAAACATTTAAAATATGACAGCAGTGAAGTTTTGAGCTTTTTAGCACCAAAACAGAATAGGCAATGTACCCAAACACACAGATCTCAGATGATGCAGCTGAAGGAAATCAATCAGTCTCAAAGCTTCATAGCAAACTGCAGCAGTTTTGATCATTCTTTACCTATTTTTCCCCAACATGTCATAGACTAACACACCAAATAAACTGGGATCTCACTCCCTTCAGTGACATCACCCTGCTGAAAATATGGAAGTGATCTCAGGCCACATGATGCAATTTGTAATTTTCCAAGCAAGACACTAAGACATTGCTATTCTTACACACAGGTACAGACAAAAGGGTAATCGAAAATTTCTTCTTTTGTTTAAACTTGTTTAAAGTGAGTAGTATTGATAATTTAGACACTACAAAATTGTAAGAAGATAAAAGAAGTTATGTTGAAGATAAAACATTACCAATAAGATAATAATCAAACAGTACCATTTACTACTAACATTTATCACGACTTCCTCTCTTCAACACCCCCAGGCTTTAGGCAATGAATACACATATTTTCAAATCAAACATCAATTTCCTGCAGATTTACATCTGCAGAATGCAGCCACATGCCACAGTTAATCTAATCAAACTGCAG